>NC_090397.1:7235818-7558761 GCF_036365525.1 Heterodontus francisci
ATCTACCTTCTAGACTATTGAATTCTCTATGACCACAGCATTTCTACATTGTGCTGCACCTCTTGTGCAGTCATTCACCCCACAATGCAGTGGACATGTTCCAGGTGAAAAGCAGTTTGAGAATGCCACACTCCCGGAAGATTCCTGCACTGCTTGCCGCTTTCTACCCTGCCAGATGGCCACCCATTTAATATTCTCCTGAAGGAAATTCTCAGCCTCCCATATGCCCTGTAGCCATCTGCTCTGTGAGCTCAGAAATCTTAAGCTCGAGTTTAAGCAACTGTAGGTTTCTCCTACACACGATTATCCTGGATATGTGAAGAGTCCTGGAGTTCCCACCTGACACAGGAATTTCAGGCAACGGGTCTCAGCTATCCCATCACTTAAATTCAATGGAATGCAAATCAGATGAGCTCTCCACAAAGGGAAGGACAATCTTCAGCCAAATTACCACTCAAGCAGTAAAGCAAAAAAAAATTCTATTGCTGTTTATATTGATTTTTACAAGTTTGATGCATCTGGTTTGTACTTTTTGTACAGTATTTATAAATATAGTCCACTTTTCCTCGACACTTTTCCCTTATAAATTGGTGGTGTAGTTGATAATGAAGAAGAAAGCTGAAGACTGGTCAGGTGGGTGGAACAGTGGCAAATGGAGTTTAGTTCGGAGAAGTGTGAGGTAATGCATTGGGGGAAGGCTAATAAGGCAATGGAATACACAGTAAATGTTAGAGATACTGAGAAATATACAGGAACAGAGGGACCTTGGAGTATATGTCCACAGAACCCTGAAAGTGGCTGGACAGGTAGATAAGGTGGTGAAGAAGGCATCCCGATAATTGCCTTCATTAGTCGAGGCATAGAATATAAGACCTGGGAGATTATGCTGGAACTATATAAGTACTAATTAGGCCACAGCTGGAGTACCGTGTGTAGTTCTGGTCACCGTACTATAGGAAAGATATGATTGCACTACAGAGGGTATAGAGGATATTTACAAGGATGTTGCCTGGACTGGAGAATTTTAGCTATGAGAAAAGATTGGATAGCCTAGGGTTGTTTTCTTTGGAACAGAGGAGGCTGAGGGAAGACCTAATTGAAGTGTATAAAATTATGAGGGGTCTAGTTAGAGTGGATAGGAAGGTCAATAATGGGGGTGGGGGCATAGATTTAGGGTAAGAGGTAGGAAGTCTAGAGGGGATTCGTGGGGAAATTTTCTGCGACTAGAAGGTGGCGGTGGTCTGGAACTCACTTCCTGAAAGTACTTGGATATGCACGAAGTGCTGTAACCTACAAGGCTATGGACCACGAGCTGGAAAGTGGGATTAGGCTGAATGGCTATGTGTTGGCTGGAGCAGGCACGATAGGCTGAATGGGCTCTTTCCGTGCTGTAAAGTTTTATGACTTCTATGACTGAGATAACAATGTTATCCAATTCAGTTTCCTTCGATCACACGTCATCACCTCAAAAACCTGCCTTTCTAAAGTTGTATGATTCTACTATACCCATTCTCTTTGTGATCATTAACCTAGCCTTAAACTACACATTGGTACTAATGACATAGGCAGCAAGAGTGCCGAGGTCCTGCAGGGGGAGTTCAGGGAGTTAGGTAGAAAGTTCAAAAAACAGGAACTCTCGGGTTGTAATCTCGGGATTACTCCCTGTGCCATGTGCCAGTGAGGCTAGAAATAGGAAGAAAGTGCAGCTAAACACGTGGCTGAACAGCTGGTGTAGGAGGGAGGGTTTCAGATATCTGGATCATTGGGATCTCTTCCGGGACAGGTGGGACCTGGACAAGAAGGACGGGTTGCATCTAAACTGGAGGGGCACAAATATCCTGGCTGCGAGGTTTGCGAGCGTCACTCGGGAGGGTTTAAACTAGTGTGACAGGAGGGTGGGAACCAGAGCAATAGGTCAGCACGTGAAATAACTGAGGGGGAACTAGTAAATAAGGCCAGTAATACTAAGAGGAAGAGCAGGCAGGGAGATGTTGCTGAGCACAGCGGGACTGGTGGTCTGAAGTGCATTTGTTTCAATGCGAGAAGTATAACAGGTAAGGCAGATGAACTTAGAGCTTGGATTAGTACTTGGAACTATGATGTTGTTGCTATTACAGAGACTTGGTTGAGGGAAGGACAGGATTGGCACCTAAATGTTCCGGGATTTAGAAGCTTCAGGCGGGATAGAGGGTGATGTAAAAGGAATGGGGGAGTTGCATTACTGGTTAAGGAGAATATCACAGCTGTACTGCGGGGGGAGACCTCGGAGGGGTCATGCAGCGAGGCAATATGGGTAGAGCTCAGGAATTGGAAGGGTGCAGTCACGATGCTGGAGGTTTTCTACTGGCCTCCCAACAGCCAGCAGGAGATAGAGGAGCAGATATGTAGACAGATTTTGGAAAGATGTAAAAGCAACAGGGTTGTAATGGTGGGTGATTTTAACTTCCCCTATATTGACTGGGACTCACTTAGTGCTAGGGGCTTGGATGGGGCAGAATTTGTAAGGAGCATCCAGGAGGGCTTCTTGAAACAATACGTAGATAGTCCAACTGGAGAAGGGGCCGTACTGGACCTGGTATTGGGGAATGAGCCCGGTCAGGTGGTCGAAGTCTCAGTAGGGGAGCATTTCGGGAACAGTGACCATAATTCCGTAAGTTTTAAGGTACTTGTGGATAAGGATAAGAGTAGTCCTCAGGTGAACGTGCTAAATTGGGGGAAGGCTAATTATAACAATATTAGGCAGGAACTGAAGAATTTAGATTGGGGGCGGCTGTTTGAGGGTAAATCAACATCTGACATGTGGGAGTCCTTCAAACGTCAGTTGATTAGAATCCAGGACCGGCATGTTCCTGTGAGGAAGAAGGATAAGTTTGGCAAGTTTCAGGAACTTTGGATAACGAGGGATATTGTGAGCCTAGTCAAAAAGAAAAAGGAAGTATTCGTAAGGGCGAGAAGGCTGGGAACAGACGAATCCCTTGAGGAATATAAAGAAAGTAGGAAGGAACTTAAGCAAGCAGTCAGGAGGGCTAAAAGGGGTCATGATAAGTCATTGGCAAACAGGATTAAGGAAAATCCCAAGGCTTTTTATACGTATATAAAGAGCAAGAGGGTACTAGGGAAAGGGTTGGCCCACTCAAGGACAGAGGAGGGAATCTATGCGTGGAGCCAGAGGAAATCGGCGAGGTACTAAATGAGTACTTTGCATCAGTATTCACCAAAGAGAAGGACTTGGTGGATGATGAGCCTAGGGAAGGGAGTGTAGATAGTCTGGGTCATGTCATTATCAAAAAGGAGGAGGTGTTGGGCGTCTTGCAAAACATTAAGGTAGATAAGTCCCCAGGGCCTGATGGGATCTGCCCCAGAATACTGAGGGAGGCAAGGGAGGAAATTGCTGGGGCCTTGACAGAAATATTTGTATCCTCATTGGCTACAGGTGAGGTCCCAGAGGACTGGAGAATAGCCAATGTCGTTCCTTTGTTTAAGAAGGGTAGCAAGGATAATCCAGGAAATTATAGGCCAGTGGGCCTTATGTCAGTGGTAGGGAAATTATGGGAGTGGATTCTTCGGGACAGGATTTACTCCCATTTGTAAACAAATGAACTTATTAGCGTGAGGCAGCATGGTTTTGTGAAGAGGACGTCGTGTCTCACTAACTTGATCGAGTTTTTTGAGGAAGTGACGAAGATGATTGATGAAGGAAGGGATGTTGTCTACATGGACTTCAGTAAAGCCTTTGACAAGGTCCCTCATGGCAGACTGGTATAAAAGTTGAAGTCACATGGGATCAGAGGTGAGCTGGCAAGATGGATACAGAACTGGCTCGGTCATAGAAGACAGAGGGTAGCAGTGGAAGGGTGCTTTTCTGAATGGAGGGCTGTGACTAGTGGTGTTCCGCAGGGATCAGTGCTGGGACCTTTGCTGTTTGTAGTATATATAAATGATTTGGAGGAAAATGTAGCTGGTCTGATTAGTAAGTTTGCGGACGACACAAAGGTTGGTGGAGTTGCGGACAGTGATGAGGATTGTCAGAGGATACAGCAGGATATAGATCGGTTGGAGACTTGGGCGGAGAAATGGCAGATGGAGTTTAATCCGGACAAAAGTGAGGTAATGCATTTTGGAAGGTCTAATGCAGGTGGGAAGTATACAGTAAATGGCAGAACCCTTAGGAGTATTGACAGGCAGAGAGATCTGGGCGTACAGGTCCACAGGTCACTGAAAGTGGCAACGCAGGTGGATAAGGTAGTCAAGAAGGCATACGGCATGCTTGCCTTCATCGGTCGGGGCATAGAGTATAAAAATTGGCAAGTCATGTTGCAGCTGTACAGAACCTTAGTTAGGCCACACTTAGAATATTGCATGCAATTCTGGTCGCCACACTACCAGAAGGATGTGGAGCCTTTGGAGAGGGTACCGAAGAGGTTTACCAGGATGTTGCCTGGTCTGGAGGGTATTAGCTATGAGGAGAGGTTGGATAAACCTGGATTGTTTTCACTGGAACGATGGAGATGGAGGGGCAACATGATGGAGGTTTACAAAGTTATGAGTGGCATGGACAGAGTGGATAGTCAGAAGTTTTTTCCCAGGGTGTAAGAGTCAGTTACTTGGGGACATAGGTTTAAGGTGCAAGGGGCAAAGTTTAGAGGGGATGTGTGAGGCAAGGTCTTTACACAAAGGGTGGTGAGTGCCTGGAACTTGCTGCTGGGGGAGGTGGTGGAAGCAGGTACAATTGCGATGTTTAAGAGGCATCTTGACAAATACATGAATAGGATGGGAATAGAGGGATACGGACCCCGGAAGTGCAGAAGGTTTTAGTTTAGATAGGCATCAAGATCGGCGCAGGCTTGGAGGGCCGAATGGCCTGTTCCTGCGCTGTATTGTTCTTTGTTCTATGTTGCCAAAATATTCTAACCTGCTACACCATCTCCTGATTGTTCCATGATTTCAGAACCAATTGCACCCCTGCCCACATGGGATCCTTGACCAATTTATTTTGCTTATTCACAAGATGAGTGCCGTAAAGAGCAGAATTTATTGCATTTATTGTTCCATGTAACAATAAATATTATACCCAGGATTATATTTTCACTCCTACGTTATCTCAATTTTCTAGGGATAGATTGCAAATTCTCCCTTTATAGATTTCTCAGTCTATTGGTCGTAAATTGAAGTCACTCAAAACAACTATCTATTCCTCTCCATACTTTTCTTGTCCAACCACAAACTTCTCGATCATATCCCTTTTCCTGTAACAGATGCCTACAGTCAGTTCCCTTCCCTTCATGTCTCTCATCATTACCAAAGGATTTCCATATTTTCTAAACTTGGACCAGACATGTCTATCCCTGTTAGTCTACAATACCTGTCTGTGGAGTTCCATATCAGTTAGACTACAATTTCTCCCATATGACATCCAATTACTGTCTGTTATATATATGCTAAGCAGAGAAGCAAAAGATTATAAGGAAGACTTAATTTGAATAATAGCACAAACCTGACTTGCAGCTCTGATTCCAATCCACGCCAGCATTTTACATTTTGGAGGCACCTTCAAAACGTATTGCAGTATTTCTATAAGTCTTCCCTGGCCAGTAATCTTGTTAAAAAAACAAAGTTATTGACAATTAATAAACTGTTTCCTTAAGTTTGTCAAACTATGCATCCCCAAACATAGAACAATGATTTTTTGAAACTGCAAGAAGCTAGGTTTAACCTAACCTAAGACTGGAGTTATTGTGATAAATAATGTCATAAATTGTTTTCAGGGTGTGGATAGTAAACTGGTTTAGCACACTCTTCTTTCACCTCTGTGTCTTGACATATTCAGCCAATATTGACAGAATGAAAGTCTCCTCTTTTCTGGCTGTAGGCTTTACACAAAATAAGCTTGGGGAGCTCCAGTCCAATTCTCTCAGCATGAACCATAATGGAGACCTAACCCTAATTTGGAATAATGGCACTGAATTGTAAAACAGACAGGGAAGTGGAAATAGAGTTAACATGAAAGGTCAATACCTGAAAAAAGCTGTGTTTCTCCCTCTATAATTGCTGCCTGAGCTCCTGAGTGTTTCCAGCATTTTCTTTTATTTTAGCTTTCAAGCTTTTTATGCTTCCCTTGGCGGCATAGTGGCGCAGTGGTTAGCACTGCAGCCTCACAGCTCCAAGGACCCGGGTTCGATTCCGGGTACTGCCTGTGTGGAGTTTGCAAGTTCTCCCTGTGTCTGCGTGGGTTTTCTCCGGGTGCTCCGGTTTCCTCCCACATGCCAAAGACTTGCAGGTTGGTAGGTAAATTGGCCATTATAAATTGTCACTAGTATAGGTAGGTGGTAGGGAAATATAGGGACAGGTGGGGATGTTTGGTAGGAATATGGGATTAGTGTAGGATTAGTATAAATGGGTGGTTGATGTTCGGCACAGACTCGGTGGGCCGAAGGGCCTGTTTCAGTGCTGTATCTCTAATCATTAAAGCTTATCTTGTACTTGCCCTGGAAGCGCTTACTACCAGCAGCATATACCATAAATGGGAAACTGTTCTATTCCTCAGCATTATCATTTTTTGCCTTGATAAGCTCAGGAAAAAACACACAAGGTCTGTGATTGTGCTGAAAAGATCAGGGATATCTGTGTTTTAGCGCATTTAGATACGTTTACACCATTACTGCACTGAACATTATTCAGCAAATTCTTCATTGACTGATGGACTGCAGTGGCAGCACGTCAACCATACCTTTTTCTATTCATCCTACCAGATGACACCAAATCAGCTGTCTTTGGCCCAGCAAGGCCTTTGTGAAGGTGTCTGAACCTACTGAACAATCTATTTCCTCGCTTACTGTAATGTTCATAAATAACGAATCACAAGACAAATCTCCAGAGTTGTTGAAAACAAACATTTCTGTTAATGCAAACTCATGCAGTAGAGGGTTTTGTGTGTGTATCAGGATAAGGCTGCCAGTTAAGCAGTGTATGGTAATTGTGATAGGGCAATTGAAATGAACAATGTGGGAATTTAAAGATGTTTGAGTTGAGGAAGAGGTTTTGGGGTTGTGCAAGGTGTGTGTTAGCGGATTTGTAGATACCTTCATCCAGAGTGTAGTGTGAAGAATTAGTAATGTTTGCTGCTTTAAAAGAATGAAGACATAGACCAGTTGATATCTCACCTTCCCTAAGATTCACATTTACTAAGTACAACCCAAATATAGGAATAATGCTACTCTGCAGGCGTTTTATCTAAACCACTTGTTTATACTGTCAAACAGTGATAATTTCTGTATTCTTACCTTTTTTTTAGGCTGCTTCGGAACTAAAATTAGTCCTGATTTCAATTGCAGCTTGTTTTCTGATCCTAGCTCTTGTTTTAAATTATTCTCTGCTTCTTTCTCATCCTGATCGACCATATAGAAGTATAACAAAGCAAGTTCCAAATATGACTGCCTGATCAACCTACAAGATTTAAAAAAATCACTTTGTGTTCGTCATTATTCATTTAAAAACAATGGCTGAAGTTTCCTCCTAGTGGCAGGACAAAACCTCCGCCCACCCACATGACTCAGCCACGAACCCACTCAATGTTCTCCCCAGGGTCCTCATTATGAATGCAGGTAATACCATTCCTCATTGGCTTACTGGCACTAGAGAGGAGGGAAATACAGTTTGGTAGCAGCCTTTAAAAGGCAGCACATAGTTAAGAGAAGACACCATTTTTCAGCAACGTAACACTGCATGACATTGGAAGAATGAGTAGTCTCAGGGGAAGCCAGCAATAGAAACAAGGGCGAAAGATAGGGGAACAAAAAACAGAGCTCCTTGGGTGACAAGGGAGATAGAGATTATGATGAAACTAAATAAAAGGATGTATGATGCATGTCAGATGAATTCTTTAAATGAGAACCAGGTTAAATGCAATAGGTTGAGAGGGGAGGTGAAGAGGAAAATAAGACTGGCAAAGAGACGATGAGAACAGAATGGCAGTCAACATAAAAGGGAACCCAAAAACCTTCTGCCAGCATGTAAATAGTAAGTGGGTAGTAAGAGGTGGAGTTGGGTCTATTAGGGACAAAGAGGTTAATAGATGCTTGGAGGCGCAGGGCAAGGCTAGAATACTTAATGAGTACTTTGTATTGGTGTTTGCCAAGGAAGAGGAATCTGACAAAATATCAGTAAAAGCAGAGAGAGTAGAGGCAATGGAAAGGGTAAAAATTGTGAGAGAGGAGGTACTGGAAAGGCTGGCTATGCTCGGGGTAGGTAAGTTACCTGGTCCAGATGGCTTGCATCACTGGTTGCTAAATGAGGTGGGAATGGAGATATGGGAAGGGCTTGCCATAATCTTCCAATCTTCTGTAGATATGGGTGAGATGCCAGAGGATTGGAGAGTGGCAAATGTGACACCCTTATCTGAGTAAAGTGTAAGGACAGTCGGAGCAACTACAGGCCGGTTAGTTTGACATTAGACAGGTTTTAGAAACAATAATCCGGGAAAAAATTAACAAGCACATGGAGATGTTTGAGGATTAAGGAGAACCAGCACAGATTTGTAAAACGCAGATTGTTTTTGACTAATCTAATTTAATTTTTTGATGAAGTAAAAGAGAAAGTTGATGAAGGGAATGCAATGGAGAGTGGTTAGCAAAGCATATGGGATCTTGGGCTTCATAAGTACAGGCATTAAGTACAAAAGCAGGGAAGTTATGCTGAACCTTTATAAAGCTCTGGTTAAACCCCAACTAGAGTACTGCATCCAGTTCTGGTCACCACACTTTAGGAAAGAAGGTGAAGGTCCTTGAAAGGGTGCAGAGGAGATTTACCAGAATAGTTCCAGGGATGAGGGATTTTAGTTACAAGGGCCAGACTTTTACTCCCTTCTCTCCCCAGGAGCAGGCTGGAGGCAGGGAGGGAATGGGGGGGGGGGGGGGGGATATCGAGTAGGAGGCGGGGGGTGCTGTTCCCGTCGCCTACCTGCCCCCTGCCATTTTACAAGCAGCAGGGGAGGTTGCAAACAGCCTACCCATTCCAGGCCAATTGAGGCCTTAAGTGGCCAATTAATTTCCATTTAAGGGCCTCCTCCTGCCACCGCTGGCATATTACCAGCAGCAGCCAGGCAGTTCATCAGCTGAGGAGGCTGCCTGGTAACACTAGGCGGCCTCCTTGAAGCCCAGGGCGGGTGGGGGGGAGCCTCCAGGTTGGAATCCCTGTGCCCCACAGAGGGCCCCTCCAGCAGCATCAGCTGCCCCTGCTGGAGAATCTCCCTCCACCCTCTGAGTGACCCCCACCCACCTTGTGGGGTCCAGCTGATTGTCCCTGGAGAGACCTGAAACCCCACTTATCTATTTCAGATCTGGCGTCCCGCCAGCTCCTCATGCAGGGTGTAGCCCCAGCAGTGACCTCTGTTCCTGGTGGCACAGCTGGTGCCCAATCACGAGGGCCCATCCCCGAGCCCACAAGAAGGCCACCAAGTAAAACCTGGCAGTGTTCTTAGGGTCTTTGCCACCCACCCACCATGGGTAAAATAGCTGTGGTGGCAGAAGGAGGCCTTTAAGTGGAAGTTAATTGGCCACTTAAGGGCTTTGATTGGCCTGGGATGGGCGGCCATTTCTCACTGCCGCCACCCTGCGTAAAATTGTGTCAGGAACGGCAGCCCCCACCTCCCACTCAATTTTTCGGCTCCCCTCACCACCAACCCACTTGTTGAGGGGTCATAAAATTCTGGCCTATGTCTCTAATAGTGCTTTGTGATTCACCCAGTAAAAAGTCTTCATGGAATCATGGAATGATACAGCACAGAAGGAGGCTATTCAGCCCATCTTGCCTCTGTTGGCTCTTTGAAAGAGCTATGCAATTAATCTGAGTCCCTTGTTCCTTCCCCAAAGCCCAACAAATGTTTCCACTTCAAGTATTAATCCAATTGCCTTTTGAAAGCTATTATTGACTCTGTTTCCATCACCCTTTCCAGCAGTGCATTGCAGATCAAAACAACTTGCTGCATTCAAAACAAAAATTCCACATGCTGTCTCTTTTTTTGCCAAACAGTGTAAATCTGTGTCCTCTGGTTACTGACCCTTCTGCCACAGGGAACAGTTTCTCCTTATTTACGATATCAATATCCTTCAAGATTTTAAGCACTGCTATCAAATCTCCCCATAACCTTCTCTACTCTAAGGAGAAGAACCCGAGTTCCTCTATTCTCTCAATGTAACTGAAATCTTTCATCCTTAGTACCATTTTAGAAAATCTCCTTTGTACCCTTTCTAAGGCCTCGACATCTTCCTAAAGAGTGGTGCCCAGAATTGGATGCAATACTCCAGATGGGGCCCAGCCTTCTCAACTTCTCCTGCCAACTTGAAAGAGATGTGAGAGACCCCAGCGTCTGAATTTTCATTCTGGAGTCAGGAACCCGACACCTGAATCATTTCCAGGTCCCAACTGCACTCCATGGCAGCACGCTAACGTTATTTTTAAGTGTAAAGGACCTAATTGGCCAGGGGGTGAAAGTGGTGTTCAACTAGTGGCATTGGGACCGGCATGGAGATAGGACTTTTTTCAAATTCATTTTTGGGATGTGGGCGCCGCTGGCCAGGCCAGCATTTATTGCCCATCCCTAATTGCCCTTGAGAAGGTGGTGATGAGCTGCCTTCTTGAACCGCTGCAGTCCACGTGGGGTAGGTACACCAACAGTGCTGTTAGGAAGGGAGTTCCAGGATTTTGACCCAGCGACAGTGAAGGAACGGCGATATAGTTCCAAGTCAGGATGGTGTGTGACTTGGAGGGGAACTTGCAGGTGGTGATGTTCCAAAGCATTTGCTGCCTTTGTCCTTCTAGGTGGTAGAGGTTGCGGATTTGGAAGGTGCTGCCTGAGTAGCCTTGGTGTGTTGCTGCAGTGCATCTTGTTGATGGTACACACTGCTGCCACTGTGTGTCGGTGATGGAGGGATTGAATGTTTGTGGATGGGGTGCCAATCAAGCGGATTGCTTTGGCCTGGATGGTGTTGAGCATCTTCAGTGTTGTTGGAACTGCACCCATCCAGGCAAGGGGACGGTTTTCCATCACACTCCTGACTTATGCCTTGAAAATGGTGGGCAGGCTTTGGGGAGTCAGGAGGTGAGTTACTCGCCTCAGGATTCCTAGCCTCTGACCCGCTCTTGTAGCCACGGTATTTATATGGCTACTCCAGTTCAGATTCTGGTCAATGGTAACCCCCAGGATGTTGATAGTGGCAGATTCAGCGATCATAATGCCATTGAATGTCAAGGGGAGATGGTTAGATTCTCTCTTGTTGGAGATGGTCATTGTCTGGCACTTGTGTGGCGTGAATGTTACTTGCCACTTATCAGCCCAAGCCTGGATATTGTCCAAGTCTTGCTGCATTTCTACATGGACTGCTTCAGTATCTGAGGAGTCACAAATGGTAAAGGAGAGGCCTTTGAAAAGGCGAGTGGCAGGAGACCTCCATGAAAAGAGATGAAACGGGTAGGCATCCATGGATGGCCCCACAATTCTCAGATGCCTCCTTTGAGGCATTAACGGAGGCTATCAGCAACAGGCGAAACATCTTCTTCCAACCACCTGGAAGAAGGAACCTGTTGAAGGAGACACAAAAGGCATGGATAGAGGTGGCGAGTGAGATCAGCGGCAGTGGAGTGACCCGAAGGACATGGGTCCAATGCCACAAGAGATTCAACGACCTCTTCGGGTCCAGAAAGGTGAGTGGCAAGCAGCACCTGGGTGACAGGTGACCAGCAGAATGTAGGCAAACTGGGCTCACAGAATGTCCATAAGTCTCCTAACATTGTCAGATCAAGCAGCCATTTCTATCACTGAGCCGGCAGCCACCCCAACATATGGGTGATATTCGGAAGGGGCATCACTGAGAACACCAGAACGCAAGAAATCGGAGCATGAATAGACCATATGACCCATCGAGCCTGTACCACCATTCTACTCCACTTTCCTGCCCGCTCCCCATATCCCTTGATTCCCTGACAGACCAAAAATCTGTCTATCCCAGCCTTAAATGTATTCAATGATAGAGCATTCACAATCCTCTGGGGGAGAGAATTACAAAGATTCACAACCCTCTGAGTGAAGTAATTTCTCCTCATCTCAGTCCTAAATATGCTGAACATTGTGCAATCTTCAGTGAACATCCCCACTTCTGACCTTATGATTGAAGGTCATTGATGAAGCAGCTGAAGATGGTTGGGCCTAGGACATTACCCTAAGGAACTCCTGCAGTGATGTCCTGGAGCTAAGATGATTGACTTCTAACAACCACAACCATCTTCCTTTGCGCGAGGTACAATTCCAACCAGCAGAGAGTTTTCCCCCGATTCCCATTGACTTCAGTTTTGGTAGGGCTCCTTGATGCCATAGTCGGTCAAATATTGCCTTGATGTCAAGGGCAGTCACTCTCACCTCATCTCTTGAGTTCAACTCTTTTGTCCATGTTTGAGCCAAGGCTGTAATGAGGTCAGGAGCTGAGTGGCCTTGGCGGAACCCAAAGTGAGCGTCACTCAGCAGGTTATTGCTAAGTAAGTGCCGCTTGATAGCACTGTCAATGACACCTTCCACCACTTTATTGATGATCAAGAGTAGATTGAGAATATGTCCCTTACTAGTTACATCATCATTAGTAAAACCATGTTGACTTGTTCTAATTACACTATGCTTTTCTAAGTGCATTGTTAAGACTTCCTTAATAATAATTTCCAGCATTTTCCCAACGACTGATGCTAACTGGCTGTATTTCACAGTTTTCTCTTTCCCTCCTTTCTTGAAAAGCAGTGCAACATTTTTCAACTTCCAATCTGATGGGACTGTTTCCGCATCTAAGGAATTTTGGGCATCACAGCTAGCACATGCACTATCACTGCACTCTCTTTTAGAACCCTAGGGTGCAGTACACCAGTAGATGCAGTTTACCTGGATTTCCAATAGGCATTCAATCAGGTGCCACGCAAAACGTTAATAGGCAATATAAGGTCTCACGAAGTTGGGGGTAATATACTCGCATGGATAGAGGATAGGCAAAGAGATATAGACAGGTTGAGTGAGTGTCAACAATGTGGCAGATGGAGTATAATGTAGGGAAGTGTGAAGTTATGCATTGCGGTCGTAAGAATAGAAAAGCAGAATATTTTTTAAAAGGTGTGAAACTATCAGGTCCTGGGGATTTGTCAGATTTTAATCCCTTAAGTTTCTCCAATACTTTTTCTCACTGATGTTAATTTCCTTAATTTCCTGACTCTTTTTAGCCCCTAGGTTACCATCAATTTCTGAGCAGAGCGCCAGTGCAAGTGAATGTGATGCTGGAATATGTGAAGGAGGGCATTCTACAAATGAATCTTTCTCTATTCATCCTGCAGGAAAAGAGAGACCACAATTCCCGTGAAATGGCCAGAAGGGGTGGTGGCGTCCCCGAGCTGCACAGTCTCACGCCAATGCAGGAGGAGGCACAGCTAGGGTGCCGATGCGCCAGACTGTGGGTGATGGGGAGATGAAAGACCGAGATCAACAGGGTCATTTAAAAGTTTTATGTTGGATGAAGGGCATGGAGGACACTCCTGCCCAATAAGCACTCCACTCTGAGTGGATGCATGAGTAGCACGCAGATATGCACAGAAAGAGTGAGACTCTCTGCAGCATTGACTACTCAATGTCACTGATGGCACTGAGATGCTCAGAATGGATTCCAGCTGCGTCCATGTCGATGGCCTTATTCAGCATCCAAGGGCGTCAGGAAAGGGCTAAGATGGCCAAAGCAGCACTCCTCAGGTGGCACTGGCTTCAAACTTCGGTCTCTCGTTGCCCTGACCCAGGAACCATCTATGTACCAAAGCCCTGTGAAAGAGGCTGCTCCTGCAATGACACAGGCACAGCAGTCTGTGAAGGACATCCCATGGGCACCTCCAATAAGAGGATGGAAGCCATGGGCGTCTTAGCCGGAGGCAGAGAGTAGGGAGCAGGCTGCCGTCACCTCACCGGGGGAGCACCCCTTAGAAGTGATAGGGAAAGAAAAAGACACCTGGCCGTTGATTTCACTTAATAGGTCACCCAGATGCTGTTTTCCACATTTGTATGCTGTTTTGTTTTCATTTCAGTATTAATTGTTAATGCATTCAGACTGGTATGTGTGTTAATGACGCTTCATGTCAGAAGGGGGATGGAGTTTCGTTAGGTGGGTAGAGGGACCAGGGGATGCCTGGGATTGCTGTATTTCCACGCTCTGTGATGTTGGAGAACGTTAGTGGTGAAAACCTCATTCTCCATGGTTATATTGCTCTTTATCTGGAAGATGAATTATAGGGTCATCTGTCAGAGGCGATCAGGTGAAACATTGCTGAATCACATGGCCCTTATGGCCATGCAGCCTGCCATTCACCCTGAGGTCTGGGATGGCATCAGCAGATATCCTCCAATGGCTGGGTGCCGGCCACCTCTGGAACGATCCCTTCCTCCTCCTCTTTCCTCCTCCCAGTCCTCCTCTGAGGTGGAGAGGTATTTCAGCTGCTTCTCTTTATCGAGCTCCAGGCCTCTTTGTATTGTCAGGTTGTGCAGGGTGCAGCAGATGACCACAATAGAAGACTGACTGGCTCGTACTGGAGGGAACCACTGGTCAGTCAAGGCAATGGAAGCTCATCTTCAAGAGGCCAATGGTCTGTTCAATGCAGATCTGTGTTAGTTCAATGCAGATCTGGGTGTCGAGACTCTCTGCATCTGTGTCTGGGAGATGTACGGGTATCAGGAGCCATCCTCTCAGGGGATAACCCTTATCCCCCAGCAGCCACCCACAGATTCTGGATGTGGGCCTGAAGAGATGCGGCACTTTCAACTCTCGCAGGATAAACAAATCATGTCAGCTGCCCAGCAAACTAGTGTAGACCTGCAAGCTTCCCTCCATGGGGTCACATACCAGCTGGACATTCAACTTTCTGTTTAAGAATATAGTTGGCTAGTTTGTCGGTACCTTGATGGCTATGTCGGTGCTATCAATGACCCCTTGGACCTGAGGGAATCCATCAATGGCACCAAACCCCAATGCCCTCAGTGCCTGCACTGACCCATCTATATTAAAATGAATGCAGTCCCCCTCCCTCTGGAATAGGGCATCCGTGACCTGCCTGATGGCGTGATGAGCTGCTGAGTGCAAGATGCCACTTAGATCAGCAGCTGATCCCTGGAACCACTTGATTGCATCAAAATTCAATGCCATGGTGACCTAAAGGACTGCCATGGGGGTCGCAAGCCCTCAGGTCATTGCGGACCAAAGCACAAATGTTCGAGACCATCTGCCTGGATAGGCACAGCCTTCTATGGCGTTGGCGCACTGTCATTTGCAGGTACCTGACTCTTGGGCAGTACACCAGATGTCTTCAATAGCGCATTCTTCACCTTGCAGCTCCCACCATGTTTCTCTAGCCTCCTTCTGTTGAGGAGGGTACATCTGCTGAAGCTCCTCCTGGCTGCCCTGTCCGATGTCAGAGTAGTCTGCTCCAATCTCAATTCCCTCAGTTCTACAACTTCTACAACCTACCGTGTTCCAGACATCGCGTTTTCCGCTTGCCCTTCTGTTGAATATTGCTAACTGCTCTTGACAAGCTTTTCAGTGCGTGAGCTCCTCAACAAGCTCAACGAGCTTGAAGGCTTGATTGAAGGTGTACAGGTTTCCTGTTTTCCCACCCTCCTGGCAACCCTTTAAAAATCACTTCATGTTCCGGAGACGATGGAACCCAGAGCTGCCCTCCAGGAATGTGATTTTCAACTTGTGCACACACCTACTTACGTCCCCCATTGGCATTTAAAATCCAACCCCAGATCTCTCTGCTCCTACACCCCTTTTAAAATTATACCATTTAGTTTGTATTGCCTCTCCTTATCCTTCCTACTGAAATGAATCACTTCACACTTCGCTGTGTTAAATTTCATCTGCCATGACTCTGCCATTTCACCAGTCTGTTACTATTAAGTTCTGTGACATCTGCAAACTTTGAAATTTTCCCTGTATACCTGAGTCCAATAAATATCAAGATAAGTTGTAGTCACAACGCCAACCCCAGAGGACACCACAGTCTAGTTCCTTCCATTCTTAAAGACAATGGGCATAAAACTCAAATTAGGAGCAGGAGTAGGCCACTCGGCCCCTCAAGCCTTCTCTGCCATTCAATAACATCATAGCTGATCTGATTGTAACCTCGACTCCACATTCCCGCCTACCTCCGATAATCTTTCACTCCCTTGTTTATCAAGAATCTATCTACCTCTTCCTTAAAAATATTTAAAGACCTGCTTCCACTGCCTTTTGAGGAAGAGAGTTCCAAAGACTCACGACCCTATGAGAGAAAAGATTTCCCCTCATCTCTGTCTTAAATGGGCGACCCCTTATTTTTAAATAGTGACCCCTAGTTCTAGATTCTCCCACAGGGGGAAACATCCTTTCCACATCCAGCCTGTCAAGACCCCTCAGGATCTTATACGTTTCAATCAAGTTGCCTCTTACTCTGCTGAACTCCAGCGGATACAAGCCTAGTCTGTCCAACCTTTCCTCGTAAGACAACCCCACCCATTCCAGATATGGGTCTAGTGGTCTAGTAAACCTTCTTTGAACTGCTTCCAACACATTTACATCCTTCCTTAAAAAAGGAGACCAATACTGTATACAGTACTCCAGATGTGGTCTCACCAATGCCCTGTATAACTGAAGCACAACATCCATACTTTCGTATTCAATTCCCCTTGCAATAAACGATAACATTCAATTAGCTTTCCCAAGTACTTGCTGAATCTGCATACTAACCCTTTGTGATTCATGCACTAGAACACTCAGATCCCTCTGCATCTCAGAGATCTGTAATCTCTCACCATTGAGATAATATGCTTCTTTTTTATTCTTCCTGCCAAAATGGACAATTTCACATTTTTCCACATTGTACTCCATTTGCCAGATCTTTGCCCACTTACTTAAGCTATCTATATCCCTTTGTAGCCTCCTTATATCCTCTTCACAACTTACTTTCCTACCTACCTTTGCAAATTTAGCAACCATTCCTTTGGTCCCTTCACCAAGAAATTTATATAAACTGTAAAAAGTTGAGGCCCCAGCACTGATTCCTGCAGCACATCATTCATTACATCTTGTCAACCAGAAAATGACCCACTTATGCCTACTCTCGGTTTCCTGTTAGCTAGCCAATCTTCTATCCATGCCAATATGTTATCCCCTACACTATGAGCTTTTATTTTCTGCAATAACATTTGATGTGGTACCAAATCAAATGCCTTCTGGAAATCTAAGTACAATACATCCACAGGTTCCCCTTTATCCACAGCACATGCTACTTCTTCAAAGAAGTCCAATATACTGTGTTGCAACCAAGGCGGGAGTAATGCACTGTTAATTCAGTCCTACTACTCCATAGGTCACAGCATATAAATAAAGTTTCTCACCTACCAAAAAATAGCCAAATTAAACACTTTATTTATCCTCCAGAATAAAGCACACCAAACCAGGTTTTTTCAAACAACAACAAAATTAATTATTTCTTAATAAACTAAATCTTAAACAATGATGGGATAAATCTATATATATGAAAAGATTTTACAACTTCTTATTCTTCCTAACCCTCATGCACATACATATACATTCAAAAACCAATGGTTAACCTGTTTTAAAAGGATGATTGAATTAGAACTGTTTCCTAGGAATAATAAAATGATTGGTTGTCATGGTATGGTAGGATATTTCCGGATCGGTGAGGTGTCCCAGAGTCAAATGCCACTCGAAGTCTCTCCAGGCAAGATTAATGAACAGATTGTGATGGGTAGGCATTCAAGGCAATTCATCTGCAGCAGGTGTCACACAGATCTTTCAGCAAAAGGATGTAGCAACAGGTCTATTTGGATTTTGAAGTAACAGTCTAACAGTAGAAGTTTTCTTGAGATTTCAGGATCTCCCAAAAACACAGAAGTAACAGGAATCACTCCTGAGGCAGGGATTTTTCAGAGACTGGAGGCAACAGTAATCTGCCACACCTGAAATATAAAGGCCACACCTGAAATACAAGGCTTCCTCTCTGCAAAGCAGTGTTCCTCGACAAAGTGTAGCAACTCCTCTTTTCCTGGGTCTTTCCCTCTCTTCAGGCAGGTCAAAACAACATCTTAAATGCAGAATTTCTTTCAAAGAGATGCAAGGCTTCTTTTGCAGAGAGTGGTAACACTTTCTGGGTCTTCCGCTCTTTCTAGGCAGACACAGCAACAAGGCTCTTAGCTCCCATACATTGGAAGTTCTTTTAACTTCTTGAAGAAATTAGAATTTCACTTGATGCAGGAATTATTTTCAATAGAAAGAGCTTCTGGGTTGTCTTTGGCAGGTCTCTGGCAGCAACTGAACTCAATCCAAAACAAAGCTAAAAATTTTCAATAGTCAAGTCACAAGACCATCATAAATCTTCCTGTTTGCTTAGAAACTAGTCTTGCAGTTTGGACACTTCAAACACCAAAGGTTGGATTTTAAAGCCCCTCCACCGTCAGAAACGTTGGTGGGGGGGGCAATGAAGATCAGTGCGGTGGAGACCCACCACCAACCCCGACAGCAACAAGCTCCGTGCCAATCTCAGCGCTGGTGGCGAGGCCTCGTGGCAGCACCCCCCGCCGCTCGGCGATGGGACCCCATTTAAATATGGAAAGTACTTTACATACCGGAATTACTAAGGGTCCTGTCACTTCCTAATTCGCCCCACCGATCTGCATTCAGGCGGCCTTTGAATCTCCATTCGGGGAAATGTGACATGACACCTGTGGGGAGGAGTTTTTTCTCTGCGTGGAAGTGGGGAGCGAGGTTAAAATGATGCAGATTGGTCGGGGGGTGGTAATGGGAAGGGGGAAAGGGCAAATTCTAAATATTCACATTCTGGAGGGGGTGGGGAGGGCACGAATGTCCGGAAATGCTATTGGGGGGCTGGGAAAATGCATTCCGACATCATGAAATTATGCTTTGGTGCAATGTGACCTACCTGGCCCATTAATTTTCAAATGTCCATGAAGGGCTATAAGCCCTTTAAAAATGGCGCCACGCCTGCACATTGACGCCAGACACCATTGTCTGCGATGGCTTGCCCGCACCCTACATGTCATCGTGAGGAGTGGGCACTGCGGTCATGCAAATGAGCCACCATGTTTAATATTGCGGTGGCTCCGTGACATGGTGCTCGTGCAGGTGGGGCGCATTTTTTTTTACGTCCGCCGCCTACATCAGCAGCGGACTCTTAAAATGCAGCCTCAAGTGTCAGCATTCAGTGTTCACAGAAAATTCTTATTCCAAGCTTTCATAAACGCAGCTTTCAACAAGAAAAACTCTTGCGACAATTGGTTACAAAACCATGTTCATTCTGCCTGATTACCATGAATTTTTCTAAGTGCCCTGCTGTAATGTCTTTATTGATAGCTTCTAACATTTTCCCTAAGATAGATGTTAAGCTACTGGCCTGTAGTTTCCTGCTTTCTATCTTCCTCCCTTTGTGAATAAAGGAAATCTGCTGTCCTTACCTGATCTGGCCTACATGTGACTCCAGACCAACAACAATATGGGTAATCTCTTAAATGCCCTCTGAAGCGGCCTAGCAAGCCATTCAGTAGTATCAAATTGCTACAAAGTGAATAACGATTCAAGACGGCGGCTCACCACCACCTTACGAAGGGCAATTAGGGATGGGCAATAAATGCTGTCCTAGCCAGCGATGCCCACATCCCATGAACAAATAAAAAAACAAATTGCATTCGCTATTTTTCAATCTACAAAGAACAAAGAACAGTACAGCACAGGAACAGGCCATTCGGCCCTCCAAGCCTGCACCAAATCTAATGGAACCTTCCCTGAATCTAGGGAATTTTGGAAAATTAAATCCAACGCATCAACTATCTCATTCGCCACTTCTTTTAGCACCGTAGGATAAAGTCCATCAGGCTCTGGGGACCAGTCAGCCTGCAGCTCCAACATTTTACTCAGTACTTGTACTGAGTCCTAGTTATGCCTGTCTTTTTGTGGGATATGTCGAGCATTCTTTGTTCCAGTCCTACTCAGGCCCCCTCCCCCAACTCTTTTTCCGGTACATTGATGACTGTATCGGTGCCGTATCCTGCTCCCGCCCCGAACTCAAAAACTTTATCAACTTTGCTTCCAATTTCCACCCTTCTCTCACCTTTACATGGTCCATCTCTGACACTTCCCTTCCCTTCCTCGACTTCTCTGTCTCCATCTCTGGGGATAGGTTGTCTACTAATATCCATTATAAGCCCACCGACTCCCACAGCTACCTCGACTACATTTCTTCACACCCTACCTCCTGTAAGGACTCCATTCCATTCTCCCAGTTTCTCCTTCTCCGACGTATCTGCTCTGATGATGCTACCTTCCATGACGGTGCTTCTGGTATGACCTCCTCTCTCCTCACTATCCCAGGCCCCAAACACTCCTTTCAGGTGAAGCAGCGATTTACTTGTACTTCTTTCAATGTAGTATACTGTATTCGCTGCTCACAGTGTGGTCTCTTCTACATTGGGGAGACCAAGCGCAGACTGGGTGACCGTTTTGTGGAACACCTCCGCTCGGTTCGCAAGCAGGACCCTGAGCTTCCAGTTGCTTGCCATTTCAACACTCCCCCCTGCTCTCATGCTCACATCTCTATCCTGGGATTGCTGCAGTGTTCCAGTGAGCATCGCATCTACCGATTAGGCACACTACAGCCTGCCAGACTGAACATTGAGTTCAATAATTTCAGAGCATGACGGGCCCCCCATTTTACTTTCATTTTTAGTTGTTTTTTCTTTTTTCTTTTTTTCTTTTTTACATTTTTTACAACCTTTTTTTTGCATTTATTTCATTTCATCTTAGTTTGTTCAGTTTGCTTACCCACTGTTTTTTTTTTCATGTTTGCACTTGCTGCTGTTCAATATTCAGTCCGTTAACACCTGTTCTGTACTAATGCTTTGTCTTTCAACACACCATTAACATATTGTTTGCCTTTGCTCCATGACCTTTTGGTCAGCTATGTGGCCTTGTCCAATCTGCACCTTCTCCTTTGTTATCTCTTGCCCCACCCCCACCTCACTTGCTTATAACCTGTGACATTTTAAATATTTGTCAGTTCCGAAGAAGGGTCACTGACCCAAAACGTTAACTCTGCTTCTCTTTCCACAGATGCTGCCAGACCTGCTGAGTGGTTCCAGCATTTCTTGTTTGTATTTCAGATTTCCAGCATCCGCAGTATTTTGCTTTTAATTTACTCAGTACCACTTCCCCGATGATCGTAATTTTCTTGAGTTCCTCCCTCCTTTCTATTCCCTGATTTACAGCTATTTATGGGATGTTACTTGTATCCACTATAATGAAGATTGATGCAGAATATCTATTCAATTCATTTGCCATCTACTTATTTTCCCTTCTTAATTTCGCAGACTCACTTTTTATAGGACCAATACTCACTTTGTTCACTCTTTTCTTTTTTAAATATCTATAGAAACTCTTACTATCTGTTTTTATATTTCTAGCCAGCATTCACCCGTATTCTAATTTTTCCCTCCTTATTCATCTTTTAGTCATTCTTTGCTGTTTTTTATATTCTGTCCAATCTTCTGACCTGCCACCCATCTTTGCACAATTATATGGCTTTTTTTAAAGTCTGATAATATCTTTAATGTTTTTAGTTAACCATGGAAGTTGGGTCTTCCCCTTGGACTTTTTCGTTCTTGTTGCAATGTATCTATTCTCCTTATGCTGAAATATCCCCTTAAATGTCTGCTACTGTATTTTTATTGATGTATCCTGTAACCTAATTTGCCTGTTCACTTTAGCAGGCTCTGCTTTCATGCCCTCATAAATGCCCTTGTTTAATTTTAAAGTGCTAGTCTTGGACCCATTCTTCTCTCCCTCAAACTGAATGTAAAATTCAATCATATTATGATCGCTGCTACCTAGGGGTGCCTTCAGTATGAGGCCATCAATTAATCCTAACTCATTGCACAATACCAGGCCTAGTATAGTCTGCTCTCTGGTTGGCTCCAGAACATGCTGTTCTAAGAAACTATCTTGAAAACATTCTATGAACTCCTCATCTAGGCATCTTTGACCATCTGATTCTTCCAGTCCATATGTAGATTAAAATCCCTCATGATTATTGCCGTACCTTTCTGACAAGCTCCCATCATTTCTTCCTTTATACTCTATCCTACCATGTAGTTACTGTTAGGGGGCCTGTACGACACTCCCACGAATGACTTCTTACCTTTATCATTTCTCATCTCTACTCAAACCACTTCTATATCCTGGTTTCCTGAACTGTAGTCATTCCGCTCTATTGCACTAATACCATCATTAATTAACAGAGCCATCCCTCCACCTTTTCCTAGCTGCTGACCTTTCTAAATGTCTTGTACCCTTCAATATTCTGGTCGCAATCTATTTCATCCTGCAGTCATGTCTCTGCAATGGCTATCAGATCGTATTTATTTATTTCTATTTGCACTCTCAGTTCATCTGTTTTGTTTTGAATGCTACATGCATTCAGATACAGAGCCTTTAGTTTTATCCTTTAATTATTTTTGTAATGTCTAGCCTTGACTGTTGATTTACGCTTAGATTTGTACTCTCTATCCCTTCCTGTCACGGTCTGTTTATCATTTCCCATATTAATACCTTTCTGTCTTGTCTTGTCGCTACTCTTTGATTTACCACATCTTCCCAAATTTGATCCCTTGCCCCCACTATTTAGTTCAAAATCCTCTCTACTTCCCTAGTTATGCGACTCACGAGAACATCAGCCCAAGCATGGTTCAGGTGCAGATCGTCCCAACGGTATGGACCCCACTTTCCCCAGTACTGGTGTCAGTGCCCAATGAACCAGAAACCACTTCTACTACATCAGTGTTTGAGCCACGCATTAATTTCTCTCATCTTATTCTCCCTATGCCAATTTGCATGTGGCTCAGGTAATAATCCAGAGATTACTACCTTTGAGGTTCTGCTTCTTAACTTGGTGCCTAACTCCTCATACTGACTATGCAGAACCTCCTTTCTAGTCCTGCCTATGTCGGTACCTACACGGACCATGTCGACTGGATCCTCCCCCTCCTCTTGTAAGTTCCTCTCCAGCCCTGAGCAGATATCTCATATCCTGGCACTGGGCAAGAAACACAGCCGTCTGGACTCTCGCTCTTTGCTGCAGAGAACAGTGTCAATCCCCCTGACTGTCCTCTACTGCCATTACATTCCATTATGCTCCACCCACTTGAATAGCTTCCTGTAGCATGGTGCTATGGTCAGTTAGCTCATCCACCCAGCAGTCCCCGCTCTCATCCAAAGAAGCTGAAAGAACTTCATACCTTTTGGACAATCACAAAGGCTGAGGGTCCTGCACTCCTGCCCTCTGGGTCCCCTTATCTGCCCCAGCTGTAGCCACACTCTCTGGTCCCTGACCACTGACCAAATCAGAAGACCCTATCCTAAGGGGTGTGACCCCTTCCTGCTACAAAGTGTCCAGGTAACTTTCACCCTCCATGATGCATCGCAATGTCTCTAGCTCAGCCTCCAGCTCAATGACTCTGATTCAAAGCTCCTCGAGGCACAAACACTTAGTGCAGACGTGTTTGCCCTGGATTACACTGACATCCAGGAGCTCCCACAAACTGCAGCTGTGACACATCAACTGTCCTGCCATCCTTAATGTGTTTTAATTAACTACTTAATGATATTATTCAATTATTTATTTTCCTTTTTTACATATTTTATTAAACTTACCACCAGTTCCTGTACTATATTAAACCTTAGGAATAGAATAGACCATAACCACTTAGCAGATAGTCACCAAACAGCTGGCTTCTTCCCCTGTTGTAGAACAAGAACCAAATCCTACAGGGTGAAAAATTTTGTAAACGCAAAGGAGCACCTCTTTCCTCTCCTCACCCAACTCCCTCAAATCACCCAACTCCTAGCACTCTGTTCAAGTTGCATTCAGCCTCTTTTTTTAACAATCTAACTAGTAACCTGTTTAAACTGTCAATGTTATTTATACCACTAGTCCTGCTTTGTGCTCATACTCTTTTTACAACACTTACTGTTACACTACCCAATCAAATATTGTTAATTTCCCAGGTCCTAATTTGAACCAATAGACTCCCTGCTAGTCTCTCTCTCTCTCTCTCACACACACTCTGTGTGATAAATTATAAAATGCAGCCTAGTTTTTAGTTTATATACTCACGAATCGATCAAGTCTTATTTCATATTTGATTGACTTAGATTGTAGGAAAGTCTACATCAGACCAGTGGGAGTCATCAAAAAAGGAAACAGTGAGAGTTCAGGGCCAACATATTCCCATAAAGGTGAAGGGTAGGACCAACAAGTCCAGGGAACCCTGGATGTAAAGGGATATAGAGGATTGGATAAGGAAAAAAAAAGGAGGCTTATGGCAGATTCAGAGGACTGAAAACAGCGGAGGCCCAAGAGGACAATAGAAAGTGTAGGGGGTACTTTAAAAAGTATTTAGGAGAGAGAAGAAGGGGCATGAAAAAACACTGGCGGGCAAGATAAAGAAAAATCCCAAGGTGTTTTATAAGTATATTAAGGGCAAGAAGATAACCAGGGAAAGAGTAGGGCCCATTAGGGACCAAATGGCAATTTTTGTGTGGAGCCGGAGGACATAGGTGAGGTTTTAAATGATTACTTTTCATCTGTGTTCACTATGGGGAAGGACGGTGTAGGTGCAGAGATTAAGGATGGGGATTGTGATATACTTGAACAAATTAGCATTTAAAGGGAGGAGGTATTAGCGGTTTTAGTGGGCTTAAAAGTGGATAAATCCCCAGGCCCAGATGAGATGTATCCCAGGCTGCTACGTGAAGCAAAGGAGGAGATTTCAGGGGCTCTGACACAAACTTTGAAATCCTCTC
Organism: Heterodontus francisci; assembly: GCF_036365525.1. Classification (NCBI taxonomy): domain Eukaryota; kingdom Metazoa; phylum Chordata; class Chondrichthyes; order Heterodontiformes; family Heterodontidae; genus Heterodontus; species Heterodontus francisci. The sequence goes on from NC_090397.1 coordinate 7,260,751, forward strand.
TGGCCACAGGAGAGGTGCCAGAGGACTGGAGGACAATGAATGTGGTACCATTATTCAAGAAGGGTAGTAGGGATAAACCAGGTAATTACAGGCCAGTGAGTCTAACGTCAGTGGTAGGGAAACTATTGAAAAATATTCTGAGGGACTGGATTAATCTCCACTTGGAGAGGCAGGGATTAATCAAGGATAGTCAGCATGGCTTTGTCAGGGGGAGATCATGTCCAACAAACTTGATTAAATTTTTCGAGGAGGTGAACAGGTGTGTGGATGAGGGTAAAGCAGTTGATGTAGTCCACATAGACTTCAGCAAGGCTTTTGACAAAGTCCCGCATGGGAGATTGGTCAAGAAGGTAAGAACCCATGGGATCCAGGGCAATTTGGCAAATTGGATCCAAAATTGGCTTAGTGGCAGGAGACAGAGGGTGATGGTCAAGGGTTGTTTTTGCGATTGGAAGCCTGTAACCAATGGTGTACCACGGGGATCGGTGCTGGGACCCTTGCTGTTTGTAGCGTACATTAATGATTTAGACATGAATATAGGAGGTATGATCAGTAAGTTCACAGATGACATGAAAATTGGCGGTGTCATAAATAGTGAGGAGGAAAGCCTTAGATTACATGACGATATCGATAGACTGGTAAATTGGGCAGAGCAGTGGCAAATGGAATTTAATCCTGAAAGTGTGAGGTGATGCATTTTGGGAGGGCTAACAAGGCAAGGGAATACACAATTGATGGTAGGACCCTAGGAGGTGCAGAGGGTCAGAGGGACCTTGGTGTACTTGTCCATAAATCACTGAAGGCAGCAGAACAGGTAGATAAGGTGGTTAGGAAGGCGTATGGGCTACTTGCCTTTATTAGCGGAGGCATAGAATATAAGAGCAGGGAGGTTATGATGAAGCTGTATAAAATGCTAGTTAGGCCATAGCTGGAGTACTGTGTACAATTCTGGGCACCACACTATAGGAAGGATGTGATTGCACTGGAGAGGGTGCAGAGGAGATTCATCAAGATGTTGCCTGGGCTGGAGCATTTCAGCTATGAAGAGAGACTGGATAGGCTTGAGCTGTTTTCCTTCGAGCAGGGAAGGCTGAAGGGGGACCTGATAGAAGTATACAAAATTGAGAGGCATTGATAGGTTAGATAGGAAGAAACTTTTTCCCTTAACTTTTTCCCATAGCCATTTTGTCACTGGGTCAAAATCCTGGAACTCCATTCCTAACAGCACTGTGTGTGTACCTACCTCACATGGACTGCAGCGGTTCAAGAAGGCAGCTCACCACCACCTTCTCAAGGACAATTAGGGATGGGCAATAAATGCTGGCATAGCCAGTGACGCCCACATCCCATGAATGAATAAATAAATAAAAAATTAGTCAATAACCAGGGGACATAGATTTAAGGTAAGGGGCAGGAGGTTTAGAGAGGATTTGAGGAAAAAGTTTTTCACCCAGAGCGTGGTTGGAATCTGGAACACACTGTGTGTAGGGGTGGTAGAGGCAGGAACCCTCACAACATTTATGAAGTATTTAGATGAGCGCTTGAAATGCCATAGCATACAAGGCTACGGGCTAAGTGCTGGAAAATGGGATTATAATAGATAGGTGCTTGTTGGCCGGCAGACACGATGCACCAAAGGGCCTGGTTCTGTGCTCCATGACTCGATGACGCTATTAAATTAAATTAAAAGCTTACCAGTATACACACCCCTGACAGCTTTCTGTTTCCTGCTGCTCTCTCTGTTGATTGTGATATCACTCTGATGTCACTTTTTGATTTCTTTCTCCCACTCTGTTCCCGCTGCTCTCTCTCCGGCCTCCTAACTTTTGGTGCGCTTTTTAAATCTCCGCTCTGCTCTCCCTTTGGCCTCTGACCTTTTGGTGACTGCACACACTTCAGCATGGGCAGCAGCAGAGTGGGCTGGCTGACATAGAGGCAACAGCAGAGGCACTGGCAGAGTTGCCAATGTAGGAGCACGAATGCTGCCACCCTGAAAGAGACCATCAGGTTTGTTATCCACGGTGCTACTGCCACTTCCACGGGGCGGAATCTCAGCAATCTTAATAATCTGTTCAAGAACAGATTGCTGGACTGTCATGAGAGGCTGCTTCCCCTGTGAGCACTGAAATCTGCATCCATGATGGCATCAGTCTGAGCCTGCATGGCACCAAGCTGGGCTTGCATGGCAACAAGCATGAATCTCATGACATCCGTCTGAGCTTCTACAGCAGCACTGAGACGTTGGGTGGCCTCTGCCTGTGCTGCAGTGGATACTGGCCACCAGACACTCCATCACAATTGGGTCTGCTACAGTACTGGAATTGGCCACCCACTGTGGACAGGATGTGCTTCTGCTAGAAAGAGGGCAGAATATCAGTGATTGTGTGGTACTTTGCTTGGGTGATATGGCCTGCCATAGCTGAATAGATAGAAGTATGTGGAGGCAGTGAGAGGTGGATGTGGGCCTGGCATCAGTGGAAGATGACTGTTAGGTGTGAGTTCTGAGTGCTACTGAGAGATGCTGGGTAAATGTTGGGAGTGTGGAGCATGGAGCAGTGTGATAGGCTGGTAGTCTGGTGGGTATGAGAGTTGATGTGAAGATTCATTCACTGACCTTGACCATGCATGTAAAGTCATTAAACTTCTTTGGCACTAGTTTGTCAAAGGGATGGGAACTTGACAGGTAGCTCAAATTGGAAGGAAGTAAAGCTGATAACAGGAGGTAGAAAAGTAGCAAGTGACATTAGAAGGCAGGCAAAACAAAGGCAAGCATCAACTAGGCTTAGAATACAGAATGTCAAGAAGACAATGTTAAGGGCACTCTACCTGAATGCACACAGCATTCACAACAAGGTAGATGATTTAAAGGCCCAAATAGAGGTAAATGGATATGATCTAATTGCCATAACGAAACGTGGCTACAGGGTGACGAAGACTGGGAACTGAATATTCAATGACATTCGAAATTTAGGAAGGATAGGCAAAAAGGTGTTGCGATGATAAGAAGGGATGGGATCAGTACATTAGTAAGGGAGGATCTCAGATCAGAAGAACAAAATGTGGAGCTGTTTGGGTGGAGCTAAGAAACAGCAAGGGGCAGCAAACATTGGTAGTAGTTGTTAATAGGCCACCAAACAGTAGTGGTAGTGTGGGGCATGGTATTAATCAGGAGATTAGAGAAGCATGTAGCATGGGTAATACAGTAATCATGGGTGACTTCAATCTGCATATAGACTGGGTAAACCGAATGAGCACTAATGCTGTGGAGGATGAGTTTCTAGAATGTGTTAGCGATGGTTTTCAAGAGCAGTATGTTGAGAAACCGACTAGAGAACAGGCTACTTTAGATCTAGTATTATGTAATGAGAAAGGGCTAATTAATAATCTTGTTGTAAAAGAACCTTTAGGGATGAGTGACCATAATATGATGGAATTTTACATTATGTTTGAAAGTGAGGTAGTTCAATCTGAAGCCAGGATGTTAAATTTGAATAAAGGAAATTATGAAGGTATGAGGGGCAAATTGGCTGAGGTGGATTGGGAAAATACATTAAAAGGTACGACAGTACATGGGCAATGGATAGTCTTTAAAGAATTATTACATAGTTTACAGCAACAATACATTCCTTCAAGGCATAAAACCCCCAAATGTAAAGACAGTCAACCGTGGATAACAAAGGAAGTTAAGGATTGTATAAGCTTAAAAGAAAAGGCCTATAAAGTTGCCAGAAATAGTAGTAAACCTGAGGATTGGGCGGATTTTAGAATACAACAAAGGAGAACAAAGGAACTGATAAAGAATGGGAAAGCAGAATATGAATGTAAGCTAGCAAAAACTATAAAAATGGACAGGAAAAGCTTCCAGAGATACGTAAAAAGGAAACATTTGGCTAAGACAAATGTGAGTCCATTATAGGCAGAGTCAGGAGAATTTATAATGGGGAATAGAGAAATGGCAGAGAAGCTAAATGATTACTTCTTGTCTGTCTTCACTGAGGAAGGGACAAGAAATCTCCCAGAATTAGAGATCCAAGGGATTAGGAATACTATCTATATTAATGACTTGGATGAGGGGACAGAATGTAATATATCCAAATTTGCTGATGATACAAAAATCGGTGGGATGGAATGTGGTGATGAGGACGTAAGGATTCTGCAAGGGGATATAGATAGGTTCAGTGAGTTGGAAAAAGACTTGGCAGATGGAGTTTATTGTAGGAAAGTGTGAGGTCAGGACCAGGGGTCACAGTCTAAGGATAAGTGGTAAGCCAATTAGGACTGATGAGGAGAAATGTCTTCACCCAGAGAGTGGTAAATCTGTGGAATTTTCTACCATGGAAAGCATTTGAGGACAAATCATAAAATATATTCAAGAGTTAGATATAGTTCTTAGGGTTAATGGGATCAAGGGATACGGGGAGAAAGCGGGAACAGGATACTGAGTTTGGATGATCAGCCATGATTAGATTCAATTGCGAAGCAGGCTCGAAGGGCCGAATGGCCTACTCCTGCTCCTATTTTTTCTATGTTTCTACGTCATGCACTTTGGTAGGAAGAATCAAAAGGCAGACTATTATTTAAATGGAGAGAGACTCCAAAACAGCAAAGTGCAGAGGGATCTGGGTGTTCTTGTGCATGAAACACAAAAAGTTAGCATGCAGGTGCAGCAAGAAATTAAGAAGGCAAATGGAATTTTGACCTTTATTGCTAGGGGGTTGGAGTTTTAAAATAGGAAAGTCTTGTTACAACTGTACAGGCTTTTGGTGAGGCCACACCTGGAGTACTGTGTACAGTTTTGGTCCGCGTATTTAATAAAAGGATATTCTGGCATTGAAGGCAGTTCAAAAGAGATTCAGTAGGCCGATTCCTGGGATGAAGGGATTGTCTTATCAAGAACGGCTAAACAGGTTAGGCCTTTATTCATCAGAGCTTAGAAGAATTAATCTTATTGAAACGTCGTGGGTTTGCCGGCGTAGATGTTGAGAAGATGTTTCCACTAGTGGGGGAATATCGAACTAGGGAACATAGTTGCAGAATAAGGAGATACTCATTTAAAACTAAGATGCGAAGGAATTTCTTCTCTCAGAGGGTAAGTGAATGTCTGGAATTCTCTCCCCCAGAGAGTTGTGAAGACTAGGTCACTGAAAGTATTTAAAGAGGAGGTAGATAGATTTTTGAAATATCGGGGAGTTGAGGGCTATGAGGAGCTGGCACGAAAGAGGAGTTGAGGTCTGGGGCAGATCAGCCATGATCTTATAGAATGGCGGGGCAGGCTTGAGTGGCCGAATGGCCTACTCTTGCTCCTACTTCTTATGAATGAGGAATTGAAGGAAATTAGTATTAGTAAGAAGGTTGTATTGGAGATAATAATGGGGCTGAAGGTTGATAAGTCTCCAGGATCTGATATTCTATATCCAAGAGTGTTGAAAGAGGTAGTTATGGAGATAGTGGATGCACTGGTGATCATCTTTCAAAATGGAGCAGTTCCTGCAGATTGGAAGGTCACAAATGTCACCCCACTATTTAAGAAGGGAGGGAGAGAGAAAACAGGGAATTACAGACCTTACATCAGTCGTTGGGAAAATGCTAGAATCTATTCTCAAGGATGTGATAAATGGACACTTGGATAATAATGATCTGATTGGGCAGAGTCAACATGGGTTTATGAATGGGAAATCATGTTTGATGAATCTGTTGGAGTTTTTTGAGGATGTTACCGACAGAATTGATAAAAGGGAGTTGGTGGACATGGTATACTTGGATTTTCAGAAGGCTTTTGATAAAATCCCCCACAGGAGATTGATTAGAAAAATTAAAGCACGTGGGATAGGAGGTAATATACTGGCATGGATTAAGGATTGGTTAACAGGCAGAAAGCAAAGAGTAGGAATACACGGGTCATTCTCAAGTTGGCAGGCTGTGACGAGTGGGGTACAGCAGGGATCGGTGCTTGGGCCACAGCTGTTCACAATATATATCAATGATTTGGATGTGGGGACCAAATGTAGTATTTCCAAGTTCGTGGATGACACCAAACTAGGTGGGAATGTGTGTTGTGAGGAAGATGCAAAGCAGCTTCAAGGGGATTTGGACAGACTTAGTGAGTGGGCAAGAACGTGGCATACGGAATATAATGTGGAAAAATGTGAGGTTATCCACTTTGGTAGGAGAAACAGATCTGCAGAGTATTTCTTAAATCGTAAGAGATTACAAAGTGTAGATATACAAAGGGACCTGTGTGTCCTTGTCAATAAGTCACTGAAAGCTAACATGCAGGTGCAGCAAGCAATTAGGAAGGTTAATGGTATGTTAGCCTTTATCGCAAGAGGATTTGAGTGCAGAAGTGGTGAATTTTTGCTTCAATTGTGTGGAACCTGTTAGACTGCACTTGGACTATTGTGTGCAGTTTGAGTCCCCTTACCTTAGGAAGGATATTATTGCCATGGAGGGAGTGCAACGAAGATTCACCAGGCTTGTTCCCGGGATGGAGGGACTGCCCTATGAAGAGAAATTGTGAAAACTGTGCCTGTATTAGAGTCATAGACTCATAGAGTTATACAGCACAGAAACAGGCCCTTCGGCCCATCATGTCTGTGCCGGTCGTCAAGCACCTATCTATTCTAATCCCATTTTCCAGCACTTGGCCCGTAGCCTTGTATGCTATGGCGTTTCAAGTGCTCATCTAAATACTTCTTAAATGTTGTGAGGGTTCCTGCCTCGACCACCCCTTCAGGTAGTGTGTTCCAGATTCCAACCACCCACTAAGTGAATTTATTTTTCCTCAAATCCCCTCTAAACCTCCTGCCCCTTACCTTAAATCTATGCCTCCTGGTTATTGATCCCTCCGCTAAGGGAAAAAGTTCCTTCCTATCTATCCTATCAATGTCCCTCATAATTTTGTATACCTCAATCAGGTCCCCCCTCAGCCTTCTATGCTCTAAGGAAAACAACCCAACTTATCCAGTTTCTCTTCATAGCTGAAATGCTCTAGCCCAGGCAACATCCTGGTGAATCTCCTCTGCACCCTCTCCAGTGCAATCATATCCTTCCTATGGTGTGGTGACCAGAACTGTGCACAGTACTCCAGCTGTGGCCTAACTAGTGTTTTATACAGCTGTATAGAGAACTATATTCTCTATGGTTTCGAAGAATGAGGTGATCTCATTGAAAGCTACAAAATATTTAAAGGGATAGACAGAGTCGTTGCAGCTAAGATGTTTCCCCTGGTTGACGAGTCTAGAACCAGGGGACACAATTTCAAAATAAGGGGGAAGCCACTTAGGACCGAGATGAGGAGAAACTTCTTTACTCAGAGGGTTGTGAATCTTTGGAATTCTCTACCCTAGAGAGCTATGGAAGCTCAGTCATTGAGTATGCTTAAAACAGAGATTGACAGATTTCTAAATACAAATGACATAAGGGGATATGGGGATTGTATGGGAAAAAGGCATTGAAGTGGATGATCAGCCACGATCATAGTGAATGACGGGGCAGGCTCGATGGCCTACTCCTGTTCCTAATACTAGGACCTTTGGGCCAGACTCCAGGCATTTACCTCCCTCACTACCTGCTCCCACTCTATTTGTAAGGTCTGGTGTGAGGGTCTCCTGGCCCCCTGTGGAAATATTGCCTCTCTCCTTAAATCCACATCTGACACTAGTGTCTTCAGCGCGGCATCTGACAACCTTGTAGCCCGCTCCTTGGCCTGGTGTTCCAGTTTCTTTCACTTTGACAATTTCAATATTATTTAGCTGCAGCCTATAGATTACAAGTGTATCTGGTAATCTTAAAAGAGACAGGCTGCTTTTAAGATCTGGGGACTAGCTAGAACATGTGCTAGCCTCGCACAATCTTAGGCTCCTGTAGTACGTGCAACCAGCCAGCAGTATGGGTTGCACTGAGCTGCATGCTGTAATCAGTTATATGAGGAGGTAGCACAAAATTTACATGTTGCCTATCATAACCAGGATCGGCGCTAGCAGGTCGTGAATTGTGACCCCTATGCCGAAATAATGGCACAATCCAATTTTTATCCTAACCATTCACCAATACACTCTGCATTCAATATCTTAGCCAATTTCAAATCCACAAAGGCACTGCCCATTAATCGCATGCACTTCAATATTGCTAACAACACAATTATGTGGCACTTCATCAAATGTCTTTTGAAAGTCCATATACATAACATCAACCACATTACCCTCAGCTCTCCCCTCCATTACTGCATCAAGGAATTCAATCAAACATACTCTGCCTTTAACAAAATCCATGCAGGCTTTCATTTATTAATTCATATTTTCCAAGTGCCAATTAATGTTGTCCCGGCTTAGTTTAATAATTAAAGTTTCCCCAACACCGTTGTTGGCCTATAATTGTCAAATTTATCCTCTTCCCCTTTTGAACAGGGTTGTAAAATATGCAATTGCTAGGATGCATCCCATCTGGACTTTGAGCACTACCAACCTTTTAAATGTATCCCCTTTATCTATACTCATCCTATTCAATTTCTCTACTACCACCTCCTTTTAGGTGACATTGGCAGCATCCTCCTCTTTAGTGCAGACAGATGCAAAGTATTAATTCAGTATCTCAGCTATGAAGATCTTATTTTTGGTCCCTGATTGGCCCCACCCTTCCTTTGATTACCTTTTTACTATTCATATGTTTACACAAAACCTTTGGTTTCCCTTTATGTTATCCATTAATCTATTCTCATACAACCTCTTTACTTCTTTTCTTTCGTTTTACAGTTCTCCCCTGTACTTTTTACATTCAGTTTGGTTATCTATGAACCCCATATTTAACAGAAGCTTCTTTTTTATGTTTCATTTCAATCTCTATATCTTTACTCATCCAGAGAGCTCTAGCTTTGGATGCCCTTCGTTTCCACCTCAAGGGCATGTGTCTAGTCTTTACCTGAACTATCTTCTCTTTGATAGCCTCCCATTGCTCATTTACAATTTTACCTGCTAATCTTTGATTTCAATCCATCTAGGCCAGATCAATTTTCAATTCATTGAAGTTATCTCCCCTACAGTTGAAAATCTTCACATTTCATTTTTCCTTGTCCTTTTCCATAACTACTCTAAATATGATGATATTGTGATCACTGTTTCCCAAATACTCTCTCACTGAAACATGCTCCACTTAACCCACTTCATTCCCCAGAATTACATCCAGCACTGCTTTCTTCCTGGTTGAGCTGGAAACACACTGATCAAGAATGTTTTCTTGTAGAGCAATCCAATCAATCCCATTTCCCTCCTCTACCCCCGTAGCCTTGCAAGTTTATTTCCCTCAAGTGCCCATCCAATTTCCTTTTGAGATCATTGATCATCTCTACTTCCACCACTCTTGTAGGCAGCGAGTTCCAGGTCACTACCACTCACTGCGGAAAGAAGTTCTTCAGCACATCTGCCCTGCACGTCTTGCCCAAAACTTTAAATTTGTATCCTTTAATCTTTGTACCATCTGCTACTGGGAACAACTTTTCCTTGTCTACCCTATCCAAATCTGTCATATTCTTGTACACCTCTATCAAATCTCCCCTCAATCTCCTTTGCTCCAGGGAGAACAACCCCAGCTTCTTCAACCTAAAATTTGTAGCTAAAATCCCTCATCCCTGGAACCATTCTGGCAAATCTCCTCTGCACCCTCTCAAGGACCCTCACATCTTTTCTAAAGAGTGGTGACCAGAACTGGATACAATACTCTAGTTGGGGGCTAATCAGAGCTTTATACAGGTTCAGCATAACTTTCCTGCTTTTGTACTCAATGCCTCTATTTATGAAGCCCAAGATCCTATATGCTTTACTAACCACTCTCTCAATATGACCTGCTACCTTCAAAGATCGATGCATCCCAGGTCCCTCTGTCCCTGCACACTCTTTAGATCTGTGCCATTAAGTCTATATTGCCTCTCCCTATCCCTTCTGCCAAAATGCATAACCTCACACTGGTCTGTATTAAATTCCATCTGCCAGTTGTCTGCCCATTCTGCTAGTCTATCTCTATCCTGTTGCAATCGATTAGTGTCACCCTCAAGTTTGGTGCCATAGGCAAATTTTGAAATTTTGCTCTGCATTCCAATATCCAAATCATTTATATATATCAAAAAAACTTGGCTCTGGCACTGGACTTTGGGGAACACCATTGTCTACTATCCTCCAGTATGAAAACAACCATTTACCTTGACTCCCTGTTTTCTGCCCTTAAGTCAACTTTTTAACCAAGCTGACAGTGACCTTTCTATCCATGAGTCTCAGTTTTATTAACCAGCCTTTTACATGGTACTTTGTCAAACACTTTCTTCAAATCCATGTAGACAGCATCCATTGTATTCTCTTCATCAACCTTCTCTGTTACTTCATTAAAAAACTGAAACGTCAAACATGATTTGCCTTTTACAAATCCGTACTGATTCTCCTTAACTCAAACCTCTCTATGTGCCTGTTGATCTTTTCCCCTGATTATTCTTTCTAAAATCTGACCCACCACTCATGTTAAACTGACCGGCCTGTAGTTACCAGGAATGTCTTTACACCTTTTCTTGAATAAGGGTGTCACATTTGCCACTCTCCAATCTTCTGGGGTGATATATGCTTAGAGGCGCAGGGCAAGGCTAGAATACTGAATGACTACTTTTTATCTGTGTTTAATAAGAGGATGCTGCCAATATCGGTAGAAGTGACGACGATGGAGGTAAAGCATGGGGAGAAAATTGATAAGCAAGATGTAATGGAGAGGCTGGCTATTCTTAGGGTAAATAAGTTGCCTGGTCCAGATGGCTTGCCACCCAGGTTGCTAAAGGAAGTGGGGGTGGAGATAGCAGAAAAGCTTGTCATAATCTTCCAATCTTCCCTAGATATGTGGGAGGTGTCAGAGGATTTTCCCCAGTCTATCATTGGATAGTTGAATTCTCTCATTATCATTACTTTAAAGTTTTTGCATTCTTCTGTAATTTGCCGGTAAATTTGCTCCTCTATTTCTAGGTGAAGGGCAAAGAGGGGGAGAAATTCCTGAAACGTGTACAAGAGAACTGTCATGACCAGTGTGTTTCCAGCCCAATGAAGAAAAAGAAAAACTTAAGATTTGTATAGCTCCTTTCACAACCACAGAACTTCCCAAAGTATTTTATAGCTGATGAAGCACTAGTGAAGTGTAGTCACTCTGGTAATGTAGGAAACTCAGCAGCCATTTTTACACAGCAAGATCCCACAAACAGAAATGCAACAGTGACCAGATAATCTGTTTTTATGATGTTGTTTGAGGGATAAATATTGGTTAGGACATCACGAATAACTCCCCTGCCCTTTGTCAAAGTAGTGTCATGGGATCTCTTACACCCACCTGAGGGGGCAGACAAGGTCTTGGTTTAATGGCTCATCCCAAAGAAACCACTTTCAACAGTGCAGCACTGATTTTTGTACTTAAATCCTGGACTGGGACTTGAACCCACAACAATTGGATTTAGAAACAAGAGCAGCACCAACTGACCCACAGCTGACACTGAAGGGTCACTGCTGGATTTAGTTCTGTGGAATGAAGTGGAGCATGTTTCATTGGGAGAGTACATTATTAGGTTTAGAGTAGTTATGTAAAAGGACAAGGTGCAATCAAAGATGATGATACTCAACTGGAGGAGAGCTAATTTCACTGAGTTGGAAAGGGATCTGGCTCAGGTAGACTGGAATCAAGGATTGGTAGGTAAAACAGTTAATGAGTAATGGGAGGGGTTCAAAGAGGAGATAGTCCAGGTAAAAACTAAACACATTGTCATAAGAGTTTTTTTTGAAAAAACAAAGAGGTCTGTGTGCCTTAAAGACTGAAAATAAAGACTCTGTGAACAATGACTGCAGAGCCTTAGTGTTTACAGAGTGCAGACTGTAAGACCAGTTTCCAAGCCACCAGAAAGACTTACTGCAGTCTTGTGATTTGGATTAAAAACAAGAGATGCTGGAACCACTCAGCAGGTCTGGCAGCATCTGTGGAAAGAGAAGCAGAGTTAACGTTTCGGGTCAGTGATCCTCTTTCCACAGATGCTGCCAGACCTGCTGAGTGGTTCCAGCATTTCATGTTTTTATTTCAGATTTCCAGCATCCGCAGTATTTTGCTTTTATTTTTGTGATTTGGATTGTTGGGGGCTTTCAGTTTCATTTTGGCAGTATAGAAAATACCAGGGCAGCTGTGAGCAGCTAAAAAGAGTTACTGCTGGAGACTGGCCATGAATACAGCCCAGAAAACTCTCCCTCTCTTGAAAAATAATTCCTGTATCAAAGAGGAAGAACCCCAGAGAAAAGAGGTATTGCTACACACTGTGGAGAAACACTGCTTTTGAGAAGGGAAGTCTGTGTTTCGGGTGTGGCGGGTTGCTGTTGCCTCCAGTCAAGAATCCCTGCCTGAAGAGTGAGTTCTGTAGTTGCTGTGCTCTGTGGAGAAGGCTCCTTTGCTGAGAATAGGTCCTGTTGACTTTTGTGTTTTTGGAAGTTCCTGAACTCTCAAGAAAGTTTCTACTGTTAGACTGCTACTTTAAAATTTAACTAGACCTGTTGCTACAACCTGTTGCTGAAAGACCTGTGTGATGCCTGCTGCAGATGAACTACCTTGAATGCCTACCCACCGGAGACTGTTCGTTAATTTCACTGGAGACTTCGAGTGACATCTGACTATTCGATTCTGGAACACCTCACTGATCTGAAAACACCCACCAGGAGTTACAACCCGGTTATTTTTATTATCTCTAAGAAACTGTTATAAAATCAATATAACCATTTTCCCCGGTTAACCGTTGGTAATTGAATATATGTGTGTGCATGAGGGTTGGGAAGATTAAAGTGTTATAAAGTCTTGTCATACAAAAAGATTCATCTCATTATCATTTAAAACTTGGTTTATTAATAAAGAGTTAATTTTGTTATTGTTTAAAGAAAGCTGGTTTGGCATGCTTTATTATGGGGAGAAATAAAGTGATTAATTTGGCTATTTCGCCAGTAGGTGGGACACATTACTAATATGCTGTGACCTGTGGAGTAGTGGGACTGAATTAACAGTACAATACTCCCACCTCGGTCATAACATATCAATGGGGGGCTCTTGCAGGATTCAAATCCGACACTAGTTACGTGAACTGTAAGGGAAGTAATAATTTGAAAGATAAAATAAAAGATTCAGGTTTCTTGTATAAGGGTAAAGGCTATATCATCTGAATGCATGAGCAGATGCAGCAGCTTTTCTGGGAAAGAAGAATGCGAAAACTTTAACCAAGAATAAATTGATAGAGTTGGCAACAAAATTGGGATAAGAGTTGAAACCAGGTGCTAAAAAAGCAGAGATATTTGATATAATAGTCCAACATTTAAAATTGGAAGAAGAAGAGGAACAAGAAGATAGTAAGTTGGTGAGTGATTCAATGAATTGGCTAAGATTCTGTTAGAAATGAAAAAATTTGAGCAGGAACAAGAAATAAAAAAACTTGAGCCTGAAAAGAAAAAAAGAAAACTTGAACAGGAAAAAGAAACAGAAATAGCATTGGAAAGACTTAAGCTTGAATTTCAGAGAGAAAGTGAAAAAGAAGAAAGGGGATTCTAATTAAGGAAGATGGAACAAAGACAAAGCGGTCATCTTGACTCCAGAGTAAATTCTGGTCAGCCCAGGATCTAGCAAAAAGCTGTTTAAATTTATACAAGCTCTCCCGAAGCTTGAAGAAAGGGACGTAGAGGCATTTTTCATTTCTTTTGAAACAATAGCCAAACAAATGAAATGGTCAATGGAAAGCTGGACACTGCTTATGCAAAGCAAGTTGATGGGCAGAGCTCATGAAGTTTATGCCATGCTTCCTGAAGAGGCTTCTGCAGTTTATGAGATAGCAAAAAAGGCTATTCTCGCTGCGTATGAGTTAGTCCCTGAAGCTTACCGTCAGAAGTTTCAGAATTTACGGATTGGCTGGGCAGACATTTGTAGAATTTCAGAGTGTGAAGCAAATTAATTCTGATCATTGGATATGGGCATTTAAGATGGAAACTATGTATGAGAACCTTAGAGAATTGATTCTCTTGGAAGAATTTAAAAATTCAATCCCTTCAGTAATGAGAACTCATGTAGATAACCTGAAAGTTTTAAAAGCCAGGCAAGCAGCGGAAATTGATGATTTTTGAGCTTGTAAATAAGCCAAAACGTTTTGTCCGTCACATCCCGAGAAGGCTAGAAAGTGGGAGAGTGAAAGGAAGGCAAGTAGCCAGGGATCAGAAGGAACAGTTGGGAATGCCCCAGGATCGCCTCCTCAAGTCAGAAAAAAAGGTGCTGAGGGTGGAAGTGAGGTCCACAAGTCGAAGCATTCACTACCATCTTCGTTCAGAATGCTGGAAGTTACGAGGTAAACCCATGGGACTTACTGGGGTACACAAAACTAATGCTGAGAAAGAGCCTCTTCCTCTGACTGAAAGTACAGCAGACCAGGCTGTAGCTTTAACAGCAGTTGTAAAACCAGACACTAAAACTAAAGTGAGTATAGATGTTAAGAATAAGATACCTGAAAGTTATAACAAATTCTTGTCAAAGGGAAAAGTAACGCCATATCCCTGAAGTGAGGCAGGAAAACCTAGCGTTATACTTAGGGATACAGGAGCAACCCAAGCTATTTTGCTGGGAAAGGTATAACATTTCCACCACAGAGCACACTGAATGCTAAAGTTTTAGTTAATGGAAATGGCGGGGACTATATACCTGTACCTTTTTATAGAGTGCACCTAGAGTGTGACCTAAGATCTGGGATGGTAACTGTAGCAGTTGTCCATAGTGTTCCAGTAGAGTCGGATCAAAAGTATCAGTTTCTCCCATAGTCAAAGAGAAACCAAGTGAACTTAAGGAAACGGAACAATTACAGGAACAAGTTCCGGGAATATTTACTGCATGTGCAGTAACCCGAGCAATGGCTAAACAGGTTCCATTGTTGGAGGTAAAACTGGCACCACAGACAGATAGCCAAGTATCTGAAACTTTATTTAGGGATTTGGATAATCCAGATGAGATGTTTAATAAACCTTCTATAATTGCAGCACAACAAGCTGATCCAGAGTTACATAGAATAGCAAAATCGGCTCTGACGGAAGCTGAGGCGAAAGGAGTTCCAGAAGGATGGAGTTTTGAGGAGGAAATGGAGACTGCCTCATAGACCTGCGAAGAAGATTGGATGGTTGTTCGACAGATAGTGGTACCACCTAAATATCGCCAGGAATTATTCAGGTTAGCACATGACATTCCTCTATAAAGACATAGGGGTATTCAGAAGACCAACTCACGTATAAAGTCAACATTTTTACTGGCCAGGACTTACAAAGGACATGAAGCAGTTTTGTAGGACATGCCATACATGCCAAATGGTGGGAAAGTCCGAGCTACCATAAAACCAGCACTACTAATTCCCATACAAATTACTGAGGAACAATTTAGTAGGGAATTGGTAGACTCTGTAGGACTCTTGCCAAAAGCAAAAGCAGGACATCAATATATACTTACTATCATGCATATGGCAGCTTGACTTCCAGAGACTATTCCCTTGAGGACAATGACTGCTAAAGTAGTAGTAGAGAAGATAACCCTATTCTTTACGAGATATGGATTACCACTTGAAGTTCAATCAGATCAAGGTTCAAATTTCATGTCTAAAATATTTCAAGAAGTCATGGGCAATTTGGGTATCAGACAGTAAATACCTTCAGCATATCAGCCAGACACAGGGAGCTTTAGAGAGGTACCATCAAACTTTCAAAACAACGATTTGAGCCTACTGTCATAAATATCTGCATGATAGGGATAAAGGGATAGAGTTTCTTTTATTTGCCACCAGAGATTCACCGAAAGAGGTCCTCTAAAACTCATCAAAGACAGATTCTTAGAACAAAGGAATGAATCTTCGATACTAGACTATGTGTCTGTGTTCCGGGAAAGGCTATGAAATCTTGCAAAATGGCTCAGGAACACCTCAAGGCATCCCAAGTCAATATGAAAAAATGGGCAGACAAGAATGCAAAGACCCGAAATTTTCAACCAGGGAATGAAGTATTGGTATTATTAATGTTACAGGTTGAACCATTAAAAGCACGGCTCAGTGGTCCAAGTAAAGTGGTCAAAAGAGTGGGTAAGGTAAATTACTTGATTGACACCCCTGATCATCTGAAGAAAAATCCATTGTGTCATATCAATATGTTGAAGCAATATTATCGCAGGGAGCAGCACAGGTACGTCAGGTAATGGGGACAGTTGAGAAGGAATAGCAAGGATGAGGCAGAAGGAGGCCTAGACAATTCTAAGATTAAACCTCTTACTATCCAATTAGCGAATACAAAATGGCTAGGAAAATTGGACAACATGCTTTTGTACTTAGATGCAGAACAATGTGAAGACCTAACCAGGCTACTCACAACATTTAGAAGGTTCTGTAGGGATAAGCCAGGATGTACAACCTTAGTCACACATGATGTGGATGTGGGGGAACCCGTTCCTTTAAAACAGCATCCTTGCCGCTTAAGTCCAGACAAACAGGCCCAAGTAAAATCAGAAATCCAATATATGTTGGAAAACAACTTAATTGAACCTAGTCAAAGGAGCTGGAGTTCACCAATAGTGTTCGTGCCTACACCTGACGGGTTAACTCGACTTTGTATAAACAACAGAAAAGTCAATGCAGTAACAAAGGTAGACTCCTACCCAATTCCTCATTTAGAAGACTGTATTGATAGAGTGGGCAATGCTATATTTCTTACAAAGATAGATTTGTTAAAGGGATAATGTCAAATTACTTTGACACCCCAAGCTAAGGAAGAATCAGTTTTGTTACACCGGATGGGCTTTTTCAGTATCAAGTGAAACCACACAGGTTAATGGGTACTCGAGAAACCTCTCAGAACCCAGTAGTGGCCAGTGTTCCTAACTGTGCAGTTCACCTGGCTGAGGTGATGGTCCATAGGGACACTTGGAAGGAAAACTTGAAACAACTTGGGGACTATGTTTGGAAGGTTGCAATTGGCTGAATGGGACAGCCTTAGTGGGAAAAATTGAAAACCAAAATGCTAGAATATTTAGATGGAGTTTATTTTTACAGCCTGATCACTTGAAAACTGTACACATTTCGGGAAAAAACAATGTTATCACCGATGCTGTGCCACAGGTTTAATCTTGTTGAGTTACATGAGTAACAATGGTCCGACGAAAAATTGTGTTAACTATGGGTAGAGTGAATGAGGGCATGAAGGCGAAATATGATTATAATGGTTTTTTTCATTTTTGGTTTACAATGTAATGAAACACATTCAAGAACGGTGTTTCATTTGGCGAAGGGCAGAGGTGTCATAAGAGTTTTCTTTTTAAACTAAAAGGCCTTTAAGACTGAAGAAAAGACTCTGAACAATGACTAGAGAGGCTTAGTGTTTGCATGGAGCAGACAGTAAGACTAGTTTCCAAGCAACCAGAAAGATTTATTGCAGTCTTGCGATTTGGATTGTTGGGGGCTTTCAGTTTCATTTTGGCAGTGTAGAAAATACCAGGGGAGCTGTGAGCAACTAAAATGAGTTACTCATAGAGTCATAGAGTTATACAGCAAAGAAACAGGCCCTTCGGCCGATTATGTCCATTCCAGCCATCAAGCCTATCTATTATAATCCCATTTTTCAGCACTTGGCCCGTAGCCGTGTAGCTATGGCGTTTCAAGTGTTCATCTAGATACTTCTTAAATGTTGTGATGGTTCCTGCCTCCTCCACCCCTTCAGACAGTGTGTTCCAGATTCCAACCACCCTCTGGGTGAAAAGAATTTTCCTCCAATCTCCTCTATAAACCTCCTGCCCCTTACCTTAAATCTATGTCCCTGGTTATTGACACCTCGGCTAAGGAGAAAAGGTTTCTTCCTACGTACCCTATCTATGCCCCTCATAATTTTGTATACCTCAATCAGGTCCCCCCTCAGCCTTCTCTGCTCTAAGGAAAACAAGCCGAGCCTATCCAGTCTCTCTTCATAACTGAAATGCTTCAGCCCAGGCAACATCCTGGTGAATCTCCTCTGCACCCTCTCCAGTGCAATCACATCCTTCCTATAGTGTGGTGCCCAGAACTGTACACAGTACTCCAGCTGCGGCCTAACTAACATTTTATACAGCTCCATCATAACCTCCCTGCTCTTATATTCTATGCCTCAGCTAATAAAGGCAAGTATCCCATATGCCTTCCTAACCACCTTATCTACCTGTGCTGCTGCCTTCAGTGATTTATGGACAAGTACACCAAGGTCCCTCTGACCCTCTGTACTTCCTAGGGTCCTATCACCCATTATATATTCCATTGCCTTGTTAGCCCTCCCAAACTGCATCACCTCAAACTTCTCATGATTAAATTCCATTTGCCCATCTTACCAGCCTTTCTATATCGTCCTGTAATCTAAGGCTTTCCTCCTTAATATTTACAACGCCCTGAATTTTCATGTCATCTGCGAACTTACTGATCATACCTCCTATATTCACGTCTAAATCATTAATGTACACTACAAACAGCAAGGGTCCCAGCACCGATCCCTGTGGTACACCACTGGTCACAGGCTTCCAATCGCAAAACAATCCTCGACCATCACCTTCTGCCTCCTGAAACTAAGCCAATTTTGGATCCAATTTGCCAAATTGCCCCGGATCCCATGAGCTCTTACCTTCTTAACCAATCTCCCATGAGGATCATATCAAAAGCCTTACGAAAGTCCATGTAGACTACATCAACTGCTTTACCTTCACCTACACATCTCGTCACCTCTTTGAAAAATTCAAAAATTCAATCAAGTTTGTTAGACATGATCTCCCCCTGCCTCTCCAAGTGGAGATTAATCCTGTTCCTCAGAATTTGTTCCAATAGTTTCCCTACCACTGATGTTAGAATCACCGGCCTGTAATTACCTGCTTTATCCTTGCTACTCTCCTTGAATAATGGTACTACATTCTCTGTCCTCCAGTCCTCTGGCCCTTCTGTAGCCAGAGAGGATTTGAAAATTTGTTATCGCCTCCCTTGCCTCACATAACAGCCTGGATACATCTCATCTGGGCCTGGGGATTTATCCACTTTTATACCCACTAAAACCGCTAATCCCTACTCCCTTTCAATGCTAATTTGTTCAAGTATATCACAATCCCCTTCCCTGATCTCTACACCTACATCATCCTTCTCCATAGTGAACACAGGTGAAAAGTAATCATTTAAAACCTCACCGACATCCTCCGGCTCCACACACAGATTGCCACTTTGGTCCGTAATTGGCCCTACTCTTTCCCTGGTTATCCACTTGCCCTTAATATACTTATAAAACGCTTTGGGATTTTCCTTTATCTTGCCCACCAGTGGTTTTTCATGCCCCTTCTTTGCTCTCCTAATTGCTTTTATAAGTACCCCTACACTTTCTATACTCCTCTACTGCCTCCGTTGTTTTCAGTCCCCTGAATCTGCTATAAGCCTCTTCTTTTTTCCTTATCCAATCCTCTATATCCCTTGACATCCAGGGTTCCCTGGACTTGTTGGTCCTACCCTTCACCTTGACAGGAATATGTTGGCCCTGAACTCTCACTATTTCCTTTTGAATGACTCCCACTGGTCTGATGTAGACTTTCCTGCAAGTAGCTGCTCCCAGTCCACTTTGGCCAGATCCTCTTTTATCACATTGAAATTGGCCTTCCTCCAATTCAGTACCTTTATTTCCGGTCCACCTTAAATCTTACAGAGTTATGGTCACTATCCCCGAAATAAAAACATAAAAACATAGAAAATAGGAGCAGGAGTATGCCATATGGCCCTTCGAGCCTGCTCCGCCATTCATTATGATCATGGCTGATTACCCAACTCAGTAACCTGTTCCTGCTTTCGCCCCATATCCTTTGATCCCTTTAGACTCAAGAGCTATATCTAACTCCCTCTTGAAAACATACAATGTTTTGGCCTCAACTGCTTAATGTGGTAGCGAATTCCACAGGCTCACCACTCTCTGGGTGAAGAAATTTCTCCTCATCTCAGTCCTGAAAGGTTTACCCCGTATCCTTAGACTATGACCCCTGGTTCTGGACTCCCCCACCATCAGGAACATCCTTCCTGCATCTACCCTGTCAAGTCCTGTTAGAATTTTATAGGTTTCCATGAGATCCCTCCTCACTCTTCTGAACTCCAGCGAATATAATCCTAACTGACTCAATCTCTCCTCATGCGTCAGACCCACCATCCCAGGATGGTGGTAAACCTTCGCTGCACTCCCTCTATAGCAAGAACATCGTTCCTCAGATAAGGAGACCAAAACTGCACACAATATTCCAGATGTGGCCTCACCAAGGCCCTGTAGAATTGCAGCAAGACATCCCTGCTCCTGTACTCGAATCCTCTCGCTATGAAGACCAACACACCATTTGCCTTTTTTACCGCCTGTTGCACCTGCATGCTTACCTTCAGCGATTGGTGTACGAGAACACCCAGGTCTCGCAGCATATTCCCCTCTCTCAGTTTAAACCTGTTCAGATAATAATCTGCCTTTCTGTTTTTGCTACCAAAGGGGATAACCTCACATTTATCCACATTATACTGCATCTGCCATGCATTAGCCCACTCACTCAACTTGTCTAAATCACCCTGAAGCCTCTCTGCATCCTCCTCACAACTCACCCTCCCACCCAGTTTTGTGTCATCTGCAAATTTGGAAGGTCCCCCACTGACACTTCTGCCACTTGTCCGGTTTCATTCCCTAGGATTAGATCCAGTACCGCCCCTTCTACATGCTAGCTCAAAAAGCTCTCCTGTATGCATTTTAAGAATTCCGCCCCTTTTAAGCCTTTTGCACTAAGACTATCCCAGTTAATATTGGGAAAGTTGAAATCCCCTACTATTATTACCCTATTTTTACACCTCTCTGAGATTTTCCTACATATCTGCTGCTCTATCTCTCTCTGACTATTTGGGGGTCTGTAGTACACTCCCAGCCAACTGATTGATTGCCCCCTTTTTGTTGTTAAGTTCGACCCATATGGCCTCATTTGAGGAACCTTCTAAGATATCATCCCCCCTGACTGCAGTAATTGACTCCTTTATCAACAGTGCAATGCCACCTCCTCTTTTACACCACCCCCACCCCCCCGCCCCCCACACACCCCACAACCCCTGTCATGCCTGAAGATTTTATTTCCTGGAACATTGAGCTGCCAGTCCCGCCCTTCCCTCAACCAGGTCACTGTGATAGCAATGTATCATATTTCCATGTGTTAATCAACGACCTCAATTCATCTGCCTTACTTGTAAGACTCCTTGCGTTAAAATAAATGTAATCCAGCCTTGTATTATTCGCTTGTGCCTTAACAGGTCTATATTTGCTCTGTCTTCCAGACAGACTTAATTTCTCTTCTATATTTGGATGTGCATCACTCCCTACTGTACCTCCACTCTGTATCCCATTCCCCTGCCAAATTAGTTTAAACGCCGCCCCCAACAGCACTAGCAAACCTCCCAGCAAGGATGTTGGTCCCGCTCCAGTTCAGGTGCAACCCGTCCAACCCTCGCCAGAAATAGACCCAGTGATCCAGGAAACTAAAGCCCTCCCTGCAGCACCATGACTTCAGCCACGCATTCATCTGCTCTATCCTCCTATTCTAATACTCACTATCACGTGGCACCGGGAGTAATCCAGAGATTACAACCTTTGAGGCTCTGCTTTTTAATCTGCCACCTAGCTCCCTAAATTCTTGTTGCAGGACCTCATCCCTCTTTCTACCTATGTCAGTGGTACCAATGTGAACCACAACCTCTGACAGTTCACCCTCCCCTTCAGAATGTCCTGCAGCTAGGAGAGGCGGTGGCATAGCGGTATTGTCACTGGACTAGTAACCCAGAGACCCGGGACAGCAGAAGGTGGAATTTGATTTAATTAATAAATCTGGAATTAAAAGCGAGTCGAATGATGGCCATGGAACCATTGTCGATTGTTGTAAAAACCCATCCTTTAGGGAAGGAAATCTGCTGTCCTTACCTGGTCTGGCCTACATGTGACTCCAGACCCACAGCAATGTGGTTAACTCTTACATTCCCTCTGAAATGGCCTAGCAAGCCACTCAGTTGTACTTCACCGCTACGAAGTCAATAAAAAGGAACGAAACCGAACGGACCACCCAGCATCGAACTAGGCACCGGAAACGACAACGGCAAACCCAGCCCTGTCGACTCTGCAAAGTCCTCCTTACTAACATCTGGGGGCTTGTGCCAAAGTTGGGAGAGCTGTCCCACAGACTAATCAAGCAACAGCCTGACATAGTCATACTCACGGAATCATACCTTACAGACAATGTCCCAGAGACTGCAATCACTATCCCTGGGTATGTCCTGTCCCACCGGCAGGACAGACCCAGCAGAGGTGGCGGGACAGTGGTCTACAGTAGGGAGGGAGTTGCCCTGGGAGTCCTCAGCATCGACTCCGGACCCCATGAAGTCTCATGGCATCAGGTCAAACATGGGCAAGGTAACCTCCCACTGATTACCACCTACCACCCTGGCTCAGCTGATGAATCAGTACTCCTCCATCTTGAACACCACTTGGAGGCAGCACTGAGAGTGGCAAGGGCACAAAATGTACTCTGGGTGAGGGACTTCAATGTCCATCACCAAGAGTGGCTCGGTAGCACCACTACTGACCGAGCTGGCCGAATACTAAAGGACATAGCTGCTAGACTGGGTCTGCGGCAGGTGGTGGGGGAACCAACACGAGGGAAAAACATACTTGACCTTGTCCTCACCAATCTGCCTGCCGCAGATGCTTCTGTATTGGTAGGAGTGACCACCACACAGTCCTTGTGGAGACAAAGTCCCACCTTCCCATTGAGGATACCGTCCATCATGTTGTGTGGCACTATCATCGTGCTAAATGGGATCGATTTCGAACAGATCTAGCAATGCAAAACTGGGCATCCATGAGGCGCTGTGGGCCATCAGCAGCAGAATTGTACTCAACCACAATCTGTAACCTCATGGCCCAGCATATCCCCCACTCTACCATTACCATCAAGCCAGGAGACCAACCCTGGTTCAATGAAGAGTGCAGGAGGGCATGCCAGGAGCAGCACCAGGCATACCTCAAAATGAGGTGTCAACCTGGTGAAGCTACTACCCAGAACTACTTGCATGCCAAACTGCATAAGCAGCATGTAATAGACAGAGCTAAGCGATCCCATAACCAACGGATCAGAACTAAGCTCTGCAGTCCTGCCACATCCAGTCGTGAGTGGTGGTGGACAATTAAACAACTAACTGGAGGAGGTGGCTCCACAAACATCCCCATCTTCAATGATGGGGGAGCCCAGCACATCAGTGCAAAACATAAGGCTGAAGCATTTGCAACAATCTTCAGCCAGAAGTGCCAAGTTGATGATCCATCTCAGCCCCCTCCTGAAGTCCTCAGCATTACAGATCCAGACTTCAGCCAATTCGATTACCTCCACGTGATATCAAGAAACGACTGAAGGCACTGGATACTGCAAAGGCTATGGGTCCTGACAATATTCCGGCAATAGTACTGAAGACCTGTGCTCCAGAACCTGCCGCACCCCTAGCCAAGCTGTTCCAGTACAGCTACAACACTGGCATCTACCCGGCAATGTGGAAAATTGCCCAGGTTTGTCCTGTACACAAAAAGCAGGACAAGTTCAACCCGGCCAATTACCGCCCCATCAGTCAACTCTCAATCATCAGTAAAGTGATGGAAGGTGTCATCAACAGTGCCATCAAGCAGCACTTGCTTAGCAATAACCTGCTCAGTGAGGCTCAGTTTGGGTTCCGCCAGGGCCACTCAGCTCCTGACTTCATTACAGCCTTGGTTCAAACATGGACAAAAGAGCTGAACTCAAGAGGTGAGGTGAGAGAGACTGCCCTTGACATAAAGGCAGCATTTGACCGAGTATGGCATCAAGGAGCCCTCGCAAAACTGGAGTCAATGGGAATCAGGGGGAAAACTCTCCGCTGGCTGGAGTCATACCAAGCACAAATGAAGATGGCTGTGGTTGTTGGAGGTCAAACATCTGAGCTCCAGGACATCACTGCAGGAGTTCCTCAGGGTAGTGTCCTAGGCCCAACCATCTTCAGCTGCTTCATCAATGACCTTCCTTCTATCATAAGGTCAGAAGTGGGGATGTTCGCTGATGATTGCACAATGTTCAGCACCATTTGCGACTCCTCAAATACTAAAGCAGTCCGTGTAGAAATGCAGCAAGACCTGGACAATATCCAGGCTTGGGCTGATAAGTGGCAAGTAACATTTGCGCCACACAAGTGCCAGGTAATGACCATCTCCAACAAGAGAAAATCTAACCATCTCCCCTTGACATTCAATGGCATTACCATCGCTGAATCCCCCACTATCAAATCCTGGGGGTTACTATTGACCAGAAAATGAACTGGAGTAGCCATATAAATACTGTGGCTACAAGAGCAGGTCAGAGGTAGGAATCCTGCGGCGAGTAACTCACCGCCTGACTCCCCAAAGCCTGTCCACCATCTACAAGGCACAAGTCAGGAGTGTGATGGAATACTCTCCACTTGCCTGGATGGGTGCAGCTCCAACAACACACAGGAAGCTCAACACCATCCAGAACAAAGCAGCCCATTTGATTGGCACACCATCTACAAACATTCACTCCCTCCAGCATCAACGTCCAGTGGCAGCAGTGTGTACCATCTACAAGATGCACTGCAGCAACGTACCAAGGGTCCTTAGACAGCACCTTACAAACCCGCGACATCTACCACCTCGAAGGACAAGAGCAGCAGATGCATGGGAACATCACCACCTGCAGGTTCCCGTCCAAGTCACACACCATCCTGACTTGGAACTATGTCGCTGTTCCTTCACTGTCGCTGGGTCAAAATCCTGGAACTCCATTCCTAACAGCACTGTGGGTGTACCTACCTCACATGGACTGCAGCGGTTCAAGAAGGCAGCTCATCACCACCTTCCCAAGGGCAATTAGGGATGGGCAATAAATGCTGTCATAGCCAGTGACCCCCACATCCCATGAATGAATAAAAAAAAAAGCTTCTCCGTGACATCCTTGACCCGAGCACCAGGGAGGCAACATACCATCCTGGAGTCACGTTTGTGGCCTATCAGTACCCCTTACGATAG
Organism: Heterodontus francisci; assembly: GCF_036365525.1. Classification (NCBI taxonomy): domain Eukaryota; kingdom Metazoa; phylum Chordata; class Chondrichthyes; order Heterodontiformes; family Heterodontidae; genus Heterodontus; species Heterodontus francisci. The sequence goes on from NC_090397.1 coordinate 7,285,914, forward strand.
AATCCCTTATCATCATAGCTCCATATACATATATCACTAAACACTCATGGCTCTTCCTGCATTCCCCTGCGAAGCTATCTCCCCCAACAGTATTCAAAGCGGAATATCTGTTAAAGAGGGAGATGGACCCAGGGGACTCCTGCACTACCTGCCTAGTTCTTCTACTCTGCCTGGCGGTCACCCATTCCCTTTCTGCCTGAGCAGTCTTTACCTGCGGTGTGACCACCTCCCTGTACGTGCCATGCATGATGATCTCAGCCTTGCGGATTCTCCACAGTGCCTCCAGCCACCGCTCCAGATCCGAAATGCGGATTTCGAGTAGCTGCAGCTGGAGACACTTCCTGCACACGTGTTCGCCTTGGACACTGGAAGTGTCCCTGACTTTCCACATTGCACAGGAGGAGCACTGCACGTTGCCGAGCTGCCCTGCCATGACTTGCCCTTAATTTACTCAAAAATGTGAGATTATTTATTCTGGGGAGTTTGATTCCCAAAAACGACTACTTACTATATAAAAAATTAGTAATAATTACTAGTACTTATTAATAAATAACACTAATTAAAAACAAAAAACACATTTTATCGGTACTCACCTTATCAGTAATAAGGTAGGTTTTGAATTTTTTTTCAAAAAAATAACTTTCTCGCCCCTGATCTTTTTAAGCTATTTACTTACCCAGCCAATCAACTTACAGATTTCTCGTGATGACACTGTCAGTCTTTTTTTCCCTCCTTTGAAATTCAGCATGCGCCAGACCAGAGAAAGAGAGCCTGCCCCCGCCGCTCTGGTCCAAGTTAGGTGTAGGCCTTGAGCCCCACTCTTTCTTATGTAGGTCCCGCTCTGAATCCGCCTCCTCCCAGGTCCGCCTGCCGACACTGCTCCGGTCCAGGGTAAGTGTCGGCCTCGAGCCCTACACTTTCTGCTGGAGACTGGCCAGGATTACAGCCCAGAAAACTCGCTCTCTCTCTTGAAAAATAATTCATGTATCAAAGAGGAAGAGACCCAGAGAAAAGAGGTATTGCTACACTCTGTGGAGAAACACTGCTTTCAAGAAGGGAAGTCTGTGTTTCGGGTGTGGCGGGTTGCTGTTGCCTCCAGTCAAGAATCCCTGCCTGAAGAGTGAGTTCTGTTGTTGCTGTGCTCTGTGGAGAAGACTCCTTTGCTGAGAGTAAGTCCTGTTGACTTTTGTGTTTTTGGAAGTTCCTGAACTCTCAAGAAAGTTTCTACTGTTAGACTACTACTTTAAAATTTAACTAGACCTGTTGCTATAACCTGTTGCTGAAAGACCTGTGTGACGCCTGCTGCAGACGAACTACCTTGAACGCCTACCCACCAGACTGTTCATTAATTTCACCTGGAGACTTTGAGTGGCATCTGACTGTTCAACTCTAGGACACCTCACCACTCCAGAAACAGCCGACCAGGAGTGACAACCCAGTTATTTTTATTATCCCTAAGAAACTGTTATAAAATCAATACAATCATTTTCCCCAGTTAACTGTTGCTAGTTGAATGCCTGTGTGTGCTTGAGGGTTAGGAAGATTAAGGAGCTATAAAGTCTTTTCATACATATAGATTCATCTCATTATCGTTCAGAACTTGGTTTATTAATAAATAGTTAATTTTATTGTTGTTTAAAGAAACCTGGTTTGGCGTGCTTTATTCTCGGGAGAAATAAAGTGATTAATTTGGCTATTTTTCCAGTAGGTGGGAAACTTTACTAATATGCTGTGACCCGTCGAGTAGTGGGACTGAATTAACAGTGCATTACTTCTGCCTTGGTCGTAACAACATTCTCATGAGGCGGGAAGAGCCTGCAGTACCAATCCCCCTTGAGCAAAACCTGGAAAAAGCAGAGCCCAAAAATGGTCATCGAGTCATATACAGTACAGAAGGTGGTTTGAAGGTATTGGGTGGGAAATATGGGCCCTGTTAATTCTGTGCATAGAATATGTTTGCGATGGGAGTTACTATAAACAGAAAGAAGTAAGTAGGGGGAAGTGGCAGGAACAGCCCACAGAATCAGTTTCCACAATAATACTAATCATTTACTTAAACATGAAAAGAGGGAAACTGAATCAGGAGAAGGAAAACGGGGAATAGTTATTCCAAAGCTGGGGCTGAATTTTCAGCCCTGATGAGGGTGAAAACAGAGGCAGATGGGTGTGGAATTCTGCTGCCAGCCAGTGTGCCGGCTCCCCAGCTCCATCCTTCCCCGGGCCCATTTTCCCGGAGGCACAATGCGGGGGTGGGGTGGGGGAGTGGCACAGCTACCCACTCACAACCAATTAAAGAACTATTAAGGCCTGTTTTCAGAGGCCGAGTGCGATTTTCCAGTCAGCCTCCAGGTTCCTGGAGGTGGCAAGTAAAATGCAGCTGCCTGGAGGTGGCCTCCCGACAGCAGACCACCAGCACTCCATGCAGGCTTACAGGCCCTCCCCGCCTGCCAGGTTTCACCCGCAGGCCGCACTTGGAAGGGGCGCCTGCTCCACATTGGTGGCCCGGCTGCTAGATTTATTTTTTATTTTAAATTTAAGGGAGTTGGAGGCACCCTCTCCCTCACTTACCTTGAAAGGCAGCCTGCTGTTGCTTCCAAGTTGGAGGGCCTCCAGCATCGAGAGCTTGCTCAGTGTCCTTAATTGGATGGCAAGCGTGCCCCCTGACAACTAATTGACCAATTCGGGGAAAATCACAGGTGAGTGACAGTTCCCCAAGCTGTGTGGGCTTCTGACCCACATTTGAGCTTGCTAGTGGGGTCCTGAAGCCTGCAGAGAAAATCCTGTCCCTGCTATTGTGCTAGAGGGTGATTAGGAAGTTGGTAGTGCCCTGGGGCTGTGAGCTTCTTTAAATAAAGCTGCTCTAAGCACATGTATGGGGATCGGCAGCTTATGGGTCCCAACTGGTGACAGATGACAGGTAGTTTCACTATGCCTGATGGGATACTGGAAACAGATTCTTTAGTAGCTTTCAAAAGGGAATTGGATAAATACTCAAAGGAGAAAAAGAACTGCAGGGATTTTTGGAAAGAGCAGGGGAGTGGAACTAAATGGATTGCTGTTTGAAAGAGCCAGCAGAGATTTAATGAGACAAATGTTCTCCTTCTGTGCTGTACTGTTCTATGATTGTATGATATTCAGAGCCAGCCAATGTTCTTTCTAAGCTGTGTTGCTGTGCAGCCACCCGGACGTTACCATGCATGCACACCCACACAAAAAAATTTAAATGTACTGCACACTTAAATGAATAGGCAGCACACAGCAACAAAAAATTAAGGGGACATTGATTACAACATATAATCAGATTGAAAAAACTACATAACAAAAAGATGTTAAAACTGAAAAATTATGTAAATACACTGCAGGCTCATCAGTATTTGAAAAGAGACAAGACAAGTTAATATGCCTGCTGAAGAACTTTCCTCTGAACACAGAATGCTCCATATTTCCAGCATTTTTTGGATTTCAGTATTCACAGCTTTACTTTTCACCTCTACAAAGATTGATGCTGTTGTCACAATTGATACCTTCATCTATCCCATTAAACGTACCAGGTATGAAAAAAACAGAAATTACTGGAAATACTCAGCCTGTCTGGCAGATCCGTGGAGAGTGAAACAGAGTTAACATTTCAGGTCAGCGAACTTGCATCAGACTCAGCCTTTTAACGTATTAAGTGTGACTGTATACCCGAATCGATATTCAGATTTGGCATGCTAAAATGCAACACATATCTGATGAAATGCTGTTCACTCTGATTTCTTCTCCACAGAGGCTGCCTGACCTGCTGAGTATTTCCAGCATTTTCTGTTTCAATTTCAGATTCCTAAGGTTGGATTTTAAATGACTGTCGTCGGAATCGGCGGCAGGCAGAAAAAATGGCGGCCCACACATGCGAGCCGGGCGGCACCATGCCGCTGTAATCTACCATACAGCAGCTAATGTAAATGCGCCGGTTGGCCTGCTATCCCCCACATCTCCAATCATGTGGACGGGGCGGGCTCCCCAATGCTGGCAATGGCATCAGCTGCCTGTGCGCAGGCGCTGGCGCCATGTTTTAAGGACAACCAGCCCCTGCTGGCTAATTTAACTTTTTAAAGTGAATGCCCCCTCCTCCTTCCCCCCACCGCTGGTCCCATCAAAATTCTATCGCCCCTTTCCCACCCCCAATAACAATAAAATTAAATGTTTGCCCTTCCTCACAAAGACTTATCTTGCAAACATGACCTTTCACCCCAAACTGAACAAAGTGCAGAGGTCACCACTTCCCACCATCCCCTACACGAATGATGAAAATTTGATCCCGTCTTCCCCACTTCCACACTAAAAATTTTAAGTCCCCGCCCCCTTCCCCACCACTGTGGCACCTGCTTTCCCGCCACACAGAAGATCGCAGTCTGACTGTAAGATTTCAGGTAATTTTATTTAAATTTATGCATTTTGATCATTTAAATATGGAAAGCCGTGTCCTGTCTCCCAGCAGTGGAGGGGGCCGTCATGGGCCCTTGCCGCCGCAGGGAGGATCCGGCCCTCCCGGCATCGGGTTCAGTGGCAGGCTGCTGCCAGAATGATCTTCCAGCTTCCCTCCCCACCTGCCATGGAGCCCGACGTCGGGAGCTCTGTAAGATCCCAGCCCTAGTATGTGCAGTACTCTGCTTTTGTTTAAAGCTTACCAGAGATTTTGGTCATGAAAGTAAGTGATATTGATAGCTTCCATCAAAAAATTAGCAGCTTCCGGGCTTTTCCCAAAGTGTGCTTCAGTAAGTTGGCGCAGTACTTTTCCTAAAAAAAAGAAATAAACAATACACTAGCAATTTAACTCATTTGTTGAACGTCTCCCTTCGTTTAATACTAATCTGCACTATGAAGAAGCACAGCACAGTTATATTTCCTGATCTAAAAACAGAAAATACTGGAAAGAATCAGCAGGTCTAGCAGCATCGATGGCGAGAGAGTAGGGAAAAGTTAAAATTGTAATAGGTTTTGAGCAAGTGAATGTGGGGAGGGAAGGAAGAAGAACAAAAGGGAAGGTCTGTGATGGGGTAAGGGCAGGAGAGATTAAGTGACAAAAGATTTCATGGTGCAAGGCCAATGGGACAGTAATGGGACAAATAAAGAAACAAAAGCTGTGTCTACAGGAGGTGATTGGCAGGATAGCGGCCATCCGAACACAAAGTGAAGGAAAGAAGAGAGAAACAAGAAAAAAAACAAACCAGCAAGAAACAAAATGGGGGCAGAGGTTATGATCTGAAATTATTGAACTCTATGTTGAGTCCAGAAGGCTGTAAAGAGCCCAGTCGTAAGATGAGGTGCTGTTCCTCAAGCTTGCGTTGATCTTCATTGAAAAAAAAATCCCATGGGATCCAGGGAAATGCAGCATGGTGGATACAAAATTGGCTCAGTGGCAGGAAACGAAGGATAATTGTTCACAGCCGGTTTAGTTACTGGAGGGCTGTTTCCAGTGGCGTTCCGCAGGGCTCAGTACTGGGTCCCCTGCTTTTTGTGGTGTATATTAACGATTTTGGACGTAAATGTAGGGAGCATGATCAAGAAGTTTGCAGACGACACAAAGATTGGCCATGTGGTAGAGAGCAAGGAGGATAGCTGTAGGCTGCAGGAAAATATTGATGGTCTGGTCAGATGGGAAGAAAAGCGGCAAATGGAATTCAAGTTGGAGAAGTGTGAGGTGATGCTTTTAGGGAGGTCAAACAAAAGGAATACTCAATTGAGTAAAAAGGAAGACATATCGGAACTGTTAGTATGGAACATTGCATTGCCTGAACAGATACAATGGAGGCAGAGCACTCCTGCTACTCCTGGCCCACAAGGAATGCTATAAGAGGCACTTATCTTCTGGAACGGGCATCTCCTGTCTCCAATTTACTGCAGAGTTTCATGAGTCCTGGGAAACCCAACTAGCAGGTTAAATTGAAATCAGGCTCACTGTAGGCACTATGTGCCACTCTGTTAAGCCAGCCAACATCTTGGTGTGCATGCTCATCCAGCACTTCTGTATGCTGCCCTATCAAGGCCTTCATCTGAGTTCTCTGCAAATAGGACTTGTCTGCCACCTCATCCTCCAGTGAGCTGGCAAACAAACCATCCTTTACCCCTGACCTGGCTGTAGCCCACTCATGCTTGCACGACTAACCATGTGCTGATCCATCTCTATGCTAGCCTCCAAGGTGCCCGTATCTGAGCTGGTAGCCGCAAGCATGAGATCAAGTGATGGGACCTCGTCCTTAATGCTGTGCTGTTGCTCTCTTTCCACTTCCTGTGGCATCGTGGTTGTGCAGGCAGCAGTTCTTGGGTGTTTGAAAGCAGGAACTCAGAAGAGAAAAGTTGGTGTGATGGAAGGGGGTGGGGGTGGGGGTGGGGGTGGGAAGCAGGAGGTCCATACCATCTGCAGCTTGTTCATCATGACAGATATCAGGATGAGAGTGAGCTGGGAGTTGAGAAGAGGCATAAGACAAGAACATGGCATCATCCTCAATGTTCTCAGCAATGCTGGATGTTACAGACTCTGTCACAGCCGGTACCATGATGTAGAGAACCATCTCCTCTGTAGGGCTCAGGAAATGCAGGTGTCCTTGTCCCCCACTGGCTCTGCTCTGCTACTTTCTATTGTGTGCCTCTGTTTTTTAAATTCATTCATGGGAAGTGGGCATCACTGGCAAGGCCAGCATTTATTGCCCATCCCAAATTTCCCTTGAGATGATGGTGGTGAGCCTCCTTCTTAACCTCTGCAGTCCAGGTGATATAGCTACATCGACAGTGCTGGGAGGGAGGGAGTTCCAGGATTCTGACCCAGCAGCAGTAAAGGAACGGCGATACATTTCCAAGTCAGGATGGTATGTAAATTGTAGGGAACTTGTGTTCCCATCCATCTGCTTCCTTGGTTTTGCAGGTGGTAAAGCTCACAGATTTGGAAGTGGTTGTGTAGTATTATGTTTGGGTGATTAGGCCTGCCATAATTGAATAGCTGGAGGTATGTGGAGGCAGAGAGAGGCGAATGTGAGGCTGACAACAATGGCAAGTGTGTGAGGGTAAGGTGGAGCATCTGGATGTTTAGGCGTGATTCTTGAATGCCAGGGAGTGCTACTGGGTGAATTATGGGGTTGTGGTGCATTGAGCAGCATGAAAGGTTGGTGGTGCAATGGGTACATGATGTCATGTGAAGGTGCATTCACTGACCTTGACCACCCATGTGAGGATATTAGACCACTTGTGGCACTGCTTCAAGGTCCTTGGGTCCAGACTCCAGGAATTGACTTCTCTGACTACCTACTCCCTTCTGAAGGTGGTCATTGAGGGTCTTCCGAACCCCCGTGGGATCATGGCGTCTCTACTCCTGACCACATGCACCACTAATGCTTCCAGGGTTACATCTATCACTATGTCTGTCCTAGTAGTCACTTCATAAGAAATTACATTACGGCAATATTTTTGTGCAGCTTCCCTTTAAGATGCAGCCTGCCTTTAAGAAGAGGAGGCTGTCTACCACGTGATTGGCAAACTATGTTGCCAGAGCCTTCTGCTGCGTTCAGGAGCAGACAGCAGTGTTGAAAGTGCACCGACTAGCATCATCATCCAGCAGATGAGACAGATACACAAATTTTGCGTGTTGCCCACCTCGATCTGAACTGGCAGAGGCAGACCACGAATTGGAACTCCATGCCCAAAAAGCAGGGATAACCAATTCCTAGCCCAGCATGCCCAGAACTTTGGAACTTGGCCTCTATGCAGCACAAGTCCTCACTGGGCTTCAGCAATGCCATCTCCCTAATGATATTAAATCTCTGATTTAGGCATAGTATAGTCTGAACTGCATTCCTCAGACACGTAGGAGGAGCTCAGAGTACAGGTTGACTAAAAGGGTTTATTCTTTGCTAGTGCAATTAATATTGTACCATTGTGCAGACAAAACTGAACTGCACTGTCAAATATGATTAAAAGCAAAATAACAAATGTAAGTGTTTTGTTTTCTCTGATCTTGTGACTTGTAACTTTATGTGGGTGAATATGCAAATACAGTGAACATTGCAACTGATTTTTTTGCTGCATGTCTGTTAAAACTCACTGAAAGACAAGGGGATCCATTTTCTTGCTTTGTTGTTGCAACGTTAAAGCCTATATGGATATAGGTTCGTGTGATACATAGAGTTTCTGGTATATTTATCTAGTCCAATAGGATCATTTATTTCCTCTAATCTTGTAAAAACAAAGGTTAGTGATAAATTTTGTAACAGTTTGATTTTTATATTATGTCTTGATGATAAACTTCCCTCTTTAAATAAGCTGCATAACAGTAACGTTTTATTTTTCATATCTGAAGGTGCCATAGAATCATTGCACTTTACACCAATCTGCAAGTAATGGTTTAAGCAGTGGTCTTGACCACTTATCTATAACCAAAGTCACTGCACTGTTATGGTTTGTCCCTGCCAAAGTCATATGGGTAAGTTTTACAAGTCAGCATTCTTGGCATACAGCTGCAGTCAACAGTTGAACAGATCAGACAATTGTGTGTGGTTGTCAGTGCACCCCATTCGTGGCCCCAGTGATTTCTTAGTCATTAAAATAAATGACTGAAAAACAGAGGGTGCCAATCTCTACAACCAATGTTCGCTTTTGTTGAGCAAAGTTAGGAGTGCCAATTCATAAAGTTCACCTTGTAACAGGTTACTAAACATGTACATTTTCACAGTAAACACTGGCAATTTCTACAAACACAACACTTGGCTGCAAATGCTCAACCGGGGAGTCAGCCTAACATTTCTAAATCACTTCATTTAATATTTAATGTAAAACTACCTGAAAAAGCTGAACAGAAGATAAATGCAAATATGTTTATTGCAATATTCATTGGCAAGGCATGTTAATACTAAGTAGATGGTATACCTTTCTGAAACAGGAATTCTGCTTCTAAATTAATTTCCTTAGATGCTGCTTCTTTGTAAAGTTCAAGACCTGCATTGAAACAGAAAAGTGTTCCTTGCCATGCTGATAGGCTCCTTCTTTTGGATGAACATATTGCCAATTCTGCTGAAGCACATCCTTATATGGAAAGAAAAAAGGCAACTTGTTAAACACTATATATAAAAATATGCGGCAGCAACTTAGTCAGTCATACTGAGAGCCAAAATTTTGAAATAGTATTGACAATAATTCAGTTATTTTCAGGATACAGGTAAAAAAAAACAGCACAACTATCAGTCAGGGAAAAGTGCCATTACTTTTTGACACTTCAGCAATTTCCATTTTGGGAAAGATAACTTGTTCTTGTCAAGGTGAAATATGAGGAATATATTTCTCACTTTTGTTCTGGTACATCAACATCAGTGTTCCCTTGATAGTGACAGCATATCCACTTTCAATCTGCTTACATAGCCTTAAGCACAAGCTCAGAAGTATATGTTTTACCTCACACATGTGAATTTCATTCTCTGCTGGAGGCGGGCTTCCCGGCACTGGGCCGAAAGGATGGGGGAACTCCACCTCTGACTTTTAGCGCCATCCGCTCCCCCCCGCCAGGAGCGATCCTCCGGTGTTTTTAAATCAAAGTTTCAGCAGCTGGAATCCCTGTTCCTTTAAAGACGGGATCCCGCCTCCAAGAACTAGAGCCGGCAGCTTAGCGGTATCGGCAATGCCACTGGGAGCGGTGGCCACTACTGGTCGTGCAGAGGCCTCAGATTCAGACTCAGCGCTGGAAGCCCACAACGGAGGTAGGTAAGGCAGGGTCACTGGGGCCAGTTCAGAAAGACCCAGCAACGGAGGGTGGGGGGGGAGGTGGTGGTTGTGCAGTCCAGGGAGATGGTGGTCCCTGGGGGTAAAGTGGTTCCTGGAGGGGGTCCTCCTTGGGCCACAAATTAGCCAGGAAAGAGGACACCCCCGCAAAGTCTGCAGGGAGGGTGCCTCGTGTCATAAAGCATCTTCCCCACATCGCGGAGGGACTCCCCTACCGCTGTTAAGATCCCAACAGCGGTGGGAAGATCCCTTAATTGGCCATTAATAGGCCAATTAAGGGCCTCAATTGGCCTCTCGGAAGGCCATTGTCGACCTATCCCATCCCTGGGAAGATTGCTTGGCGATGGGGTGGAGATAGGCCCTCTGCACCCCCCAAACCCCACCCCCCCCACCACAACTCAGCGCAATACTCCGTACCCCCCAATCCCTGTGTCTGATCCTGCTTCAAGGGACCACACAAAGTCCCGGCCTTATTCTTACTTATACTCTATCAGAGTGCCATTGCAAATTGTTGCTTTGCCCAATTTAGGGAAATTATGTGTCAAGGCCACACAATACGAGATGGCACATGACATAGCAAGCTTATGGCCAACAGAGAGAGGAGATTTCATCCCCTTATTCCAGGATTTATTTGAACTCAAGTTCAAAGGTGAAAGAGCAATATACAAATCCAGCATAGGTAAATAAAGACCCAATAGACTTACTTCAATCCTGTGTAAAATAGTGATCAAGTATCAGCAGTATACATGAGAATTATCCATATATTAATAACCTAATAAAAAAAGGAGCCAATATGGATTTAGAAGGGGCAAATCCTGCCTGACCAAAATCCTCAAATCCTCAGAATGGACGTCAATGTGGAAAAGTGTGAGGTCATCCACTTTGGACCAAAGAGAGATAAGAGTAGCTAGGAACAGTAGAGAAATCACCAAAGGCTAGTGGACAGGAACAAAAAAAAATAATTAAACGGCTATTAAAATTAAAATTAATGTAATAAAATTTATTTTAATTAATGAAATAAAATTAAAAATACCATTAGAATATTGGTCTTTATGTCAGACACTGCCTTCACCATTCCTGGGTATATCCTGTCCCACCGGTGGTATACAGTCGGGAGGGAGTTGCCCTGGGAGTTCTCAACATTGACTCTGGACCCCATGAAGTCTCACGGCATCAGGTCAAACATGGGCAAAGAAAAACTCCTGCTGATTACCACCTACCACCCTCCCTCAGCTGATGAGTCAGTACTCCTTCATGTTGAACAACACTTGGAGGAAGCACTAAGGGTGGCAAGGGCGCAGAATGTAATCTGGGTGGGGGACTTCAATGTCCATCACCAAGAGTGGCTCGGTAGCACCACTACTGACCGAACTGGCCGAGTCCTAAAGGACATAGCTGCCAGACTGGGTCTGCAATAGGTGGTGAGGGAACCAACAAGAGAGAAAAACATACTCGACCTCATCCTCCCCAATCTGCCTGCCGCAGATGCACCTGTCCATGACAGTATTGATAGGAGTGACCACCGCACAGTCCTTGTGGAGACGAAGTCCCGCCTCACATTGAGGATACCCTCCATCGTGTTGTGTGGCACTACCACCGTGCTAAATGGGATAGATTTCGAACAGATCTAGTAATGCAAAATTGGGCAAACATGAGGCACTGTGGGCCATCAGCAGCAGCAGAATTGTACTCAACCACAAACTGTAACCTCATGGCCCGGCATATCTCCCACTCTACCATTACCTTCAAGCCAGGAGACCAACCCTGGTTCGATGAAGAGTGCAGGAGGGCATGTCAGGAGCAGCACCAGGCATACCTCAAAATGAGGTGTCAACCTGGTGAAGCTACAATACAGGACTACTTGCATGCCAAACTGCGTAAGCAGCATGCAATAGACAGAGTTAAGCGATCCCATAACCAACGGATCAGATCTAAGCTCGCAGTCCTGCCACATCCATCCCTGAATGGTGGTCGACAATTAAACAACTAACTGGAGAAAGTGGCTCCACAAATATTCCCATCCTCAATGATGGGGGAGCCCAGCACATCAGTGCAAATGATAAGGCTGAAGATTTGCAACAATCTTCAGCCAGAAATGCCGAGTTGATGATCCATCTTGGCCTCCTCCTGAAGTCCCTAGCATCACAGATGACAGACTGCAGCCAATTCGATTCACTTCGCGCATTATCAAGAAACGCATGAAGGCACTGGATACTGCAAAGGCTATGGGCCCTGACAATATTCCGGCAATAGTACTGAAGACCTGTGTTCCAGAACTTGCCGCGCCCCTAGCCAAGCTGTTCCAGTACAGCTACAACACTGGCATCTACCCGGCAATATGGAAAACTGCCCAGGTATGTCCTGTCCACAAAAAGCAGGACAAGTCCACCCCTGTCAATTAACGCACCATCAGTCTACTCTCAATCATCGGTAAAGTGATGGAAGGTGTCATCAACAGTGCAATCAAGTGGCACTTGCTTAGCAATAACCTGCTCAGTGACGCTCAGTTTGGGTTCCAGCAGAGCCACTCAGTTCCTGACCTCATTACAACCTTGATACAAATCTGGACAAAAGAGCTGAACTGAAGAGGTGAGGTGAGAGTGACTGCCCTTGACATCAAGGCAGCATTTGACCGAGTATGGCATCAAGGAGCCCTCGCAAAACTGAAGTCAATGCGAATCAGGGGGAAAATTCTCCGCTGGTTGGAGTCATACCAAGCACAAAGGAAGATGGTTGTGGTTGTTGGAGGTCAATCATCTCAGCTCCAGGACATCACTGCAGGAGTTCCTCAGGGTAGTGTCCTAGGCCCAACCATCTTCAGCTGCTTCATCAATGACCTTCCTTCAATCATAAGGTCAGAAGTGGGGATGTTCGCTGATGATTGCACAATGTTCAGCACCATTCGCGACTCCTCAGATACTGAAGCAGTCCATGTAGAAATGCAGCAAGACCTGGGCAATATCTAGCCTTGGGCTGATAAGTGGCAAGTAACATTCGTGCAACACATGTGCCAGGCAATGACCATCTCCAACAAGAGAAAATCTGACATTCAATGGCATTACCATCACTGAATCCCCCACTATCAACATCCTAGGGGCTACCATTGACCAGAAACTGAACTGGAGTAGCCATATAAATACCATGGCTACAAGAGCTGGTCAGAGGCTAGGAATCCTGCGGCGAGTAACTCACCTCCTGACTCCACAAAGCCATCTACAAGGCACAAATCAGGAGTGTGAATACTCTCCACTTGCCTGGATGGGTGTAGCTCCAACAACACTCAAGGAGCTCGAAACCATCCAGGCCAAAGCAACCCACTTGATTGGCACCTCATCCACAAACATTCACTCCCTTCACCACCGTCGCACAGTGGCAGGAGTGTGTACCATCTACAAGATGCACTGCAGCAACGCACCAAAGCTCCTTAGACAGCACCTTACAAACCCGCGACCTCTATCAACTAGAAGGACAAGGGCAGCAAATGCATGGGACACCACCACCTGCAAGTTCCCCTCCAAGCCATGTTGACTTGGAACTATATCACCGTTCCTTTACTGTCACTGGGTCAAAATCCTGGAACTCCCTTCCTAACAGCACTGTGGGTGTACCTACGCCACATGGACTGCAGCAGTTCAAGAAGGCAGCTCACTACCACCTTCTCAAGGGCAATTAGAGATGGGCAATAAATGCTGGCCTAGCCAGCAACGCCCACATCCCATGAATGAATTTAGAAAAATACAAGGGGGTGAAAGCTGTAGAGTTCTGGTTAGATAGCACTTGGAATACCGCATTTAGTCCTGAATACCACACCTCAAGAAGGATATAGCCCTGGAAGGGGGCGCAGCACAGATTTATCAGAATGATACCAGGTCTAGCAGGGTTAAATTAGGACTACAGGTTGCACATACAATGCTTGTATTATATTTTATGTAAAAGATTTTGGCTGATCCAACTAAGATGTTTAAGATGATTGATCGGATAAAGAGAAACTATTTCCTCTGGTGGGGGACCCCAGAACAAGGAGGCATAATGTTAAAATTAGAGCTAAGTCATTCAGGGGTGTCAGAAAGCAACCTCTTCACACAAAGGGGCGTGGAAATCTGGAACTACTCCCCATAAGTTTGTTGAGGCTCGGCCAATTGAAAATTTCAAAACTGAGATTCATAGGTTTTTGTCAGGATATTTGGAGTGTGATTGAGTCCGCAGCATGCAAGACCAGTGCGGGAGAGTGTGTGAGCTGTTGTCTGAACAGATGACTTGTCGAATGTTATGTTAAGTGTACTGACCCTGGTTTTAAAGCTTGTTTTTTTGAGACAAACCCTAACTGAAAGGGAAACTAAAACTGAAACAGAAACTCAAACCAAAACTAAATGGAAACTGCAACTAATATTTCAGGTTTATGGGGAAACAGAAACTGGTTGGAACCAAATAAAATGGAGACATAGCCATTCAAGATCAGAACACGTAGCAGTGGAGTCCCAGCAGGCAGAAGAACGTGAAGGCTGAATCTAGGAGGTGTTTCTTTACTTAAAGTAATTGAGTAACCAGACTAGGCCATACAGTGCATAGGTTGTCACTGAAGGGCACGTATAAAGATAATACAAGTGGATCCATGCCATCAAGACTCCTGTGAGCGGAGATGACTAGGTTCTGGAGTAGTGTGCCGTTTTGGGTAAAGACCGTACCTGTGGAGTTCGGGTTGAAAGGGAACTGCTGTCAGATGAGATATCAGTGGCTGCATCTTGGAAGCCAGGAGCTGCAGATCTATCTGAGGAAGTTCAGAATTTGAAGACCTTTCTAGCTGTAATTGGTGCCATATATGCTGACTGGACTGCTCAATGAATCTGTGGGATCTATCCTTGTTGCATCTGATAGTTAATGTGTAATTTGTAATTTATATATATAGAGAGAGAGACTGTGACTTGTCTGTTAATTCGTGTTTAATTTATGTTGATTATGGTTGGATTGCTAAAGTAAAAGTTATAAAGTGAAATCTTGTCCATTTGGTTTTTATTGGGGTTGTTTGGGTAAATTTGGTTCTTTTGGTTTGTTGATCATGGGGATCATAGCACAGACTACAGAACCAATGCTGACAGATGGAGTTAAGAAATAGATTATCAGTGCTCTAATCGAATGGTCCAAGGGGTTGAATGGCCTCCTCCTTTTCCTATCTTCTGGAGAAGTGACAACCCAAGTGGATTATTGGAAGCTCTATGGCATGGTGTACTTGAGTTCCAAAAGGCTTTTGAAGTAGTTCCACTGAGCTCTTTGAAGTTATTTCTAGATTGCCATCCTCAACAATTTTTATCTTGTGATCTCAAATTCCCCTCACCTATTTTTCTATCTTGAATATGACCTGGCAAATTACATTTTCAGGTTTATGATGCTTTGTGATTTTACTATTGTCAAGGCAGCATAAAATGATTACTGAATGTGAGGTTTATTTTTTTAAGTTTCACTTTTTGATTGTTTCTTTTCTCCATAATCATATTTGCATCTTTATCTAGGAGCTCGAAATGTGGCATCTGTCTTAACTATAATAATCACTGCACCTCCATAGACAAAAAGATGGGTATGGAAATAAAAGGAAATTCACATTTTACACATATGGAGTGCTTCATTGTAATGGCATTAAGAAACATGAAGAATAATTCAGCCTAATCAATGATCTCCTCAATGTAATACCTGTCATCATGGGGAAATTATTTCAGAAAGATTTGGGGCAGAAGTTGTGGGAAATGGGTCAGATGGGTTAACCACAACTCCTTGCCATCATATTCATGAAGCAGATCGGGTTCATGGCATTTCAATAAAGGGCACAAATGCTTTCTTAGGAACTAATTCAAGTGGAGCTTCTTTGTAAATCATTTAAGACAGTAATCTGTAAAAACCCATTTTACTCCGTTTACTGCCCAAATTCCATCACCCAAAAACAGACGGTAATTTGGAGGAAAATCGAGGCTCCTGGGTGACTGCCCATTAGCCCTCCTTGACCTCTTTTCCACCTACAGCCACTCCATTCTCCTTCAAATAAAAAAAATTTTATAGCGCTTTTCATGACCACCAGATGTCTCAAAGCACTTTACAGCAGTGAAGTACTTTTTATGGGCACAACACTTTAGGAAAGGCGTGAGGGCATTGGAGAGAGTCCAGAAAATATTCATGAGAATGGTTCCAGGGATGAGGAATTTCAGTTATGAAGATAGATTGGAGAAGTTAGGACTGTTTTCCTTGGAGAAGAGAAGGCTGAGAGGTGATTTGATAGAGGTATTCAAAATCATGAGTGGTCTGGACCAAGTAGACAGAGAGAAACTGTTCCCATTCATGAAAGGATCAAGAACTAGAGGGCACAGATTTAAAGCATTTGGTAAGAGAAGCAAAAGTGACATGAGGAAAAACTTTTTCACGCAGCGAGTGGTTAAGGTCTGGAATGCGCTGCCGGAGAACGTGGTGGAGGCAGGTTCAACTGAAGCGTTCAAAAGGGAATTAGGGAAGAATGTGCAGGGCTATGGGGAGAAGGCAGGGGAGTGGAATTGAGGGAATTGCTCCTTCGGAGAGCCAGTGAGGGCACAATGGGCCGAATGGCCTTCTTCTGCACTGTAATGATTCTGTGATTCTGTGAAATGTAGTCACTGTTCTAATGTAGAAAATGTGGCAGCCAACTGTACACAGCAAGCTCCTAAAAACAGCAATATGATAATGACCAAATAATCTGTTTTTATGAAATTGATTGTGGGATAAATATTGGCCAGGACACGAGGGATAACTCCCCTGCTCTTCTTTAAAATAGTGCCATGGGATATTTTATGTCCACCTGAGAGGGCAGAGAGAGCCTCGGTTTAAAATCTCATCTGAAAGACGGCACCTCCAACTGTGCAGCACTCCCTTCAGTCTTCATCTTTGTGCTCAAATCCTAGAGCAGTACTTACTAACTTGATTGTGTTTTTTGAGGAAGTAACAAAAAGGATTGATGAGGGTAGTGCAGTGGATGTGGTCGACATGGATTTTAGTAAGGCATTTGACAAGGTCCCACATGGCAGACTGGTCAGTAAAATGAAAGCCCATGGGATACAGGGGAATGTGGCAGGTTGGATCCAAAATTGGCTCAGTGATAGGAAGCAAAGGGTAGTAGTCGACAGATGTTTCTGCGAATGGAAAGTGTTTTCCCGTGGCATTCCACAGGGTTCAGTGTTAGGACCCTTGCTGTTTGTGGTATATATAATGACTTCAATGTGGGAGGCATGATTGGGAAATTTGCTCATCACACAAAAATTGGCCGTGTAGTTGATAGTGAAGAGGTTAGCTGTAGATTCCAGAATATCAATGGTTTGGTTGAGTGGGTGGAAAAGTGGCAAATGGAATTCAATCCAGAAATACGTGAGGGTAATGTATTTGGGGAGGGCAAACAAAGCAAGGGAATATACAATAAATGGGAGGATATTGAGAGGGGTAGAAGAAGTGAGAGACCTTGGAGTGCATGTCCACAGAACCCTGAAGGTGGCAGGACAGGTAAATAATGTGGTGAAGAAGGCATATGGAATACTTTCCTTCAATTGGCCGAGGTATAGAATATAAAAGCAGGGATGTAATGCCAGAACTGTATAAAACGCTGGTTAGGCCACAGCTGGAGTATTGCGTACAGTTCTGGTCACCACATTACAGGAAGGACATAATTGCTCTGGAGAGAGTACAGAGGAAATTTACAAGAATGTTGCCAGGGCTTGAAAGTAGCAGCCATGAGGAACGATTGGATCGGCTAGAGTTGTTTTCCTTAGAACAAAGGAGGCTGAGGGGTGACTTAATTGATGTACAAAATTATGAGGGGCCTAGACAGAGTAGACAGGAAGGATCTGTTTCCCCTAGTGCAGAGGTCAATTACTAGGGGGCACAGATTTAAGGTGATTGGTAGAAGGATTAGAGAGGACATGAGGAAAAACTTTTTCACCCAGAGGGTGGTGGGTGTCTGGAATTCACTGCCAAGAATGGTGGTGGAGGCAGAAACCCTCAACTCATTTAAAAGGTACCTGGACCTGCACCTGAAGTGCAGTAACCTGCAAGGCCATGGAGCAGGTGCTGGAAGGTGGGATTAGATTGGGCGGTTAGATTTTTGGCCAGCACGGACACGATCAGCTGAATGGCCTCCTTCTGTGCTGTAATTTTTCTATGGTTCTAAATCCAGAACCTTGTGACTGAGAAATAAGAAGGCTACCAAGTGAGCCACAGCTGGCACTCTAACAAATAAAGCTACCTAGCTCTGTCTTGGTTCCTTTCCTATACAGTGCAGCCATTTCTGCTTAAGCCATTTCTCTTCCTACACATACATGGCCACCTGTGGCGAGCCACAGAGCTCCATGCTTGGTCCCCTCATATATCATTTGCATGCTATCCTTAGTGGATTGTTCACCTTTCACAAGTTTGGTGACAAACAAACAAGTAATTAAGGAATGAGGCTCAGAAGAGGGATGATGAATGGAAAGGTCAGATCTAACTGCTTCACACAGAGAGTGGTGACTGACTGTCTGAAATGAACTGATTGAGGCTGATAAAATCAACAATTTTTACAAACAATGTATAGCACAGAAACAGATCATTCAGCCAACAGATCCATACCAGTATTTATGCACAATATGAGCTTCCTCCCACTCCTCTTCATCTCACCCAATCAGCATAACATATTCTTTTCGCCCTCATATGTTTAGTTACCTTCCCCTTAAAAGCATGTATGCTACTTTTGTTTCAACTACTCCACATTACAACCACTTTCCAGGTAAAGAAATTTCTCCTTAATTTCCAATTGGATTTATTAGTGTTTATATTATATTTATGACTCCCCCAAAATTAGGAGGTGGGGATTCTGATTCCTGGGACACTGGCATCAGTACTAGGGAAAGAGGGAACTGTTCCAGTGGGACGGGCTACACTTAAATCCAGCTGGGACCAGTGTCCTGGAAAATCAAATAACTCAGGCGGTAGGTGGGACTTTAAACTAATGCGGGGGTGGGGGGGGGGGAGTGAGAGAATTCAGGAAAAAATGAGAGGAATATTAAGGCCGTAGAGCAGAGTAACACTTTGGGTAAAAATAAGCAGGGTAGGACAAAAAAGGTACAAACAGCTTAGCAAGAAATGTCAATGGTGACACCAGGGAGAAACAAAAAAAAGTTAAAACTAAAGCATGTGAAGCATTCACCACAAAATAGATGAATTAATAGCATCGATAGAAATGAATGGGTTTGATCTAATAGCCATTACAGAGATGTGGGGCTGGATTTAGTTCGGAAGTAACAGGTCCCAACGTCGGGAACGGAACGAGTGTGGCTTCCATTCGGGCCATGAGCAGCTGGCTGCATGTGATTGAGCAGCGGCTTACCAATTAAGGTGAATGAGGTGTGCAGTGTGTCCAATGACGTGGACGATGGCAGGTGCAGAAGTGGCGACAGTGGCAACAGCTGACGCCATGGTGGCTGCTTGCGCCATATTTAAACGGTTGCCAGCACTGCATTTAATAAATGATTTTCCGTTACAAGATTTTCTTCAGGGAAGAGAGGCAACACAACTACGGCAGAAGAACCCGGGTAGCCCCACACTTTAGTGATGCCTTCCTCCAGGTCCTCCGCCAGGCTGCAAGGGAAAGGTGGGAGGTCCTCTTCCCAAGGGACTGGAGGATCAGATCGATCCGTTGAATAAACAAGCTTGGCTGTAGATAGTGGAGGAGGTCAGCATCCATGGGGCCACCTCAAGGACATGGATCCAGTGCCACAAGCAGCTCAATGACCTCATCCGGCCGTGAAAATGAGTACCTCATAAAACCTTGACCTCTTCGGCCTTGCATGTGTCAGAGCTGGACGGTGCATTGGTTGGAGAGTCATGGCCAAAGGGTCAGGCATAAAGACACGCTGCCTGAGGCATGGCTAAATGGCATTGAAAGGCACCTGTTTGTCATTAAAGACCCCCACAAAGTCCCTGGAAAGGACTGCACACAGGAGGCATCCGTGTACCCCCATCAATTACCGTTGGATTAGCACCAACATATGTCTTGGGATTGTCCCTGCTGACAGACCAACAACATTCATCTTTGTGTCTTCAGAAGAATGTAGCACACAATCGCAGAGAGTGGGCCAAGATCAGGGGTGGACTGCCACATCTCCATCTACTGAGCCCGAGGAGGCGATGGAGCTGGCACAGTCACAAGATGGACACTCTGTAGCAGGTGGAGAGACAGGAGCACCTTCAAACACAGAGTAAGGTTGTCATGGGGCACAAGGATGCATCCACAGTGACGGAACCATGCTGTTCATGTGGCATCTGTTGCCAACAGGAAGCTCCCACATAGGAGTGGTTGGAATGTCAGGAGGGGAGGCCCTTAACCCTTCAATGTCTATTCTCTCACGTAGGTTACCCAGATCATCAACAAAGAGCTGCTGAGACTGTGAGAGAGTCTGCCGTCTCTGTGGAGAAGGAGGGAGCTTCAGAGGGTGCTTTGTTACCTCATACCTTGCACGCTCCACCAGCACAGATGCTCTCTTGTCAGTGGGTATGCACTCGCAGTTAGATTCGGTCACACATGGGCCCAAGAAATAGGAACAGTTGTAGACCATATGGCCCATCAAGCCTGCTCCACTATTCAGAACAATTATGGCTGACCTTAGGATTCAACTCCACGTTCCTGCCCACAACTTGGTGAACGTAACGTCTGAGCAGCTGTCAGAGGCTGTGACATCCCAGGCTACTGACACTTGGAGGACTCTTGAGAGACCAGACCCAGGCTCATGACATGCCTCTGGTGTAGCCAGCATCATGGGAAATGCAGTAGCAAGAGATCAGGCAGAGATGTCAGAGGCTATGTGTTCCCAAGCATGGATGATGGCAGAGTCCATCCAGGCCTTGAGTGCTGCAATGTCTCTGACTGGTGTACGAGTGGCATCCTCCATTGAGATTGGCGTCTCTGATGAAAAAAAGGAAAGAGGAACGGCTGCCTCCTGCAGCTGGGGGCTCCTCTCAGGGTGCTCCTGGTGCAGGCAGCAGTTCCTCTTCCCTTGTAAGGCGCATTTGTGCCTCCCTGCTGACCTGAGAGGTAGAGAACCTGGTGGCTATTCCATGTCCTGTCTCCCTCTCGCCTTGCCACTATTGTCTTGAGTTCAAGGTCAAGGTGAAGGTATATAGGTCTGCATGAATCTCCTGCAGCCACTGAGTGTTCTGCTGGATGTGGCCTCCCTCTGCCAGTGATGCCAGATCTTCCTTCATCCATGACAACAGTGGGTACAGGAAGCCCTCGGCATGCCGAAGCCCTCCAAGCCTCAGGCATCCAAAGGTTGACCGCCAAAATCATCCCTAGCCAAGGGACAGCAAGGTCAGCAACCTGCCTCCACTTCAACTGAAAGCGCAGGGGGAGCACCAGATAGGAGCACACACAAAAGAATAAAGAGCACTTAGATGCAAGCAGGATTCTACTGTAAATAGAAAGGCTTGTGTTTGTCAGGGATAATAAAAATACACTTCTATCTCACAAGATCTCCATCCTTTTATTTATGGCCTTGGGGGCTTCATTTTACCCTCGCCTCTGTCAAGGGGCTCGAGGCGAGGGATCATGCTTCAAGGGGTCAAGTCTTGAGTCTTGCCAGCTGAGCGCTGTGCACCTGGGCAATGGCTTGCTAAAGGAAGGAAGGTGACAAAAGGGCTGCATAAAGGTGAGGCTTTATTGGTCAACTTACATCTGGTAGTAAGGATCATAGGAAACATCAATGTATAAGGGCATCGTAAGCCTTTGCATCTCAAGGTATCTTTCCTGCTGTCCCTGGGACCTTCATCTGGCAATGCTTGGCCAGCTTTCCTCTCCACATCCTCATCACTCGAGGAGGCATCATGCTCCTCGATATCCTCATTATTCAGTGCCTCCCCCCTCTGTTGTGCTAGGTTGTGCAGTGCACAGCAAGGCCACCACATTAAGCGAGACCCTCAACAGGGCATACTGAAGAGCTCAATCAGACCGATCTGGGCGCCTAAATCTCATCTCGAGATGGCCTGTTTAATGGTCGCTTGTGTTGTCCCATGGCAGGTATTGTACCACTCCCCTACATTGGTGTGTGGTTTGCTCACAGTCGTCAGGAGCCATGTACTCAGTGGGCAGCCCTTGTCTCCAAAGATCCATCCCTGAAGGCATGCAGGGGGCCAGAAAAGCTCTGGCACCTGGGACTGTCTCAAAATGTAAGCATTGTGGCAACTTCCCAGGAAGCAGGCACAGACCTGCAGGATCAATTTACGGTGGTCACAGGCCAGTTGTACATTGAGGGAGTGGAAGCCCTTCCTGTTGTTGAAATCTACTGGCTGCAGCCTTGATGGCCACATGTGTGCAGTCGATGGCACCTGGGGGATGGCCCCAAACTTAATGGACTTTTCAAATTGACTGTTGGGATCCATGCAGAAGTGACCATAGTCGCCAGCCCTCCTGAAAAGGGCACTGGTGACCTCTTCTTGCACCGATAGGCTGCTGACTGTGAGATCCCACAGTGCCCTCAGTGCATCCCTGGAATGATCCAGAGGCTTAGAAGTACAGTGCAATGGTGACCTTCAGCACCAGTGGCATTCGATTTCCACCAAATCCCCTGGGACTCAGCTCATCTTGCATCATAGTGCATAAGTTATTGACAATCTCCCTGTGGAGAGGCAGAGTCTTCATCGGCACAGCATCTCAGACATCTGTAAGTAGTCGAGCCTTGACTGGTACACCCTCTCTGGAGGGTAGCTTCTTCTATGTGGAGGAGGCTACTGGCATTTCCCTTTGTGCTTATCTCCATCATCTGGAGGCCACTGCTGACCCTTCTGTGGGCTTACAGGTCACTGCTGTGCCGCTGCTGGTGCCTGGACCTCCCTCCTGCTCTGCTGCACCTCCGCCCCAAAGCCTGGATGAATGAAGCCTGGGGCACAGCCCACCCCTTTCCCCCCACTTGTCACCTCTGATGAATTGGCACTTGCCCATTTCCCCCCAGTATGGCACCACTGCAGTACTGGCACCTTTGCCCCCATTCCTCAGTCCATTCCCTCCTTTAGGAAACGGAAAAATGCAATCTCGGTATCCTATTGAATGTAAGTTAAGGAGGTTAGTTCATTGTTGAGTAGAATTCTAAGTTTATGCATTGTGTAGCTCAGCTTGAAAAGTCAGCTAGGGTGGTTGATGGAGCTGAAGCAAGAATTTTGTTGCAGGAACTGATAAAGATGATTTCAATTTTGCTGCCGTCATGTTGCAGGAAATTTTGACTCATACATGATGTAATGTTGAACAAGCAAATTTATCATCTACCTACAGTAACTCTAAAGCTATTGCCATACTGCCCAAATGCTTCATATCTGACCTTCCCTCTTCGGAAATTAATCTCATAATTCCCTTGTTCTTCTCTGGATCAAGATAAATACTCTTCGGGCACAACTTGTTGATACTCTAAAGGTTCTTGAATACCTTAATAAGATATCCTCATATTCTTTTCTTTAGTGATGCCCACTTACTGCAAAACCTCTCTTTCCTCTCCTGCCAAAATCCTAATCCACACACTTGTCACCTTGAAGTTTCAGTTCTCAAAGATTCTGCTTGCTGTTCTGACTCCCACCCTTTGTTACTGCTCATGTTCTCTGTTTCATCATCATCCATCATCAAAGGTAAATCTTTCAGCCACTATCTCTGATCACTGGAACTTTCTCCCAAAAACTAGTTAACATTGATACTCTCCCCCACTCCTTCAAAAGTCTCCTAAAAATCTCTTTGATCATGCCCATCTCTTGTGCACACTTAATCTCCCCTGTCTCCTGCTCAAAATCCTTTAATCCCCTTTGTAAAGCAACTGGTGATGTTATTCTACATAAGGGATGCAATAAAAATGCTGCTATTGATAATAAACTGTTCATTCAAAGTGGTATCAGAAATTAATCAAATACTAATTTCACCTCCAGAATGGAATTAGAGTGTGGAGATAAAGTTTGTAATAGATACTCTTACCTAGTCTTAGTTTAATTTTTGCCATCACGATAATGTGTGGAAGATAAATATTTTTCAACGGGCATACCAGAATGGAGTAAATGCTTCCATCAGCTTGATGCTGCACACTTTCCCCCAGTAAAACAAGCTACACAAAAAACACAAACACATTAGTTCAGAACATCTTTTCAGCAAAGGTTCTTCAGTTTACTTATTTTCGATAAAGGAAAAGTAGTCAAATTAAAGATTTACATAGTATGTATGGATAAATTAAAATAGATTACATAGATCTCACAGCACAGAAACAGGCTATTCAGCCCAACTGGTCAATGCCAGTGCTTATGCTCCACACAAGCCTCTTCTCGCCCTACTTCATCGTAACCCCATCAACATATCCTTCTATTCCTTTCTCCCTTATGTACTTGTTTAGTTTCCCCTTAAATTCACCTATTCAGCTCAACCACTCCATGTGGTAGTGAGTTCACTGCTCTAACCTCTAACCAAGCAGTTTCTTCTGAAATAAAAACAGAAACTGCTGCAAATACTCATTAGGTCAAGCAGCATGAGTGGAGAGGGAAACAGAGTTAATGTTTGAGGACTGTTTTCCTTGGAGAAGAGAAGGCTGAGAGGTGATTTGATCGAGGTATTCAAAACCATGAGTGGTCTGGACAGAGTAGATAGAGAGAAACTGTTCCCACTCATGAAAGGATCGAGAACGAGAGGGCAGAGATTTAAAGTATTTGGTAAGAGAAGCAAAAGTGACATGAGGAAAAACTTTTTCACGCAGCGAGTGGTTAAGGTCTGGAATGCACTGCCCGAGAACATGCTGGTGGCAGGTTCAACTGAAGCATTCAAAAGGGAATTAGACAGTTATATGAAAAGGAAGAATGTGCAGGGTTACGGGGAGAAGGCAGGGGAATGGAACTGAGGGAATTGCTCTTTCAGAGAGCCAGTGCAGACACAATGGGCTGAAAGGCCTCCTTCTGCACTGTAATAATTCTGTTATTCTGTCAATGACCTTTCATTAGCACTGGGAAAAGTTAGAAATATCGTAGATTTTAAGCAAGTGAAATGGCAGAGAAAAGAGCCAAAGGGATAAAGGTGAAACAGGGTGAAAGACAGGAGAGATTAAATGGCAAAAGAGTTGATGATGCAGGAAGTGGTAATGGAACAAGTAAAGAAACAAAGAAACAAAAGGTGTGTCTGGAGAAGGTGCAAATGGCAGAATGATGAACAGCTGCTGTCTGAAAGCAAAAATAAGAGAAAAACAAGATTAAGACCGAAACATGCAAAGAAAAGGAAACAAAATGGGGTCAGAGGTTACGTCTAACATTGTTGAACTCAGTGTTGAGTCCCAAAGGTTGTAAAGTGTCTCATCAAAAAATGAGGTGCTGTTCCTGGAGTTAATGTCAGCTTCACTGGAACACTGCAGAAGGACAGAGAGGTCAGTGTGACAGCAAGGTGCAGAATTAAAATGACAGACGACTGGAAGCTTGGGATCATGTCTGCAGACTAAATGGAGGTGTTCCGCAAAGCAGTCACCCGATCTGTGTTTGGTCTTCCCAATGTAGAGCAGACCACATTGTGAGCAGTGAATACAGTACAGCTGTTTCACCTGGAAGGAGTGTTTGGGGCCTTCGATGGTGAGGAGAGAAAAGGTAAAAGGGCAGGTGTTGCATCTACTCTGCTTGCATGGAAAGGTGCCATGGGAAGGGTAAGGGGTGTTGGGGTGATTGAGGAGTGGACCAGGGTGTCGTAGAGGAATGGATCCTTCAGCATTTTGAAAGCGGAGGGGAGTGCAAGATGTGTTTGGTGGTGGCATCACGCTGGAGGTGGCAGAAGATGATCTGTTGAATACAGATGCTGGTGGAGTGGAAGGTGAGGACAAGGGGAACTCTGTCGTGGCTCTGGGAGGGAGAGGAAGCAGTAAGAGCAGAAGTCTGGGAAATGGGACAGACACAGTCAAGGGCCCTGTCAACCACGGTGATGGAGGATTCCTCAGCTGAGGAAAAAGGAAAACATATCAGAAGTGGTATGGTATGGAAGGCTCCATCATCAGATTAGATATGATGGAGACAGAGAAATTGGGAGAATGGAATGGAGCCTTGCAGGAAATGGGGTGTGAGGAAGTGTAATTGAGGTAGCTGTGGTGGACAGTGGGCCTATAGTGAATATTTGCTAATACCCTATTCCCAGCAATGGAAACAGAGAAGACAAAGAAAGGAAGAGTTGGAGATGGACCATGTGAAGGTGAGAGGAGGGTGGAAATTGGAAGCAAGGTTGATGAAAAGTTTTCCAGTTTAGGGTGAGAGCAGGAAACAGCACTGATACAGTCATCAATGAAGAAGAAGTGAGGGTGGGGTCCCTCAAAAAGGCAGGCATAGCTAGGATACAGGCAGGTATCCAATGCAGCACCATTTATTTGGAGGAAGTGAGTTGAATTAAAGAAGAAATTGTCCAATGAGAGTACAAGTTCTCTTTGCTTTTCTTTTCTTTGCAGAGGAGGGTGGTAGTGGATGGGGACTGGTTGGGCCTCTGTTCAAGAAAGAAGCGGAGAGCCCTTAGGGGTTGGTGGTGTCGAGAGATTGGATATTCATGATGAAGAGGAGACTGTTAGGGTCAGGAAATTGGAAACTGTGCAAGTAACATTGGAAGAGTTGTGGATGTAGGTGGGAAGAGACTGGACAAGAGGAGAAAAATAGAATTGAGATAGGAAGAAATAGTGGGGCAGGAACAGGCTGTAATATTAGGGGATAGGTCCTGCTTGTGGATTTTAGGAAGGAGGTAGAAGTAGGCTGTTCAGGTTTGGGGGACTATGAGGTTGGAGGGCATGGAGGGAAGATCTCCAGAGGGGATGAGATCAGTGCCAGTCCTGAAAACAATCGCTTGATGTTTGATGGTGGAGTCATAGTCCAGGGGAGGTAGGATGAAGTGTTGGAGAATTGTCGTTTGGCCTCTGCTAGGTAGAGGTCAGTATGCCAGACAACAGCACCAGCCTTGTCAGCTGGTTTGATGATAATATTAGGGTTGGACCCGAAAGAAGGGAGTCAGCAAGTTCAGAGGGAAACAGGTTAGAGTGAGAGAGGGGAGCAGAGAAATTGAGACGGCTGATGTCACGCCGACAGTTCTCAATGAACAGATCAAGAGACGGTAAGAGGACGGAGGAAGTGGTCCAGATGGAGGGAGAATACTTGAGAGGGCTAAAAGGGTATGTGGGGGCAGGACTCCTGGCCAAAGAAGTGGGCACAAAGGCAAAGGTGAGAGAAGAAGAGCGCAGCATTGTGCCGAGCTTGAAACTCATTGAGGTGGGGGCATAAAGGGATGAAGCTAAGGCCTTTACCAAGAACAGATTTCTAAGTTTCTTCAGAATTTCTTATTGGATTGATTAGGGAACATTTCTGGTCCTTAGTTTTGGATTCCTGAGAAGTGGAAGCATCTTCTCTACCACTAACCTACCAAACCCCTTCATAATTTTACAGACCTCTATCAGGTCATTCCTTCGCCTTCTCTTTTCTAAACAAAAAGAGTGCTCAATCTTCCATGAAAGGTATAACCTCTCAGTTCTAGTATCATCCTTGTAAATCTTCTTGTACATTCTCCAGTGCCTCTATATTCTTCTTATAATACAGAGAACAAAAAAGATGAAAATATTCATTCTATTCTGTATATTTTGTCAATGCACTTCCTAGTTAAACTTTACTATATTTCAAAGGAAGTTTTCTCCTTCTGGCAGCATTTTCAAATGCTTTGGATAAACATTCATTAAGGAAGGAATTCCTTTGATATTTATAAATGATTTTAAATTTCAAACTAAATGGAAATCAGAACAAACAGAACATTATTACAATTCTATAGGAAAGTTCATAATGAGATCCAAAACAATTGTATCAATGATTTAACTTTACTAAGAAGTTCAAATCTCTTAACAGAGATGAAATGCATCAATTTAAGAAATTATATAAATTAGGGAATAACTTACATGGAAAACACTTCCCAAATATTTTCTTTCGCCGCTAAGTTCTTATTTTTCAAAGACAGAGGACAAACCGATCTGACCTTAAAGCTGCTCTGCATCAGTAACAGTCCATTCATGTAACACACTGGAGCATTAACACATTGATCCATTCAGTGCTGAAATACTTTTTATTTTCTGCAATGACCTACATGCTGTAATGCTGATCTGATGTGGGTCATGTGGGTTTTTTTTATTCATTCATGGTATATCAATGTCACTGGAAAAGCCAACGTTTATTGCCCATCCGTAAATGCCTCACAGAAGGTGGTGGTGCTGCCTTCTTGAAGCGCTGCAGTTCATGTGGTGTACGTACATCAACAGTGTTGTTAGGGAGGAAGTTCCAGAATTTTGACCCAATGAGAGTGAAGGAACAGCGACCTAGGTCCAAGTCAGAAAGGTGTGTAATTTGGAGGTGAACCTGCAAGTGGTGATGTTCCCATGCGCCTGTTACCCTTGTTCTGCTAGGTGGTGGAGGTCACAGATTTGGAAGGTGCTGTCAAAGGACCCTCTACAACTTGCTGCAGTGCATCTTGTATTGAATTTCCTAATCTTTTATGAAGCAGCTAATTCTTCACTCGTGAACTGAGGGCCATTGTCGCTCATCACAATGTCTGGAATGCCGTAATGACTGAAGTCTGCTTTCAGGCATTCTATAATCTCATGGGTAGTCATTGAGGTCAGCTGGTCTACCTCCCAGGAGTCAGAATAGTAGTCTATGGTGACAAGATAATCAGTTCCTGTGAGAGTGAAGAGGTATACTCCCAACTTCATCCATGGCCTGTCTGTGAAGTCATGTGTCATCAGTAGCTCTTTAGCTTGCTTAGCTTGGTACTTGTTACATGCACTGCACTGGCTGATGTGGTCCTTGATTTCACTGCTCATGTTTGGCCAGAAGAGCACTTCTCTTGCCTTCCTCAGGTGCGCTTTAGCATCTCTTCTTTCAACTCCTTCGGGATAATGATTCTATTTCCTTTGTACAAAATGCCACAATCTCTGTATGCCGAATATGCTCTTGTGAACACGGGAGTGTCCTTGATGCTTTCAGGCCATCCTTTCATCACTACTTCTTATAACACTTGGAGAGTTGCATCTTGTTGGGTAGTTTGCTTGATTTAAGCAAGGCGCGTGTCTGTCAGATTCAATGTCTCTGCTGGTTTGATGACTTCCAGAGCATGTCGAGCTGCAACTTCACATTGGATCTGGAAGATTTCACACTCTGTTGTAGTAACCTCTACTTTCTACATAGGGAGTGTTGCTCTCGACAGCATGGCAGCAATGTACATCTGTTTCCCTTGCCTGTATGTCACATCCAGATGATATCTCTGGAACCGAAGTAACTTCTTTGCAGTCGCTTTGGAGCAGATAGTAGTGGCTTGTGGTAGGACTCGACTATCACTTTGTCTCTTCCAAGTAAGTATTGATGAAAATGTTCACAAGCAAAGACAATGGTCAGGCACACTTTCTCGATCTGAGCGTAGCATCATTCCGTTTGCATTAACGCCCTAGATGCAAATACAACCAGTTGTTCTTGCTGCGTTAGTGTTGCTCCAAGTCCTGTTTCATTGGCATCACACTGCAGGGTGACTTCATCTTTTATGTCATTTTATATATTGCTAAATAGTTGACAAATCCAACAAATCGTTGCACTGCTTTTATATCTGTTGGTCTCCACATCATTGCTACCGCTCTCATCTTTTTGGGATCCAGGTGAAGACTTTTTGCTGTTAGTACATGACCGATCTACTTGATTTCGGGCATCTTTAATTGTAATTGTTTCTTGTTCAGCTTCAGGTTCATCTGGCCAGCTCCAGCAGCCGCACTAGATTTTGATTGTGGTCAGCAATGATTATCAGCTGTAGCTTCCACTCCAGAAAGATCACTAACTATCTCATGCTGTCTGCATTGATTCTCCTCTGGAGCTCTGGAAATGCCAAACAGCATTCGTAACCATCTATATATATATCCTGAATGGCGTCCAGAATGGAGTTAGAAAGCTGCTGCTTTCATCCAGCTTCACTTGCCAGTAACCATCTTTCACATCTAAGGTAATGAGAATTTTTCCCTTTGCAAATTGTGGCGAAATTCCTTCGATGGGGTTGTCATGGGGTAGTGAGATCTCTTCAGAGCTTTATTTAGATCACTTGGGTTGATGCATACTCTTAGTTTTCCAGGTTGTTTCTGCTGCTAATCCATTCTGTAGGAGTTGTCACTTTCTTGATTACTCCCTTCTTTTACAACCCTTCTATCTTGTCTTTCAGGCTGGCCTTGAGGGCAGCTGAAACTTTCCTCAGCAGTTGCTGAATTGGTCTTACCCTCTCATCTACTTCGAGATGATATTCTTCAGGAAAACATCCTAAACCTGTAAAAATATAGTTGCACTTCTCCAGGATCTGTTCCACGGTCAATGGTTTAGTGTTCTGCAACACGTTGCACATCTCTTTTTGTATGTTGAGGGTTACAAGTCCAAGCTTTAGACTTGCTCCGGCTGAGATGAGTGGCTTTTGCTTGCCATCTATGATCTGGAACTCCAGATCTTCATTCTTGTCATTGCATTGGGCTCTCAGAGTAACTTGTCCTCTTAGCACTAATATGGTGCCATCATATAGCCTCAACCTTACTTTTGAGGGCTTCATTTTTGGATTGCCAGGTTGAGCCACTTTGCACAGGTCTGTGAAGGTCATGATGTTACATGACATACCAGTGTCTATCTGACACTTTATGTTGACTTGATGTTCACCTTCTGCAGTCATCATTCCAACAGTCACAAACCATTTATCATCTATTGACCAGACTGAATCAACCTGTTATATGGTGTATAGTGATTGGTCAGAATCTTTGGCTGATATCTCTCCAGTGACCATCTGTACCTGCTTATTGTGCTTCCTTCTAGCCAAACACTTGTGTGAAAAATGATTCAGCTTCTTGCAGTGAGAACACTGCTTTCCCCACGCTGGACATACCTCCTTTTCCTTTGTGTGATGTCTTCTTCAGTATTTGCATCCTGCCCTTTGTCCGTGATCTTTCTGCCCTTTTAGAGTCATAGAGTTATACAGCATAGAAACATGCTCTTCGGTCCATCTTGTCCGTTCCGTCCATCAAGCACCTATCTATTCTAAATCCCATTTTCCAGCACTTGGCCCATAACCTTGAATGCTATAGCTACGAGGGTTCCTTCCTCTACCACCTCTTCAGGCAGTGTGTTCCAGATTCCAACCACCCTCTGGGTGAAATTTTTTTTTCCTCAAATCCCCTCTAAACCTCCTGCCCCTTAGCTTAAATCTATGCCACCTGATTATTGACCCCTCCGCTAAGGGAAAAAAGTTTCTTCCTATCTACCCTATCTATGCCCCATATAATTTTGTATACCTCAATCAGGTCCCCCCTCAGCCTTCTCTGCTCTAAGGAAAACAACCACAGCCTATCCAGTCTCTCTTCATAGCTGAAATGTTCCAGCCCAGGCAACATCCTGGTGAATCTTCTCTGCACCCTCTCCAGTGCAATCAAATCCTTCCTATAGTGTGGCGACCAGAACTGTACACAGAACTCCAGTTGTGGCCTAACTAGTGTTTTATACAGCTCCATCATAACCTCCCTGCTTTTATATTCTAGTATCCCATATGCCTTCCTAACCACCTTGTCTACCTGTGCTGCTGCCTTCAGTGATTTATGGACAAGTACACCAAGGTCTCTCTGGCCCTCTGTACTTCCTAGAGTCCTACCACCCATTATATATTCCCTTGCCTTGTTAGTCCTCCCAAAATACCTCACCTCACACTTATCAGGATTAAATTCCATTTGCCACTGCTCTGCCTATCTTACCCACCCATCTATATCGCCTGTAATCTAATGCTTTCCTCCTCACTATTTACGACATCACCAATTTTCGTGTCATCTGCAAACTTACTAATCATACCTCCTATATTCATGTCTAAATCATTAATGTACACTACAAACAGCAAGGGTCCCAGGACTGATCCCTGCAGTACACCACTCGTAACAGGCTTCCAATCGCAAAAACCTGGAATATCCATTAGCAAAATATCAGCCTGGTCTGTTCTGCCATAACTATGTTCTAGCTGTTGATTTACAACCTCAGTACTTTTGCACAAGTCGATTGCTTTCCTGGGAGTAAGTTTGTCCTCTCTCAGTAGTGCTCTCACTACGAGTCTCTTAAGCCTAGTGCAATCCTGTCTTTAATTAGATCATCTTTTAGTTGCACAAATTCACAGGATTCTGCAAGCTGTATAATGCAGTTGCATATTGATCAATGGACTCTTTTTCACCTTGGGCCCTAAATTGAACACATACCATTCATAAGTTACGTTCACTTGGGGTTCAAAGTGTGCATTCAAGACTTTCAAAATTTCTGCTCTTTGTTTTGTTCTTCAGAGAGATTTAGGGTGGAATACATTTTGTAACAGCCTCTCCCCAACAGTGATAAAAGTGTAGCTACTCGTAGATGCTCTGGTTTGTTAATTAAATCTGTTGCAATTTTGCCATTGTGAGTGGAAAAACTGCCAGATCTTCTTCATATCATCTTTCATTTCGACTGGCGCCGGGAGAGCAACATTTGCAGCTATTGTGTCTTACCCAATGCTTTCAGCTGTGGCCTGCTTCTTTGTTCCTTTTCTGTGGCTTCCTGTGGCTTTTAGCAGCTCTGAAAATTCCTGTGTTCCTCTTTTAGTAGCTGTGCTTCTATACAGCTCTTTAACACTCAATCTCAGCTCCACTCTGACACCATGTTATGAGCTCACGGGACGACAGTCTTGCTTGTACTATGCCTTTTTTGAACTGCCTTGTGATGGCTGCCTGCAATGAGTGCCTCATTGTAGAGATCACTTAACTACTGCAAGCCAGGATGCACATTAGTACAGTATTGCATTTCTATCCCAAACATCCATAGAAATGAACCTCTAGTCTCACACGCGGCTCCATTCGCCACCTCCACTTCACTTACCAACCAACGTTCTCTATCAATCACGACTCATACTTAACACTCATAGCTTTACCTTACCCATCACACATTCAGGACTGCTGCAAGCTTCATACACACACATCTCTCAGCTTACACACACTGCCAACTATTCAACTATGACAGGAACAACACCCAAACATATTACACCATACTCACTGACTCACCTCCCTCTCTCTTGGAGACAACTGGTGGCGCACAGCTGGAGGCAGCAGAACCTAACCAGCAAGGGTCCGGCACAGCTGCACGTCCTCATGCCAGGGAGGAAACGGTGCTGGCAATCATTGGTGACTTGAAAAGGTAGCATAGAGGTGTGATCTGCACGTGCTGAGTCACTGGGCACGAGTGGTCTGCAGTCAGGGCAGGGGAAAGGGTAGCAGAAGTGCCAGTTCCCAGAGATTACGCAGATGAGGACCCCAACAAGGCATTGTGCAGGAAAAAGTTGATGGCCATGCACAATGATATGCTTTTGCATTGGCAGACTTGCAAAAAAAACTATTGTCATTGTCAAGGAGTATGTAGAAGTCCGGCACCAACTTGGGACAGAAATTTGCACAGAACTTGGAACTCATTCTTTCGAGTGTGGCAGCTGTGGCCGACTCTATTAGCATACTTGTGGACCCAACCATGGCCGATGTCTCAGCCGCCACTGCAGCAAAAGCAGAAGCCACCCAAAGTTTGGATGATGCAATGGAAGCTCAGGAGGTCAGGATCATGGTGAAGCAGGTTGGGAGCAGTGTG
This sequence comes from Heterodontus francisci, assembly GCF_036365525.1. Lineage (NCBI taxonomy): Eukaryota > Metazoa > Chordata > Chondrichthyes > Heterodontiformes > Heterodontidae > Heterodontus > Heterodontus francisci. The sequence goes on from NC_090397.1 coordinate 7,319,349, forward strand.
AAACAGACTGGGATCACTGTGAAGCATACCGGAATCAGTGTGAAGCAAACTGGGATCAGAGCAGTATGAAGCAGATTGGGATCACTGTGAAGCAGACTGGGATCAGAGCAGTATGAAGCAGATTGGGATCACTGTGAAGCAGACTGGGATCAGAGCAGTATGAAGCAAACTGGGGTCAGAGCAGTGTGGAGCAAACCGGGATCAGAGCAGTGTGAAGCAAACTGGGATCACTGTGAAGCAAACTGGGATCACTGTGAAGCAAACCGGGATCAGAGCAGTGTGAAGCAAACTGGGATCAGAGCAGTGTGGAGCAAACCGGGATCAGAGCAGTGTGAAGCAAACCGGAATCACTGTGAAGCAGACCAGGATCAGAGCAGTGTGAAGCAGACCGGGATCAGAGCAGTGTGAAGCAGACCGGGATCACAGCAGTGTGAAGCAGACTGGGATCAGAGCAGTGTGAAGCAGACCGGGATCAGAGCAGTGTGAAGCAAACCGGGATCAGAGCAGTGTGAAGCAGACCGGGATCAGAGCAGTGTGAAGCAAACCGGGATCAGAGCAGTGTGAAGTGGACCAGGATCAGAGCAGTGTGAAGCAAACTGGGATCAGAGTAGCATGAAGCAGACTGGGATCAGAACAGTGTGAAGCAAACCGGGATCAGAGCAATGTGACGCAGACCGGGATCAGAGCAGTGTGAAGCAGACCGGGATCAGAGCAGTGTGAAGCAGACTGGGATCAGAGCAGTGTGAAGTGGATCAGGATCAGAGCAGTGTGAAGTGGACCAGGATCAGAGCAGTGTGAAGCAGACCGGGATCAGAGCAGTGTGAAGTGGACCAGGATCAGAGCAGTGTGAAGTGGACCAGGATCAGAGCAGTGTGAAGCAGACCGGGATCAGAGCAGTGTGAAGCAGACTGGGATCAGAGCAGTGTGAAGCAGACTGGGATCAGAGCAGTATGAAGCAGATTGGGTTCAGAGCAGTGTGGAGCAAACTGGGATCAGAGCAGTGTGAAGCAAACTGGGATCACTGTGAAGCAAACTGGGATCACTGTGAAGCAAACCGGGGTCAGAACAGTGTGGAGCAAACCGGGATCAGAGCAGTGTGAAGCAAACTGGGATCACTGTGAAGCAAACTGGGATCACTGTGAAGCAAACCGGGATCAGAGCAGTGTGAAGCAAACTGGGATCAGAGCAGTGTGGAGCAAACCGGGATCAGAGCAGTGTGAAGCAAACCGGAATCACTGTGAAGCAGACCAGGATCAGAGCAGTGTGAAGCAGACCGGGATCAGAGCAGTGTGAAGCAGACCGGGATCACAGCAGTATGAAGCAGACTGGGATCAGAGCAGTGTGAAGCAAACCGGGATCAGAGCAGTGTGAAGCAGACCGGGATCAGAGCAGTGTGAAGCAAACCGGGATCAGAGCAGTGTGAAGTGGACCAGGATCAGAGCAGTGTGAAGCAAACTGGGATCAGAGTAGCATGAAGCAGACTGGGATCAGAACAGTGTGAAGCAGACTGGGATCAGAGCAGTGTGAAGTGGATCAGGATCAGAGCAGTGTGAAGTGGACCAGGATCAGAGCAGTGTGAAGCAGACCGGGATCAGAGCAGTGTGAAGTGGACCAGGATCAGAGCAGTGTGAAGTGGACCAGGATCAGAGCAGTGTGAAGTGGACCAGGATCAGAGCAGTGTGAAGCAGACTGGGATCAGAGCAGTGTGAAGCAGACTGGGATCAGAGCAGTGTGAAGCAGACTGGGATCAGAACAGTGTGAAGCAAACCGGGATCAGAGCAATGTGACGCAGACCGGGATCAGAGCAGTGTGAAGCAGACCGGGATCAGAGCAGTGTGAAGCAGACTGGGATCAGAGCAGTGTGAAGCAGACTGGGATCAGAACAGTGTGAAGTGGACCAGGATCAGAGCAGTGTGAAGTGGACCAGGATCAGAGCAGTGTGAAGCAGACCGGGATCAGAGCAGTGTGAAGCAGACCGGGATCAGAGCAGTGTGAAGCAGACCGGGATCAGAGCAGTGTGAAGTGGACCAGGATCAGAGCAGTGTGAAGTGGACCAGGATCAGAGCAGTGTGAAGCAGACCGGGATCAGAGCAATGTGAAGCAGACTGGGATCAGAGCAGTGTGAAGTGGACTGGGATCAGAGCAGTGTGAAGCAGACCAGGATCAGAGCAGTGTGAAGCAGACTGGGATCAGAGCAGTGTGAAGTGGACTGGGATCAGAGCAGTGTGAAGCAGACCGGGATCAGAGCAGTGTGAAGTGGACTGGGATCAGAGCAGTGTGAAGCAGACTGGGATCAGAGTGACAGGAAACAGAACAGTTGTGAACAGTTGTTTTTCGGACTGGAGGAGGAGATATAGTGGGGTACCCCAGGGGTCAGTGTTGGCACCCCCACTTTTCTTGATATATATTAATGACCTAGACTTGGGTGTACAGACCACAATTTCAAAATTTGCAGTTGACACAAAACATGGAAGTATTGTGAACTGTGAGGAGAATAACCTTTAAGAGGAAATAGACAGGCTGTTGGACTGGGCAGACACGTGGCAGATGAAATCTAATGCAGGAAAGTGTGAAGTGATTCATTTTGTTCGGAAGAATGAGGAGAGGCAATATAAACTAAAGGGCACAATTCTAAAGGGGGTGCAGGAGCAGAGGGACTTGGGGTATATGTGTACAAATCATTGAAGGTGGCAGGGCAGGTTGAGAAAGCGGTTAATAAAGCATATGGGATCCTGGGCTTTATAAATAGCAGCATAGAGTACAAAAGCAAGGAAGTTATGATCAACCTGTATAAAATACTTGTTCAACCTCAGCTGGAATATTGTGTCTAGTTCTGGGCACCACACATTCAGAAGGTCTTAAGCCATGAGAGAGTGTGCAGAAAAAATTCACAAGAATTGTTCCAGGGATGAGGAATTTCAGTTACATGGATAGATTGGTTAAGCTGGGTCTGTTCTCCTTGGAGAAAAGACTAAGAGGAGATATGATAGAGGTATTCAAAATCACGAGGGGTCTGAACAGAATAGATAGGGATAAACTATGCCCATTGGCCAAAGGATCCAGAACCACACCACACTGATTTAAGATGATTGGCAAAAGACGCAACAGCCATATGAGGAAAAATGTTTTCAGTATTGCTGAAGATAGAGACATTTTGTTGAAGCTTTCTGCCTTGCACTCATCAGGACAATTCACAAGAATACCAATGTAAGGGAAACAACAAATTTATACTGTATGAGAAAAGAGTGCTGATTGGTTGGCAAGTGGACTCTGATTGGTAGAGGCGTTGCCGTGGAGAATGCACCAGTTCATGGTGACTGACAATTAACTGCCAAGCTTTGTTTGAAATTTAAACCAGGCAGATTGACTATGATTGGTCAAGGCACTGCCCTGAGGAATGAACCAGCGAATGGCTGTCACTTATTTTGTTCAGCTGAAACAGGTGCAATGTGTGTCCATGTTCTTTCCGTCTGCAAAGAACAGGGCCCTGTGTATTCATATATGTGGTTTCCAGTACGCGCAAATGCACCACATTGTGAGCCCGACTTACAAGCAGCACTCTCTTCTCATACATTATAAATTTGTTGTTTCCGTTACATTGGTATTCTTACAGATTGTCCTGATGAGTACAAGACAAAAAGCTTTGTTGAAATGTCTCTATTTTCAGCACTGCTCAGTACTCTGTGCTACCAACGACTATTTGAAAAACTTTTTTACGCAGTGAGTGGTTAGGACCTGGAATCCACTGCCTGGTAGAATAGTGGAGGCAGATTCAATCGAGGCCTTCAAAAGAGAACTGGATAATTCTCTGAAGAGAAAAAATCTGCAGGGCTGGGGGATAAGGCAGGGGAGTGAGACTCAGTGAGTTGATCTTGCAGAGTGCTGGCATGGACATAACGGGCCTAATGGCCTCCTTCTGTTCTATTATTCTGTAATTATGAAATCTCAGCTTGATGACATGTAGACTCAGACTGCTGCCTAATGGCTACAGATAGCAGTGCTCAAAGGGGCTTTTTCACGGTGTCACAGCAGTCCAGAAATCCTTTTTTTATTCATTCACAGGATATGGGCTTCACTGGCAAGGCCAGCATTTGTTACCCATTCTTTACTGCCCTTGAGAAGGTGGTGGTGAGCCATGTGGTTTAGGTACAAACAGGTAGGGAGTTCCAGGATTTTGATCCAGCAACCGTGAAGGAGTAGCAATATTTTTTCAAGTCAGGATGCTGCATTCCTTGGAGGGGAATTTGTAGGAGGTGGTGTTCCCATGTGCCTGCTGCCCTTGTCCTTCTTGGCGATAGCGGTGGCGGGTTTGAAAGGATTCTGTCCTCCAACACATTGCTGAGGCGCTGCCCTGGGGGCGTAGCAGTGGCTTCATGGAGTATGAATCTGCTGTCCTCGGGATAACAACATTCATCCTTCCATCACTGCTACTCAACTAGTTCCCTTGTTGCCCAGACTGCTGCTGCCCTTATCAAGGTGGTGAAGTCCGAAGCTGGGTTGTCTCGGCCCAGAGTTGCTGGAGGGCATCCTGCAAGGCCATCTGCAGGCTCCCCACTAAAAGCTAGCAGCCATGCTGCAGCCACTTGATTTAGTACTGTACGGGTGATATCTTCTGAGCCCTGTGGAGGCGGGTTTGGATGCGGGGCTGGGAGCAAATCTATAAACTCATACAACATGTCGGCTCCCCAACACGTTCCCACCTCCAAGCACTCTTGACAGGGTGGAGTCATAGCGGCATCAGCTACATGCCCAGTCATGTCAGGCAGATAATTGAGGCATTAATTGAAGTAATTAGCAGCCATTCATTGAAGAGTCTGAAATTTAGCCGAGGACACACAGGACCCTGCTTTGTCTGCAGGTTGCTGATTCAAAGGAGGTTAGAGCAGAGCGGGAGGCCAAGGCATCATGAGATCAACACAAAATTTTAATTTTGAAGCTATAAACTAGCAATCCTCAGGCCTTCTTCCAGCAAAGGCTTGCAAATTAATTTGCGTCACCTGCAGACGCATCCACTGGAGAGTGCTGGGCAGGAGGGATAGGCTGCCAGTTACATAATGAGAATCGTGCCTCCATCTTGTGCTGCCCTCTCTTCCATGCAGATCAGCAGCTCACAGCCTTCACAGTGGGGCTGGCGCCTGCCCCAGGCTCTCCAATTGGCCCTGTCACCTGTGCAGCCTGCCTACCTTCCCTAATTGGATGGCAAACGCAGAGGCAAACTGTTAATTGGCCAAGCAGCCAGGTGGACCACAGATGCCAGTGGGTCCGGGACCCAGAACTGTTTCAGATATGAAAATTATTACAGAGTAAAGACTCCGCCCCTCACAAGCACTAGAACTGACACCCATGATACAGGTGCTTAGGGAATGCACAAGGTGATTAGTTGATTAGTATGGCATATTGGATGGTTTTGATAAAATTGGCTTGGAATGATTTTTTTCTGTGGTGGTTTTTATTTCAACAGTGTGGCCAAGAGGATACTGTGATGGCCAATGACCGAGGAAAGAGAAGGTGTGTGACTGGGAATTAGGGCCTGTGTTCACTGGAAATGTGTTCAGATGAGGTGAACACAGACAGCCCAGCCGAAATGGGGATGTGTTGGTTGCCTCCTTCCTTGCTCCTGCTCTGCCTCTTCCTATACCTCCTTTTCCTCCCTCTCCTCTTCCTCAGCTAATCGCTGTAATCCTGGTGGCTGTGCCCTCATGATGGCGAGATTATACAGGATATGGCAGACCACAACGAATTGTGACACATACTCCAGCGAAAACTGCAGGGTTCCTCCAGGAACGTCCAGGCAGCGGAACCACTGAGCACCCCAATAATCTGATCAATGGTGTTTTTTGTGGTAGTATGGTTCTTTTTATATGCATGTTGCCCACCTGTGGTTGGTTTGCACACTGGAGCCATGAGCCAGATGTCAGTGGATAACCTTTTTCACCAGCAACCACCCTCTAGTCTGACGTGATGGTTCAAATACTGAGGGAACAAAAGACTGCCATCATGAACACATCATGACTGCTGCCAGGATACCAGGCATTCACCTGTAGTATGTGCTGAATATGATGGTTGCCACTAACTGCACGTTCAATGATTAAAACCCTTTGAGGTTGTGGTACATCTCTGCGTTTAGATACGATGCCCACAAAGGCACCTGTGCGCAATCAATGGAGCACTGCATCATGGCGAAGCCCACTATCCTGGTAAAGCAATGTGCATGTTCTGCCTGCTTCAGGTCAGAGAGAGCACAATGTATTACCCTCTCCAGGCAGAAAGAGTATCAGTCACCTCCCTTATGCAGCAGTAGAATGCAAATTGGGAAATGTTAATTATGTTGCCTGCTTCAGCCTGGAAGGATCCCAACACAAAGAAATTCATGGCCATGGTCACCTGCACAGCCACTGGCAGTGCCGTCCTTGCCTTACTCTGAGGCTGCAGGTCTGCTTGCAAGAGGCAGCAGATTTCTACGAGCACCTCTTTCATAAAAAAGAGATGTCGCATATGCTGTTCCTCCCCCTTAGATGAGGTGAAGGAAATGCTTCCAGAGGACCCTTCTGCTGAGAGCCCTTTTACCCTCCTCCTCGCTCTGTGAGCAGCTTGTCCTGTTCTGTGCTACCTTTGCTCAATCTCCCTGATATGCTGCAAGCCAAGGGGAATAATTACAGCATCCATGACTGGGAGCAAGTGCTCTGACCAGAACCCATGAAGTCATGACCAAGGCCTTTACCATGTGCAACAGCACTCCCTGTTTACTTCACCAACTTTAAACAGAGTAGAAAATGCACAGCACTTCTGTAAACTCAGACAGAGCCAGTGGAAATCAATCAATCAACAACTAACCTGAAAGCAGTTGTTGTGCTGGTGGGGTTTCCTTGCTGCTGCTGAATGTATGTTCAACTGTGTGCATTTAAGAGAAGACGTTAGCTGGCGAGCCGGGGTCAAAAATGCAGTGCTGGTGTCAAATTGTTACACACTGACTGCGTCATGATCTGCCTATTTGCATACTTTGGGCACATGCTCCTAACAGCCACGCTACCGCCCTCAACAAAATGGCATCAGGCACAGGTCTTGCTAGAAGTTTGCATGCTCAGCCAGGTTGCACCAATGGTACCAAAACTATGGGTGCTACAGAGCTGAAATTTGTAGTCATACAATTCATAGAACATGTTTACTCTGGAGGATCATTACCTGTGTATTTATAGATGTATGAACACTGCCTACATTCTAAATTCCATGTATGAGACATAGCCCCCTGTTAATTCTGCTCTAAAACCTGCTGTAGAACACTCATTAAAGGATGACTCTTCCTCTGATTTGGCTTCATTCTCTACTTAGCTCTTTGTACAGCAACACTGCTGAGGTTTCAATTTAACAGTGTTGTCATGCACAGCGGAAGTGCAATGATATAACAATCATGGACTAAATCTGGAGAGTTATGAAGAATGGACTTTGTCTTTAAAAAAATGAACCTTTATTTTAAAAAGTGAACAATGGTCCAAAATAGCCACCAAAGTAAAAGGGATTGACCTTTTATGTATTCAAACTGTCTGGCAAAGACAAAGAACAAATCTTCAAAGCTAAGAGATGTTAATTGAACCCATCCTCCACCTATCGTATAACATTTCAGAATTGAATGTCTTCTTCTGAAATGAAAAAGGTATGAAGTAGCCACATCCTGGACCATTGTGCAATCACCCCCTTTGCTTATAAAGAATCTATCTACCTCTGCCTTAAAGATATTCAAAGACTCCACCTTTTGAGGAAGAGAGTTCCAAAGACTCACAACCTTCTGAGAGAAAAAAGTTCTCCTCATCTCTGTCTTAAATGGGCCCTAGTTCTAGATTCTCCCACAAGAGGAAACATCCTTGTTGCGGTCAGGTGGGGAATTGAACAGTGGGAACCACCATATACTCGTAACAGTGTGGACTAAGAGCAGGAGCAATGTTCGACTGCAATTTGACTACATGATTTGTTGCACACAAGTTACACTTGATATATGTCAGTTCTGTACAATAAAGGACAACGAAAAACATTTAAAAGTTAGTACCTGGTCAAGAATCAATTTCTGGGCTGAAAGACACATATTTATCTTCTCTTGCATGGCAGTAGTTTTTGAGATGCACAACGTTTCTGACTTTCTTAAATCAGACAACTGAAGAATAGTTTGAGCAAGAATCAAATGGGCACTGGGTGAAATAAACTGTTTTGCATTCAGTAGATCAATTATATTCTGTTTATGGAGTAAAGCATAGAAAACATAATTATTTTTAAAAAGCATAAAACAATAATACAAAATAAAATAGGACAGAACAAAAATTTGAAATGTCAGTGTTTCTGCTTGGCAAAAGTGAATGCACTTTCCACATTGGCTATATTTCACCAGTTAGCGCTCCCAGTGCAGACCATAGCAACTGGACACATATTGGAAATGCGGATGCAGAGGCCAGTGTGTTTAATTTGTAACCTACTCAACTTTCTATTATTGAAATGAACCAATGTAAAATTGTGAACTTGTAAAATGTACCCCTATAGCAACAAGGTGTAATGTGAGGGGTGATTTCCTGACATCTGATGCCCACACGCAGTGATATAAGAAGCAGAAGGTGTTTGTCAGAAACTTTCAAGATGGCAGGGAAGCATTTTGAAATTGACTCCTAGAAGCATGTTAATCTCTGCAATTAATCATTCCAGCCACTATTTAAGAATGCCAGACAATAAACAGCTGTTTCCTCAGAGGGTCTGGAAAATTTATGCCTGAGATAAGGTGAGGGGTGAATGGATTAAGATGGGAGATCTCATATTGTGGCCTGCATCTATTGGATTTTAAAAGAGCAAATAATCATATAATCATAGAAAATTTAAGGCACAGAAAGAGGCCACTTGGCCCATCGTGTCTGTGCCAGCTGAAAAACAATCCACCTATTCTAATCCCACCTTCCAGCATTTGGTCCGTAGCCCTGCAGATTACGGCACTTGAGGTGCATATCCAGACTCCTTTTGAATGAGTTGAAGGTTTCTGCCTCAACTACCCTTTCAGCCAGTGAGTTCCAGACCCCACCACCTTCTGTGTGAAAAAGTTTTTCCTCATTTCCCCTCTAATCTTTCTACCAATCACTTTAAGTCTATGCCCCTAAATCACTGACCATGCAGCACAGAGGTGACCATTCGCCCCTCTTGAACAGCTATCCGATTGGTTTCACTTCCAAGCTGCTGCCCAACATCCCTACATTTGTTTTGCTTTTCAAGTACATATCTAATACCCTTTTGAAACTTACTATTCAACCTGCTTCCACTACCCTTTCAGGCAGTGCATTCCAGATTAATCAGCTTTTTACCTAAAATAGATTCTCCTCATTTCCCTCTGGTTCTTTTGGAATTATCTTAAATCTATGTTTTCTGATTACCAACCCTCCTGCCAGTAGGACTGTTTTCTCCTTTTCTATTCTCTCAAAACCCTTTACGGTCAACATAATACCCACAATAACCTTGTTAATGATTTTTCGGGGGATGATGTGGCAAATTCCACTGGAGCAGATGAAAAACAAATCAGGGAACACTCACAGAATTAATATTCTGGTGCCCAGAAGGGATCCAGGTGTTATAGTCCAAAACACTCTGAGGTACATCTTGATAGTGTATATAGAATTTACAGCAAAGAAACAGACCATTTGGTTCAATGCCGGTGTTTATGCTCCACTTGAACCTCTCCCATTCTATTTACTTCATCTCACCCTACCTACATACCCTTCCATTCCTTTCTTTCTGATGTATGTGTCTGGCTTCCCATTAAATATTTTTTTATTTATTTAGAGATACAGCACTGAAACAGGCCCTTCGGCCCACCGAGTCTGTGCCGACCAACAACCACCCATTTATACTAACCCTACAGTAATCCCATATTCCCTATCACTTCCCTACACTAGGGGCGATTTACAACGGCCAATTTACCTATCACCTGCAAGTCTTTTAGCTTGTGGGAGGAAACCAGAGCACCCGGCAAAAACCCACGCAGACACAGGGAGAACTTGCAAACTCCGCACAGGCAGTACCCAGAATCGAACCCGGGTCCCTGGAGCTGTGAAGCTGCGGTGTTAACCACTGCACCACTGTACCGCCCATATTTTTATATTGCTATATTTATACTATTTGCCTTAACTACTCTATGTGGTTGTGAGTTCCACATTCTCACCATTATCTGAGTAATGAAGTTTCTCCTGAATTCCTTATTAGAGCCTGTTCAGATTTTCCTGATAGTTGCAGCTTCTTAGTTCTGGTATTACCTTTGTTTAACAGTTTTTCACTTTCTCCTGTGCTTCTATATTATTTTTATAATATGGAGACCAGAATTGTGCACAGTACTCCAAGGCGGAAATATTATACTCTCCCCCTCGGTGGGTTTGGAGGCGGGGAGAACATAAAATCGACAGGGATGGTTCTTGCCACCATCCCACCTCTGCCAAAATTGAGTCCAGGGCGGGAAGGCCTGTGAACATTCTTCCCACCCCGTTGTCAATTGAGGATTTTAACTGGACAGTTTTTTAACCCTCAATTAAGGGCCTTTTCCAGCTGCAGCCGCAATTAGCCGTGCAGCAAGCGGTCGTGTCGCTGCATGGGAAGCACGGCATGAAAAACCATGTGGGCTGCTTCCCAGCTCCGGGGCTGCTTCCAGGAGGGAAGGGGGGTGGGAGGGGAGTGGGAGGGAAGGGGGGGGGGGGGGTAGAGGGGGGAGGGGGGGCCCTCGTTTAAAGGCACTTGGTGCCTGAACGAGGGACCCAACATCAGGAAGGGGGGTGCCTGCTGGGGGTCATCCTTCTGCCTTTACTGACAACTGACAAACCTCCCCCGGCACCCACCCCCCCACCCCACCCCACGAGAACCCTCCCACCCTGATCTACCCGAGGCCTGGCTCCAGCAATGATCCTCAGCCTCCAGTACATGCACCTCTAGCAGCAGCCACCACCTCCACAGTGGTTCTGCACCTGTTGGCCTCAGATTGGCTGGCAGGTCTCCAAGGATGGGACTTCTGGTGATGGGGTCTTAGCTCCTGTGCAAGGCCCGCCACTGACCACTTAAGTGCCTAGTTGGCACTAAATTCAACAGGCCTTCTGAAGAAGAGGAACCCTGGGCTCTCGGCATCACTTTTTCAGGACCTTGAGACTCCTACCACCAGGAGAAAATTCACCCTAAGTGTAGTCTAACTATGGTTCTACATAAATTTAATATAACTTCTCTGCTTTTGAATTCCATTCTTCTAGAAATGAACTCCAGTGCTGTTTGTCCTCTTTCTGGCCTTATTAACCCAAATTGATCCTTTTAATTTTTGTATCTGTACTCTTAGATCCCTTTACTCCTCTACCCTATTTAGACTTTTATTTTCCAAGGTAGCCTTCTGATTCCTCCTACAAAAATGCACCATGCCATACTTATCAGTATTGAATTAATTTGACGTTTAACACCAATTCTGCGAGTTTGTTACATTTCTTCGTATTTTGTCGTCGTCTTCCTCTATATTAAATATAACCCACAATTTGGTATCATCCGCAAATTTTGATATTGCACTTCCGACTCCCGAGTCCAAATCATTTATGTTAAAAGTGAAGATACGAACATACAAAATTGATGGACAAGAAAAGACCATTTGGTCCAACAAGCCTGGCTGACAACAGTGATTCCTGCACCAAGCTCAGTGGGCCACTTACCACCTTCTTTCAGTCTGAACATCTACCTTTAACCCCTACTCCTAGCTTTCATGGTAGCTAGTTTGTTATCCATTTTGCTACTTGTCCCCTGACTCCACATACTCAGACTGTAGAAATGAGTCTACTCTGCAATACCTTATTGAAGGCCTTTTGTAAGTCCATACATATTACATCCACTGCATTAGTCTTATCATAGAGTGATACAGCACTAAAACAGGGCCTTCAGCCCACTGAGTCCATGCCAACCATCGACCACCCATTTATACTAATCCTACATTAATCCCATTTTTCCTTCTCATATCCCCACCTTCCCTCAATTCTCCTACCACCTGCCTACACTAGGGGCAATTTTGTTTGCAATGGCCAATTTACCTATCGACCCACAAGTCTTTGGCACATGGGAGGAAACCAGAGCACCTGGAGAAAACCCATGCAGTCACAGGGAGAACTTGCAAACTCGGCAGTACCCAGAACCGAACCTGGGTCGCTGGAGCTGTGAGGCTGCAGTGCGAACCACTGTGCCACTGTGCCGCCCTCTTTTTGTTACTTCTTCAAATAATTTAATAAGGTTGGTCAAGCATAATTCCCCCTTTTGAACACAGGAGGAGGCCATTCAGCCTCTCAAGCCTGTTCTGTCATTCAATTACAACATGGCTGACCTGTACCTCAACTACCCACCTTGGTTCCATAAACCTTAATAACCTTGTCTAACAAAAACCTATCAATCTCAGCTTTGAAATTTTCAATTAACCTAGCTTCAACAGTTTTTGTAGTGAGAGAATTCAAAATTTTCACTACCCTTTGTGTGAAAAATTGCTTCCTTACAGCATCCCTGAATGGCCTGTCTCAAATGTTAAGGTTTTAAGGCCCCTCTTCCTTCATGACAGAATTGAAATTATCATGACTTGAACTCCATGCTGTTTATTCTTTATTATATTTCCCAATTTTTGGATGTTTTTCTGTTACATCTTTGAGTAAAGATTCCAATATCTATCCTACAACTTAGTGCAAATCAGGTGATAGTAAATTGGCAGTTCATTTTATATCTCTGTCATTGAAGTCAATGAAAACAAAAATGACGAGAGATGTAAAACATGTTGCACCCATTTTACACTACTGCACAAAGAGAAGATTTAGCCCTCTGTGTGAATAAGATAATGATTGAACTTATCATCCGTATTTGAGTTCCCACCCCATTTTAGGAACCTAGGCTTTTTCAAGTGGATGTTTATCTATAATTTTACTTCATTTTCCCAGGTCATTAGGAATGGGAGAGACAGATATAGAAATAGAGGCATTTTTTATTGCGGTCAGTAAGAAGTGCTACATGAGATCCAGTATAGAAAATTTTAGTGTCTGATGTGCAGATATCAAGAAACAAATATAATGTGTATGAACATTTTTGGACATTTTACAGGATACAATTTATTCTAAGTGGCTCACAATTGTTTTCTCATTGTCTAAAATACTAAAATATAGTGAAGGAACAACTGGCAATCAGCACAAAATCAGTCAAGCAAATTGCTGAGAAAATGTTTTCAAACTCCTTTGAACAGCCATTTTTCTTTGTTCTCAGGCTATAATAGAGGAACATGAGTGGACCATTCAACCCCTCAGGCCTGTTCTGCAATTTAATTAGATCATGGCTGAAATGGATCCTAACTCCATCCACCCACCTAGGTTCTATATCCCTCTACTAGCAAAACTCTATCGATTTAAGATATAAAGTTATTAACTGAGCTAATATTTTACTGCTTTCTGTGGGAGAGTATTTTGGACTTCTACCACCCTTTGTGTGAAGAAGTGTGTCCTATCTTCTCTCCTGCAACAGGACATAGGCTAGCGGAGTGGGCAGACAGGTGGCAGATGGAATTTAATACTGACAAGTGTGAGGTGATGCATTTTGGCAGAAGGAATACAGAGTGGCTTAATGATACAGTTCTAAAGAGTGTGCAGGAACAGAGGGACCTGGAGGTGCATGTGCATCGATCTTTGAAGGTGGCAGGACATATTGTTACTCTGATTAGTAAAACATATGGGATCTTGGGCTTCATAAATAGAGATATTGAGTCCAGAAGCAGTGAAGTTATGCTGAACTTTTATAAAGCTCTGGTTAGGCCCCAACTGGAGTTCTGGTCAACACACTTCAAGAAGGATGTGAGGGTCTTTGAGAGGATGCAGAGGAGATTTACCAGAATGGTTCCAGGAATGGAAAATTTTAGATGCAAGATTAGGTTGGAAAAGTTGGGTTTGTTCTCCTTAGAACAGAGGGGATTGAGGGGAGATTATCACAGGCTTAGATAAGTTACACAAGGAAAAACCGTTCCCATTAGCTAATGGTACAAGGACTAGGGGACACAGATTGAAAGTTTTGAGATGCAGGGAAATATGAGGAAGAACTTTTTATGCAGCGGATAGTAATGGCCTGGAACTCACTGCCCACAAGGATGGTGGAAATAGAGACAATCAATGACTTCAAGAGGAAGTTGGATGGCCACTTGAAGGAAATAAACTTGCAGGGCTATGGGGATCGAGGGTGCAGGGATGGGGAGAGTGGGACTGACTAGATTGCTACGTGGAGAGCTGGCACCTGCTTGGTGGGCTGAATGGCCTCCTTCAGTGCCATAAATGACGCTATGATTGATCTAACTCTGATTTTCCTTGCCCTAGACACCTATACCAATGGAAAAAAATTCTTTCCATCTCCCTATCAATTTCTTCCTAAAAACCTCAATCAAATCCCCCTCAACCTTCTATATTCCAGCAAAAACAAGCATAGTTTTGTCTCATAATCTAGCTCTTTGAGTCTTTCTAAAGTGCTATGCCCAAAACTGCACACTGTACACTAGATGTGGTCTAACTAGGGCTTTGTATAGTTGTAGCAAAACTGCCTCCCCTTTATATTCGAGCTCTCTAGATATAAAAGCTGACATTCCATTATCCTTTTTGATTATTTTTTGCACCTAACCACCACATTTTAGTGATCTGTGTACATGGACCTGTAGATGTCATCCATTGTTCCTATCTTTTCACCATGTAAAAAATACTAGGATCTATCCTGTTTTGGTCTAAAACGGATGAGATCACTCTTACCAGTGTTGAAATCCATCTGCCACAGTTCTACCCACTCCCGCCTACACTAAATATGATGCCACCAACCTTTGTGTCATCGGCAAACTTGAATATATGGCTCCCTATCTTAGTAACTAATAATTATTACATAAAATTACATAGAATATATAGCATATAATCAAGCCATTTGGCCCAACTAGCAATACTGATCTTTAGACGCCATACAATTCTCCTTCTATTCCCTTTTCTCTCATGTAAGAAAAGAAAGACTTGCATTCATATTGCACCTTGCATGACCACTGGATATCCCAAAGGGCTTTACAGCCAATGAATTGGAAAACTGGCTGGATAGCACAATCTCAGGAAATTGGGAGCTTTGCACATGTAATTGTGATGGAATAGTCTCCTGGATGAGTGCATCTCCAACACTCAAGAAGCTTGACACCATCCAGGACAAAGCAGCCCGCTTGATTAGCACCCCATCCACCACCTTCAACATTCACTCCCTTCACCACCAATGCACAGTGGCAGCAGTGTGTACCATCTACAAGATGCACTGCAGCAACTCACCAAAGCTCCTTCAAAAGCACCTTCGAAACCCGTGACCTCTACCACCTAGAAGGACAAGGGCAGCAGATGCATGGGAACACCACCACCTGCAAGTTCCCCTCCAAGTCACATACCATCCTGACTTGGAACTATATCGCTGTTCCTACACAGTCGCTGGGTCAAAATCCTGGAACTCCCTTCCAGTTTCCTGTACGCCGTTGGTGTACCTACACTCCAAGGACTACAGCGGTTCAAAAAGGCAAACCACCACCACCTGCTCAAGGGCAATTAGGGATGGGCAATAAATGCTGGCCGAGCCTGCGATGCCCACATCCCACAAACGAATATATAAAAAATATTCTCCAACATGGAAGCCAGCGAACAAGGCCTCACTTACATTGTCATCACCATCCCACCCACCGCCTGCAGAAGACACAGATCAGATGGTAATTTACACACCCCAGCTTCAACAGCTTACATTCCTATAGCATCTTCAATGTAGAAAAGCATCCCATGGCACTTCACAGGACCAATTCTCAAATAACTGACACCTAGCCACATAAGGAGATACTGGGCTGAATTTGATGAGCCCCTCGCGTTGGGGGTCATAGTGGTGGGGGGGGGCCTGTAAAATTCTGCCGAGAGTGGCCCACCTTGACCCCTGATGTCGAGAAGGCCCCGCCGGATATTACCAGCGGCGGGGGGCACCTCAGTGCGGCTGGTGGGGCCTTTATCTAAATATTAAAATGAGCATTAATGAATGCAAATTTACTCACCGGCTGACGGCGGCTATACCACGCCGATTTTACATTCCACCAGATGCAACTCACGTGCCTTTGGAACTCCGTTGGAATTATGAGGCGAGACACTGGTGGGGAGGGGGTGGAATAAAATTATCGGGGTGGGGGAAAACATTTTTTATTGGTATGGGGATGGTGGGAAGAGGTTGAAGGGCAAATGTGAGAAGGTTGGAGGGGGAAGTTTGGGTCAGGAATAAAATAACTTTTCAGAATAAAGGGCAATGAAAACACCATTGTGGAGGGCAGGGTGTTGGGAAAGGGCCTCCATCTTCCAATTATTTATTAAAAACAAACTAAATGTAATATTCCTTTAAAAATGTAACATTTTTGCTAAGGGCTTGAAACCCTTTAAAAATGGTGTGGCGCCTGTGCGATGATGCCAGACACCATTGCCAGGGACACGGCGGCCACCCCCTCTACGTCATCGGGGGCAGCCGCTCCACCCCCTCTATTTAAATGACCCCTGCGGGGGCTCCGCAGTGGTGTGCTGATAAAATTCAGCCCATTAGGACTGGCAAATGCAGCCATATAATGAAACTGTTCTTTGTGGTAAAAGCAGTACAGGAGCAAACTCAATCCAAGTGTGACATTTACTGACTGCATAAACAATTGTAGTGTGGAGCAATGTGTGCAAAGAGTACTAATGGAGCATTTATCCGTGAGATGTGCTTCTCCCTCAACTCCCTGCTTTTGAAAGTTTCTTGAAATTCCCCCAGGAGTTCTCCTGATCGGTCACTGTAACATCAGTAGAAGATCAGCAGGATGCATAAATTGAATTTCCGGATGATCGGGAGAAGCGGCCAGGAAGTTCACAGCGAGCTTTTGAAAATACCATCTGCTGCTTGTTATACAACAATTTATACAGACTATTACAAGGTTGGATCTTTTATATGTCTTAATCCAGATTATTCAAAATTATTTGTATTTTAGGTCACTCTCATAGGGATTCTCATTCCTTTGAGAGTTTCCATTCCATCTACAGCTGTATACTTCTTGACATCCAGGGGGCTCTAGATTTGGCACCCACCCTTCTTCTCCATGGGAACATGTTTACTCCGAATCCCCTGAATCTCCTCTTTGAATGCCTCCTGCTACTCTGACACTGATTTACCTTTGAGTCGCTGTTTCCAATCCACTTTTGCTAAATCGCTGCTCAGCTTAGTAACATTGGCCTTACCCCAATTTAGAACTTTAAATCCTGTTCTAACTTTGTCCTTTTCCAAAATTATGTTAAAACTAACTGAATGATGATCGCTATCCCCAATATGCTCTCCCACTGTCACTCCTTCCACCTGCCCAGCTTCTTTTTTTATTCTTCCTGCCAAAATGGACAATTTCACATTTTCCTGCATTATGGCCGGAATTTTATGCCGCCTCAGCGGGTCGGTTGGTGGCGTGGAGGCGGCGTAAAATTGAGCGGCAGGCTCCGGGAGGCCTACCCGCCCTGCTTCCGCCTCCGGACAAGTTTTCGGTGGTCGGGCAGGGGGTGGTGGGGTCAGAAACGGCCCGCCTGCCCGAGGCCAATCAAGACCCTTAAGTGGCCACTTAATGGCCACTTAAGGGCCCTCGCCCGCCTCCACAGGTATTTTACCTGTGGCAAATGAGTGTGCTGGGGACGTGAAAGGCTGCCCAGCGATAGCTGCTGGCCTTTCCGTGCCCCAGCAGGGAGGGGGCATGGCAGTCGGGCACAGGGTGCCCAATTGAGGGCCATCCTCGCCTCCCAACCCACCCCCAGGACCCAAGACACCCCCCTCCCCCAAACAACCACTCCAGCCTCACCAGGGAAGTACCGATTCCCCTGGTGAGGCATGCCCCTACTTACCTTCTCTCCTCGATCCATGGTGTCGACTGGGCTGCAGTTCCAGCAGTGGCCACTGCTCCCGGTGGCGCTGCTGGGACTAAGAGCTGCCGGCCCGCTGATTGGCCGGCAGCTCACTGAGGCGGGACCTCTTCCCTCAAGTGGGTGGAAGACCCGCCACGGGACAATTAAAGCTCGGGAACCCGTAAAATACGGGACGGATCCCCAGGCTAGGCGGAAGCGGGTTCACCACCGACTTTCATGTCGGAGTCCGGCTCCCATCCATCCACTGTAAAATTCCGGCCTATACCCCATCTGCCAGATCTTTGCCTACTCACTTAACCCATCTATATCCCTTTGTAGCCTCCTTATGCCCTCTTCACAACTTACTTTCCTACATATAATGAAAGCAAAATACTTCATAAGCTGGAAATCTCAAATAAAAACAAGAAATGCTGGAAATACTCAGCAGGTCTGGCAGCATCTGTGGAGAGAGAATGCTTATAAATTGTAAAAACTGAACCCTGTGGCACACCACTCGTTACATCTTGCCAAACAGAAAATTACCCATTTATGTCTACTCTCTGTTTCCTATCAGCTGGTCAATCTTCTATCCATGCCAATATGTTACCTCCTACACCATGAGCTTTCATTTTCCGCAATAACCTTTGATGCAGCACCTTATCAAATGCCTTCTGGAAATCTAAGTACAGCACATCCATCGGTTCCCCTTTATCCACAGCACATGTTATTTCTTCAAAGAACTCCAATAAATTGGTTAAACATGATTTCCCTTTCACAAAGCCTTGTTGCTTCTGCCTGATTACCTTGAATTTTTCTAAGTGCCCTGCTGTAAAGCTTTTAAAAATAGTTTCTAACATTTTCCCTAAGCTAACTGGCCTGTAGTTTCCTGCTTTCTGTCTCCCTCCCATTTTGAATAAAGGAGTTATATTTGTTATTTTCTAATCTAACGGAACCTTCCACGAATTTAGGGGATTTTGGAAAATTAAAACCAATGCATCAACTACCTTACTAGCCACCTCTTTTAGGACCGTAGGATGAAGTCCATCAGAACCTGCAGACTTGTCAGCCCGCAGCTCCAACAATTTGATCAGTATCACTTCTCTGGTGATTGTAATTTTCTAGAGTTCCTCCCTCCCTTCCATTTCCTGATTTACAGCTATTTCTGGGATGTTACTTGTATCCTCTATAGTGAAGACCGATGTAAAATACCTGCTCAAATCATCTGCCATCTCCTTAATTTCCATTATTAATTCCCTAGACTCACTTTCTATAGGACCAACGCACACTTTAACTCTTCTTTTTAAAATATCTATAGAAACTCTTACTATTTATATACATTATACATATAATGTTTTTAAATTTCTAGCTAGCTTTCTAATACTCTAATTTTTCCTTCCTTATTAATCTTTTATTCATTCTTTGCTGTTTTTTATATTCTGTCCAATCGTCTGACCTGCCTCCCATCTTTGCGCAATTTTATGTTTTTTCTTTATGTTTGATGCTATCTTGAACCTTTTTAATTAACCATGGAAGGTGGGTCCTCCCCTTGGAATTTTTCTTTCACAGAATCGTTACAGCACAGAAGGAGGCCACTCAGCCCATTGTGCCTGCACTGGCTCTCCAAAAGAGCAATTTACCTAGGCCTGAATTTTATTTGGGCGCCGCACTTCAACGAGGCGCCCTTTGAACACAGCAGACTGCCCGCATTCAGTGGCTGCTGCTGAGCCTCCGCGATATTACGTGTGGGGCTCATTTAAATAGAGGGGGCAGAGCGGCTGCCCCCGATGACGTAGAGGGGGTGCCCGCTGCGTCCTGGGCAACGGCGTCCAGTGCCACCATGCAGGCGCCAGCACATTTTTAAAGGGCTTTAAGCTCTTACAATTAATTTTAATTATTAAAGGGAAATCATTAGTAATGTTTATTAAATATAAAATTAGGTGATGGGTTGCCTGAAATGACCTACAATTGATTTTTCAAATACCCGAACTTCCCCCCCAACTTTCAATCTTTTGCCCTTCAACCCCCTTCCCACCACCCCCACATCCAATCAAAATTGTTATCCCCGCTCCTCCACCCCTCCTGCCCTGAAAATTTTAGTCCTCTCCCTCCCCACCAGGTTCTCGCCTCGGAACGCAGGCTGAAAAATCATCGTGGGACGGCAGGTAAGTTAATTTGAATATCTTTAATGTCAATTTACATATGGAGATGAAGGGTTCGCCGCCAGGCAGGTCCCCCTGCCACCGGTAATATGCAGCAGGCCCTTCTCGATGTCGCAGGTCGAGGCGGGCCGCTCCCCACAGAATTCTACCGGCCCCCGCACCGCAACCTGCAGCGTTGAGGGGCCAGTAAAATTCAGCCCCTAAAGTCAATAACCCCTCCTTGTCCCCATAGCCCTACAGATTATTCTTTTTCAGGTAACAATCAAATTCCCTCTTGAAGGCCTTGATTGAAACTACTTCCACCACACTTTCCGGCAGTGCATTCCAGATCCTAACCACTCGCTGCGTGAAAAAGTTTTCCTCATATCGCCATTTCTTCTTTTGCCAATCACCTTAAATCAGTGTCATCTGGTTCTTTCTTGTTGAAATGTATCTATTCTGTGTATTCTGAAATATTCTCTTAAATGTCTGCCCTGCATCTCGATTGACCTATCACTTAGCCTAATTTGCCAGTTCACTTTAGCTAGCTCTGCTTTCATGCCCTCATAATTGTCCTTATTTAAGTTTAAAATACTAGTCTTAGACCCATTCTTCTCTTCCTCAAACTGAATGTAAAATTCAAACATATTATGATCGCTGCTGCCTAAGGCTGCCTTCACTATGAGGTAATTAATTAATCCTATCTCATTGCACAATACCAGGTCCAATATAGCTTGCTCTCTGGTTCGCTCTAGAACATGCTGTTGTAAGAAACTGTCCTGAAAACATTCTATGAACTCCTCATCTAGGCTACCTTTTCCCATCTGATTTTTCTAGACCACATGTAGATTAAAATCCCCCATGATTATCACCATACCTTTCTGACAAGCTCCCATTATATCTTCGTTTATACATGTCCTAACATGTGGTTAGTGCTAGGGGGTCTGTACACCACTCCCATACGAGTGACTTCTTGCCTTTATCATTTCTCATCTCTACCCAAACCGCTTCTACATCCTGGTTTCCTGAACTTAGGTCATCCCTTTCTGTTGTGCTAATACCATCATTAACTAACAGAGCCACCCTTTCACCTTTTCCTAGCTTCTTGTCCTTTCTAAATGTCATGTACCCTTCAACATTTAGGTCCCAATCTATGTCGTCCTGCAGCCATGTCTCTGTAATAGCTATCAGATCATACTTATTTATTTCTAATTGTGCTATCAGTTCATCTGTTTTGTTTTGAATGCTACATGCATTCAGATACAGAGCCTTTAGTTTTGTACTTTTATTATTTTTGTAACCTCTAGCCTTGTCTGCTGATTTACTCTTAGACTTGTACTCTCTGTCTCTTCCTGCCACGGTCAGTTTATCATTTCCCTATTAATACCTTTCTATCTTGCCTTGTCTCTACTCTTTGATTTACCACATCTTCTCAAATTTGATCCCTTGCCCCCATATTTAGTTTAAAACCCTCTCTACATCCCTAGCTTTGTGGCTCGCTACGACACTGGTCCCAACTTCGCACGCACCCCCACCAGGCAAACAGCACCACCGCTTGCTTCCAGCCCAGCAGTGGGATCATGGGAGGTGCTGAAAAATTCAGCCCTTAGTTTTACTAGTTTGTAAATTATTGTCTCCTTTTTCGTGTCAATTATATTACTTTTCCTTTTCAGCTCAATCTTCGAGTGAAGTGTTTATTTTTTCTCTTTTAATAAAAGGTGAGGCAAAGTAGTTATTGTATAATTCTGCTATTTCTCTGTCATTATCTGTGAGTTTATCTTCCTTCAGCAGGGCTATCCCTAATTTTCTTTTGTTATTTATCTGTCTACAGAACACTTTATTATCCATTTTATATTCTTTGATAATTTGATTTTGTAATTTCTCTTCACCTTCCTGATTTTTTTAACTCCTCTTTTGAGCCCTTTTGTCCTCCCCCTTAATATATTTTATATTTATTTTTTTTATACTTAGAGATACAGCACTGATACAGGCCCTTCAGCCCACTGAGTCTGTGCTGACCAACAACCACCCATTTATACTAATCCTACATTAACCCCATATTCTCTACCACATCCCCACCATTCTACTACCACATCCCCACCATTCTACCTCCACCTACCTACAGTAGGGGCAATTTACAATGGCCAATTTACCTATCAACCTGTAAGTCTTTGGCTGTGGGAGGAAACCGGAGCACCCGGAAGTATCTAAATACTTCTTCTATGTCTTTTTCTTTAGATTCAGTTTTTCCTATAATTCCTTATTCATCCACAGAGCCCCATAATTAGCTTGTTTTTTCTGGCTTTTATTTATTTAGAGATACAGCACTGAAACTGGCCCTTCAGCCCACCGAGTCTGTGCCGACCATCAACCACCTATTTATACTAATCCTACATTCCTACCACATCCCCACCATTCTACTACCACCTACCTACACTAGGGTCAATTTACAATGGCCAATTTACCTATCAACCTGCAAGTCTTTGGCTGTGGGAGGAAACTGGAGTACTTGGCAGAAACCCACACGGTCACAGGGAGAACTTGCAAACTCCGCACAGGCAGTACCCAGAATCGAACCTGGGTCCCTGGAGCTGTGAGGCTTCGATGCTAACCACTGCGCCACTGTGCTGCCCTTCAGCACAGTGTTCTCTTCAGGTGTTGTCCCTCTCGCCTTTAAATCTGCCAGCAACACCTCAACACACCAACCCTGCAAACTACAATCCCATCTCCAATTGCCCTTTCCTCTCAAGTCCTTGAAGGTGCTGTCGCCTCCTAAAAGCATTTGCATCTTTCCCAGAACTCCATGTTTGAATCGCTCCAGTTTTCCACCCCACCAGTACTGAAACAGCTCTTAGCAAAGTAACAAATGACATCCTGTGAGACTGTGAAAAGGTAAGCTTTCCCTCCTCATCCTTCTAATAATGGGTATGCACTGGAATTGGAAGAAAGTGACTTGTGTTCCATGAGTATCTGTGCTGGGGCTTCAGCTGTTCACTATAGAAATTAATGACTTAGATTATACAACAGAGCCATATATTCAAGTTTGCTGATGACACAAAGGATGGTAGTATAGTAAGTAGTGTAGATGGGAGCATAAAATTACAGAGAATATGATGGATTAAGTGAATGGGCAAAACTGTGGAAGATGGATTTCACTGGACCAAAATAAGATAGATCCGAGTATTATTTTTAATGGTGCGTAGCGAGGAACAGAGGAGGTCCAAAGAGATGTAGGGGTCTATGTACACAGACACTGTAATGTAATAATCAGATACAAAAATAATCAGAAAGACTAATGGAATGGTAGTCTTTATTTATTTAGAGATACAGTACTGAAACAGGCCCTTCGGCCCACCGAGTCTGTGCCGACCAACAACCACCCATTTGTACTAACCCTACAGTAAGCCCATATTCCCTACAACCTACCTGCACTAGGAGCAATTTACAATGGCCAATTTACCTATCAACCTGCAAGTCTTTTGGTGGTGGGAGGAAACCGGAGCACCCGGCGAAAACCCACGCTATCACAGGGAGAACTTACAAACTCCGCTCAGGCAGTATCCAGAATCGAACCTGGGTCGCTAGAGCTGTGAGGCTGCGGTGCTAACCACTGCACCACTGCGCTACTGTATTGCGCCACCCTTGAACTCTGTTGATTACCCTTTTAAAGATTTTTCATTGTTTTTCTGTCTCTTTGTTGTTCAAAGTTTTCTCCCCATATATCTTATTTATTTCCAACATCATTTCCTTATAATTTGCTCTTTACCAATCTATTTACCTTAATCTTTGTCCGACTGCTGTCATTCTCAATCCTTCTCTTGAACCTTACTATCGTGTGACTATTGTGATGCTCTCCTATTCTTAGTTCTCCTAACTATTCTGATTCATTCCAGACCTGCTGAGTATTTCCAGCATTTCTTGTTTTTATTTCATATTTCCAACATCTGCAGTATTTTGCTTTTATTCTGATTCATTACCCATTACCAGATTCGCAGTGATTCTTTTCTTGCTGGACTTTTTATGTACAAAGTGAGAAAGGAGTCTGAATAGTTAAGGCCCAAGCACAGATCCTTGTAGGACATAACTAGTCACTTCCTTCCATCACCCTGAAAATATATTTCTAATAAAAGCTATTAAAAAGAAGAAATAAAAAAAGCACTAAAAGTACGCATGAACTTACCCACGCTACCTAAGAAATGCCTGCAAAAGTTCCCACAAAAATCTGTCCTCTGTCTCCTCCCTGCAGCCTGGGCTCAGATTCAATTGCATTTCCAGACCTTGCATTCTTAATCCAGACATTCCCTTTTATTTCCCCTGCTCTCTAAATGAACAAGTTTGGTGCTTCCTCAACTCCTCTTTTGTGGCTTTGGTATATTATGGGCCTTCAGTGGCCCCCGGTGCTGGTTTGTTCAGTCCCTGGATTTCACATGTCTGAAAATCTAAAGGTTTGTAACTTTCTGCACATGTGTAGGTTTCTTTTCTGTCCTTGCAATTTTGTTTTGTATTATTGCTCTCATCTTCTTGTTATTTGTTTTTATATCACATGGTACTGGGATGAGCTGAGACACAACCAATGCTGAATTGTCACCATCAGACTAAGAACTGGAGCACAGCCAGGCACATTCTCAGACCCAAAAAGAACTGAGATGGTTAAGATATAAAAGGGAACATCAAACTGACTTTGGGGTGGAGACCCAAAGACACAACACAGTGTGTGTTGTGGCGAAGTGGCGCAGTGGTTAGCACCGCAGTCTCACAGCTCCAGCGACCCAGGTTCAATTCTGGGTACTGCCTGTGTGGAGTTTGCAAGTTCTCCCTGTGTCTGCGTGGGTTTCCTCCGGGTGCTCCGGTTTCCTCCCACATGCCAAAGACTTGCAGGTTGATAGGTAAATTGGCCATTAGCAATTGCCCCTAGTGTAGGTAGGTGGTAGGGAAATATAGGGACTGGTGGGGATGTGGTAGGAATGTGTAGGATTAGTATAAATGGGTGGTTGATGGTCGGCACAGACTCGGTGGGCCGAAGGGCCTGTTTCAGTGCTGTATCTCTAAACTAAACTAAACTAAACAAGCACTCCACAAGCTTTTCCTTCAGAAATCTCAGAAATAACAATCAAAGGTGATCCCTTTCTCTATTCAGAGATGCTTCAACAGAAGCCAAAGAAATTAAAAATGAATCTTTTCTTCAGCCTACTTGGGCCTCAGGAGAGCTTCAGGCAGAATGACAAATGCTGACCAATCTTAGAGGGGAATTTTATGTTGGGCTGGGACAGGCATCACTGATGTGCAAAGGGATAATCATTAAGGATATGTTTAGTTTAGTTTAGAGATACAGCACTGAAACAGGCCCTTTGGCCCACCGAGTCTGTGCCGACCATCAACCACCCACTTATACTAATCCTACACTAATCCCATATTCCTACCACATCCTCACCTGTCCCTATATTTTCCCTACCACCTACCTATACTAGGGGCAATTTCTAATGGCCAATTTACCTATCAACCTGCAAGTCTTTGGCATGTGGGAGGAAACCGGAGCACCCGGAGGAAACCCACGCAGACACAGGGAGAACTTGCAAACTCCACACAGGCAGTACCCGGAATTGAACCCGGGTCGCCGGAGCTGTGAGGCTGCGGTGCTAACCACTGCGCCACTGTGCCGCCCTAACTGACTCCGCCCTCAGGTAAGACTGTGTAGAAATCATGGGCTTGTCCACTCATGCTAACCGAGTAGCTCTCCAGAACTTCCAGGACATTATTTTTGATTTATACATTCACCTAACTAAAGGGTAATAACGACAGTCAAAAAATAAGAAATTGTTTTGTTTGAAAAAAATATTGAGGAATTTTGTTGCCCAATTTTTCCCTATTGTTTGTCATTTATATAAACGACATAGATGACTAAGTGGGGGGTAGGATCAGTAAGTTTGCAGATGACACAAAGATTGGCCGAGTGGTTAACAGTGAGGTGGAGTGTCTTGGGTTACATGAAGATATAGACGGGATGGTCAAATGGGCAGAAAAGTGGCAGATGGAATTTAACGCTGAAAAGTGAGAGGTGATACACTTTTGAAGGAGTAATGTGACACGGAAGTATTCAATGAATGGCCTGACACTGGGAAGTTCCGAGGAACAAAGGGACCTTGGCGTGTTGGTCCATAGATCTCTGAAGGCAGAAGGGCAGGTTAATAGGGTGTTGAAAAAGGCATATGGGACACTTGCCTTTATCAATCAAGGCATAGATTACAAAAGCAGGGAGGTCATGTTGGGGTTGTACAGAACTTTGGTAAGGCCACAGCTGCAGTACTGTGTGCAATTCTGGTCGCCACATTATAGGAAGGATGTGATTGCATTGGAGGGGGTGCAGAGGCGATTCACCAGGATGTTGCCTGGGATGGAACATTTAAGTTATGAAGAGAGGTTGAATAGGCTTGGGTTGTTTTCACTGGAGCAGAGAAGACTGAGGGGTGACCTGATCGAGGTGTACAAGATTATGAGGGGCATGGACAGGGTGGATAGGGAGCAGCTGTTCCCCTTAGTTGAAGGGTCAGTTACAAGGGGTCACAAGTTTAAGGTGAGCGGCGGAAGGTTTAAGGGGGATTTGAGGAAGAACTTTCTTACCCAGAGGGTAGTGACGGTCTGGAATGCCCTGCCTGGGAGGGTGGTAGAGGCGGGTTGCCTCACATCCTTCAAAAAGTACCTGGATGAGCACTTGGCATGTCATAACATTCAAGGCTATGGGCTAAGTGCTGGCAAATGGGATTAGGTAGACAGGTCAGGTGTTTTAATGCATCGGTGCAGACTCGATGGGCCGAAGGACTTCTTCTGCACTGTATTATTCTGTGATTCTGTGAATTTTCTGTTCACTATTTCTTTCCCTTTGCTACTTTTATTACTTTTGATTCAAACACATATGTGCTTTGAAAGGTGTTTGTCTTAGCTCAGTGGATGTAAGTTCATGCCCTTAGCAGGCTCTTACCTGCTAAGTCAGAAGGATGTAAGTTCATGCCCTATTCCAGCTATCTAAATACATCATCTAGCCTGTTACTTCACTGTAGTACTAAGGGAATGCTGCACTGTGGCAGATGCCATCTTTTGAATATGCAATGTTAAGCAGAGCCTGGCCTCTCGGGTGGATGTAAAAGATCTCATAACACTATTTAAAAAAGAGTAAGGGAATTCTCCCCTGTGGCCTAGCTTATATTTACCCCTTAGTTAACATCACTAAAGAACATGTAAAATCCAGGGACTGAACAAACCAGCACCAAGGGCCATTGAAGGCCCATATATCAAAGCCACAAAAGAGTTGAGGAAGCACCAAACCTGTGCATCTTACCCTAGCTTATCTTGCACATTTGCTACCATGTTTTGTAAGATCCCTACACATTGACTGTGAAGCGCTTAGGATCGTCCTAAAGTCATGAAAGGTGCAAGTCCATTTCTTTTCCTTGGAAAACAAGAAATGAAAGCATGGAGTTCCTCCTACTGAGTAACCTACCATCATTCAAAATATGTATTTGTTTATTCTTGATAGCTTTATGATCTCAAGAAAGAAATACAAATTACAAAATCCCTTATCTAAAATCTAGATGACATCCTCACCTGCAAAACTGTTTTGATGCGATCCTTAACATGTCCCAGTCGTAAATCAAGCAGAATAGCCTGCAGCATAAACTCGGCTTGTGTCTCAACATCACCATAGGCCTTTGCTTCTTCTATTCCTTCTTCACAGAGCTGACCAGTTTCCAGAAAGCCGTCTTCATCTTATTTATTTAAAAAAAGCCATATTTCCACAAGGTTAAAGACTTGTTTTTTATTCCCCATTTCCACTTTTCTTCCTAATCTAATCTCAAAGTTTGAAACTGAAATAGCATTGTAAGTATAATCTGCAACTCACACGGATAAAGCTGTGCATCACTAATAGAGTTTAAAGATTTTCAAAAATGACGCAACCAATAATAACATGAAATGTGAGGGAAGTAGGAAAAATATTACAACAATCTCTTACGAATGGTATCTGCCTTGCTAATAAAACCTTTATCAGGAGCCCACCCTTCCTTTTCGATTCTTAGATCATTCCTCTCACTTGCAATTTACACTCCTCCATTCTTAAAAGGAGGTGTGACCCCATGCTTTTTGGTGCCACAATCATGTAGCAATGTTTCTCTTCCATCCTAGATATGAGAGCAGTGAGCTACTCAACTATGGGGGCATCACAGGTGAGTTGATTCTGTCCTTTCCTGATAGCCACACAAAGAGCAAAGAACAGTACAGTACAGGAACAGGCCATTCGGCCCTCCAAGCTGTCTAAACTAAAACCTTCTGCACTTCCGGGGCCCATATCCCTCTATTCCCATCCTATTCATGTATTTGTCAAGATGCCTCTTAAACGTCGCTATCGTACCTGCTTCCACCACCTCCCCCGGCAGCAGGTTCCAGGCACTTACCACCCTCTGTGTAAAAAACTTGCCTCGCACATCCCCTCTAAACTTTGCCCCTCACACCTTAAACCTATGTCCCCTAGTAACTGACTCTTCCATCCTGGAAGATTGGCTAGCTAACAGGAAAGAAAGTAGGCATAAATGGGTAATTTTCTGGTTGGCAAGATACAGCGAGTGGTGTGCTGCAGTGATCAGTGTTGGGGCCTCAACTTTTTACATTTATATAAATGACTTGGAGGAAGGGACTGAAGGTATGGTTGCTAAATTTGCTGATGACACAAAGATAGGCAGGAAAGTAAGTGGTGAAGAGGACATAAGGGGGCTACAAAGAGATATAGATTTAGAGTTAGATTTTAGATTAGAGATACAGCACTGAAAAAGGCCCTTCGGCCCACCAAGTCTGTGCCGACCATTAACCACCCATTTATACTAATCTTACACTACTCCCGTATTCCTACCACATCCTCACCTGTCCCTATATTCCCCTACCACCTACTAGGTGGCAATTTATAATGGCCAATTTACCTATCAACCTGCAAGTCTTTAGCATGTGGGAGGAAACCGGAGCACCCGGAAGAAACCCACGCAGACACAGGGAGAACTTGCAAACTCCACACAGGCAGTACCCAGAATTGAACCTGGGTCGCTGGAGCTGTGAGGCTGTGGTGCTAACCACTGCGCCACTGTGCCACCCATATAGATAGGTTAAGTGGGTGGGCAAAGATCTGGCAAATGGAGTATAATGTGGGAAAATGTGAAATTGTTCTTTTTGGCAGAAAGAATAAAAAAGAAGCATGTTATCTAAATGCTGAGAGATTGCAGAGCTCTGAGATGCAGAGGGATCTGGGTGTCCTAGTGCATGAACCTCAGCATGTTAGTACACAGGTTCAGCAAGTAATTAGAAAAGCTAATAGAATAATAGGAAGGATGTAAATGTGTTGGAAGCAGTTCAGAGAAGGTTTACTAGACTAATACCTGGAATGGGCGGGCTGTCTTATGAGGAAAGGTTGGACAGGCTAGGCTTGTATTCGCTGGAGTTTAGAAGAGTAAGAGGCGACTCGATTGAAACATATAAGATCCTGAGGGGTCTTGAAAGGGTGGATGTGGAAAGGATGTTTCCTCTTGTGGGAGAATCTAGAACTAGGGGACACTATTTTAAAAAAAGGGTCACCCATTTAAGACAGAGATGAGGAGAATTTTTTTTCCTCAGAGGGTTGTGAGTCTATGGAACTCTCTTGCTCAAAAGGGAGTGGAAGCAGAATCTTTAAATATTTTTAAGGCAGAGGTAGATACTTGATCGCAAGAGGGTGAAAGGTTTTCGGGGATAGGAGAATGTGGAGTTGAGGTTACAATCAAATCAGCCATGATCTTATTGATGGGCGGAGAGGCTTGAGGGACCAAGTGGCCTACTCCTGCTCCTAATTCATATGTTCGTATGTATGTTCGTATGGTGCAAAAAATGTTACAAGGATGTATCAGGAATGCAGGTTATACCCATGAGGAGAGGATGAACAGGCTGGGTCTCTTTTATCTTGAAACAAAGTTCACTGTGGCATGGAAGTCGACACCTACAGGCATTTGGTACTTTTACAGAGTGGACTGCGGCAAAGACGAAAGCAGAGTAACACTTGGATCCTCCTCACTTCTGGGATCATGCAAAACAGCTGACAGAGTGGCAGCAGCAGCATGCATCCTTCCCCACTATAATCAAATTCCTTCGCGTAGGTTTTGCTGTAAAGTGTGACCTACAGACATAAAACCGAGTCCTACGGTGATGGGAAGCAGGTGAAGCAACAGGTTCAGTCACATTGGTAGTCGTAGTCCTCAACTTGCACGTAGGCAGTGCTTGCATGATGATCGGTAGCTCGATGTACCCGGAAGCAACATCAGCATCAGGGAGCACTATGTGACAACCCAGCTATCCTACTTAAGGATGCACAGCTGGCTAGTTTTTCCTGGGGGGTCCCATAAAAGAAGGCCTAAACAAAGCCTGCTTCTTAGGTTACTGCCCAGCAGTTGCGAGTGACTCAATCTAGCGATAAGAAGCTACAGAAGAAAGCAAAGACAAACACAAAGTCACCAACCGTGACAGTGGCATACTGGAATGCCTACAGCCTATTTGATTGTCAAACCAGCAATAGACCTAAATGCCATTTAGGTCTAGTAGCCAGGTAACTTAAAGCTGCCCTTAGCAAAACAAGACATGTAGGAGAAGGTCAGCTTGAAGAAACAGAAGCAGATACGATTCCTTTTGGAGTGGTATACCTCCTACAGAACATAGAGAGGCAGGGGTTGGTTTCACCATCAGGAGAGAGATTACAAAGGATCTGGAAAACCTTCCCAAAGGCATCAACGAACTCCTGATGAGCCTACGCCTTCCCCCGCAAGAACATGAGAGACGCACAACACTCATAAGTGTATATGCTCCCACAATGATGAACAGTGATGATATAAAGGAGGCTCTATGATGATGTGGACCAGGGTTGTTCAACATATGGCCCATGGGCCAGGATCTGGCCCGCCAAAGGTTTCCATCCGGCCCGCAGATGTAAACTGCATCCAGGACCATTCCTCATCCTCCCCAGGAGTCCATGACTGGAGATGAGAAATTCTGCATTGTCAGACTGGCTTTTAAAAAAAGGTCGCAAGTCATTTTCACAGCTGAGAGATCATGACATCGGGAACAGCAGTTTCTGAACTTCATACAGATTTGGAGGTTTTTAAAAAAGGCCGCTGGAAAACCCCGAATCTGTCCGAAGTTCAGAAACTGCTGTTCCCGATATCAGGATCTGTCTGCTGTGAAATTGGGTTGCAATTTTAAAAAGAACTGATCAACCATTTAGGGGTGGCACAGTGGCGCAGTGGTTAGCACCGTAGCCTCACAGCTCCAGGGACCCGGGTTCAATTCTGGGTACTGCCTGTGTGGAGTTTGCAAGTTCTCCCTGTGACTGCGTGGGTTTTCGCTGGGTGCTCTGGTTTCCTCCCACAGCCAAAGACTTGCAGGTGATAGGTAAATTGGCTGTAGTAAATTGCCCCTAGTGTAGGTAGCTGGTAGGGAATATGGGATTACTGTAGGGTTAGTATAAAGGGGTGGTTGTTGGTCGGCACAGACTCGGTGGGCCGAAGGGCCTGTTTCAGTGCTGTATCTCTAAATAAAATCTGCTGAGTGTTCCCACGCTCTGCAACAGTCAGAGGGAAAGGGGGACACAGAGAGAGGGAAAGGGGGACACAGAGAGAAGGAAAGGGGGACAGATGGAAAGGGAGAGAGAAAGAGGGGGAAGAGAGAAAGGGAGGGAGAGAGTAATCAAGGTCATTAGATCACTCCTGACAGAATGATATCCATCCAGAATACTCAACATTGCTACAACAAGTGTGTGGGCAAACATTGACTACTTGTGCAAGCAAAGAAATGCCAGGTATCTCACTAAATCAGTGTCCAACATAGTGACTAGAAAGTAAGTCAATAAATAAATTCTCATTTAAAGCTTCTTTACAAAAATGCACCTTTGTTGTTGTTTTGATTAACAGTAAGATAAATTTTAATGCCTTTATTTTTCCAAAATTGTCTCACCAACCCGCCCCCCCACCACCCACCACCCCGCCCCCCCGACCCTATGTAAGATAAAAATTGTAATGTGGCCCTCCACGTGAAAATGTTGGACAACCCTGATGTGGACTGTCTCCTACGATCAATCCATAAAATCAGCAAAATTATCCTTATGACTGATTTCAATGCCAGAGTGGACATGACCACATCATATGGGCAGGCATCCTCGGTCAACATGGAATTGGAAAGGAAAACTCAAATGGAACTCTCTGACTTTCATTGTGTGCTAAGTACGACCTTGCCATAACCAATACCATGTTCCGCCTGCAAGGAAAATAGGAAAAGGTTGATACCATACGAGGAGCTGATTGCTGGACAGACCACCGCCGAATCTGCACCTAGCTGAATCTAAAGATCCAGCTAAAACATTGTAAATCAATTTGCCAGGCACAGCCAAAGCTAGATGTTGAATTCTTCAAGAACACTATTATTGCCATGGACCTTGCTACCCAATTTGGCACCACTCTGCAGATCTTTCACTCCCGAGTGACACAGTTGAATGGAAACAGCTCCATGATCAGATCTTCAAGACTTCAGTGGACATCCTGAGATATTGCAAGCACAAGCATCAAGACTAGTTTGATGTGGGTGATGAAAACATCTCCCACTTTCTCAAACAGTAACTACTTGCACACGCAAGTTTTCCAGAAGCTCCACAGTCAATAACTAGCCATCAAGTCTATAAAAATGCTAAACACAACCTCCAGTGTGCTTTAACAGAAATGCAGAAGGTCTGGTGGAACACAAAAGCTGAGAGGCATGATCCATGTTTTTACAATGTGCTGAAGACTGCATATGGCCACCCACCACAACCTTTTCTCCTCTCCAAACAGCTGATGGAAATGAAGCTGTAATGGAAAGGTGGTGTGAGCACTTCGTTGTGCTCCTCAACAATGACTGCCACATCTTAGCAGGTTCTCTGCATCAAATGAAGCAGTTGCCCAAGAAAGAAAGCCTATCTCTTTCTCCTTCCACTGAAGAGATGACTATGGCAATCAAATCAACCAAACAAGGCAAGGCCCCTGGCCCAGATAGAATTCCAGCAGAGATATGAAAATGTCATGCTACACAGGTTGTTAACAAACTTACAACCATCTTCAAGAGTATCTGGGATCAGGAAAAAGTTCCTCAGAACCTCAAGGATGCCAACATAGTCAGCATCTGAAAGCAGGAAGGATCCAAAAATGTATGCGGCAACTATTGAGGAATAGCCTTCTTTAAATCGCAGGAAAGATCATCACAAGGGTCCTATTAAGCCATCTATTAGACAGCCTCATGGATGATGTTTTCCCGGAATCACAGTGTGGTTTTAGGGCTAACCATGGGACAGCTGCAGTTTGTAGAAAGACAACTACAAGAAAAGTGCAGAGAGCAACATCAGGATCTATACATGCTGTCCATAGATCTAACTAAAACTTTTGACAGTGGGCGTCGATCTGCTCTATGGTACTTGCTATCCAAGCTAGGATGTCCAAACAGGTTTGTCAAAATCCCTAACTGTATGATGGCATGATTGGATGAGTTTGTGCCTGTGGTGAGATTTCTGACACCTTTGCAGTAAGCAGTGGTGTAAAGCAAGGATGCATTCTCTTCTTTGTTGCAATGCTTAACGAAGTCACCAGAGACATGCCTGCAGGCATCAACATTAAGTTTTGTTCAGGGAAGCTCTTCAATCTCTCCAGCAAAGTCACGGAGGCAGTAATCAGCGAGCTTCTGTATGCAGATGACTGTGCCCTAGCTGACCACAGCAAGGAAGACATTCACACTATGGCAAACAATTTCTCGAGTACTGCCAAAAACGGTGGTTTCCAAATCAGTGTCCCTAAGACCAAGGTTATGTTTCGGCCAGCACCTGGCACACACTATGAAGCACCAGACATAATAACACCAGTCTTAAGGCTGTATAAAAATTCTCATACCTTGGTAGTGTGTTCTCTAGGGATGCCAATATTGATGATGATATCCGTGCATACCTCCAGAAAGCAAGCTCTACATATAGCCAACTCCATGATCTTGCCTGGAAGCAGCATGGCATGAAGCCAAAGACTAAAATCAAACTATATCAGCTATTGTCCTTAACACTCTGCTGCATGGCGCAGAATACTGGGCCTGCTTTGGCACCACAATAAAGCTCTGGAACGCTTCCATCAAAGACACCTGGGGTTCATCATGAGAATTGGATGGCAGAACAAAATCACAAACAACCATTGTGCTGGGTTCAACAGCATAAGGACCACCCTCCAGAAAATTCAACTTTGATGGGCAGGCACAAGGAATGCACAAGGTGATTGATTTATTTTTAAATGTATTATGTTATGATTGAATTTATAAATTTGGATTGGAAGGTGCATTTTCTGGTGGTTTTTATTCATTGAGTTGTTGGAAAGAGGACGATGTGTTGGAAAGGTAAAGAGCATGGGACTGCTGGTGATTGGGGTGGTATGGTGGAGGTTACTGGTGTCACGCATTAATTACTCAATCATGTACAGCCTGGACGGAAGGGGCTGTCTACGTGTATCCTCCCATCCTTTTCCTGTTCCACCATTTCCTGCTGCACTTCCCTCTCCTCTTCCTCAAGCTCCTGCTCCTCAGTCTCTTGTCTAGTAAGGGGTGACATGGGCTCTACCTTCTAAATAACCAGGTTTGAGCAGTATGTAGCATACCACCACAAATCTTGAGTCCTGCTCAGCTAAGTACTGCAGGTCTCCTCCAGAGCAATCCAGGCAGTAGAAGCATTACTTGAAGACACCAATGGTGTGCTCTATGGAAGCAGGGTTCTCATTGTAGGTGTGTATCCTGGGATCAAATATGACACCGAGGTTGCAAACAGTCTGGTTCATCCACAGACAGTTGGCAGGGAGAAAGATGGAATCAGTGGCGAGAAAGCAGTGTTTGTGGCTGGGACCAAAGACAATGGCATCAGTCTTCCCTATATTTTGATGGTTCATTGTTGTCATCTTCTTCCCAGATGGTTGACTGCCATGGATCTCCACCTCTGTCTGTCCTGTGCTGCCCTTACACATTCCGCATAAGTCAACTGCATCCAGTCCATTATATCCATCCATTTTCTCCTCTGTTTCCCTCTCCTACGTTTTATTTAATTTAGAGGAAATTTCTGTGCAGCCACTACTCGATGTTGAATAAGTAGTCTAACAATTCTGAGACAGTGAAGGGGTGGAGAGAGGTGGTGGTGGTGAGGTAGAGCTGGCTGTCATCAGCACATGTGTGGAAACTGATGTATTTTTGGATGATGTCGCCGATGGGCAGCAGGTAGATGAGAAATAGGAGGGGGCCAAGAATAAATCCTTGGGGGATACCAGAGGTGAATGTCTGAGAATGGGAAGACAAGCCATTGATGGTGATTCTCTGGCTATGATTAGACAGATAAGAATGGAACCTGACGCGTGCAGTTCCACCCAGCTGGACAACAGTGGAGGTGTTGGAGGAGGATGGTGTGATCAGCTGTGTCAAAGGCTGCAGTCAGGTCGAGAATGACAAGGAGGGATAGTTTACCTTTGTTACAGTCACATAGGATGTCATTTGTGACTTTGATAGGAGCTGTTTCAGTACTGTGTCAGAGATGGAAACCTGATTGGAGGGTTTCAAACATGAAGTTCCAGGAACAATGGGCACAAATTTGGGAGGCAACAACACATTCAAAGATTTTGCAGAGGAAAGGGAAGTTGGAGATAGGGCATTAGTTTGCAAGGACAGAGGGGTCAAGATTAGGCTTTCTGAGGAGAGGGGTGATGGCGACAGCTTTGAAGTAGAGAGGAACAGAATCTGAGGAGAGAGAACCAATTACAATGTCAGCTAACATGCAGCCAGAAAGGGATGTTGGTTGGTCAGTAGTTTAGTGGAAATAGGGTTGAGACAGTCCCAGGGGTAATGGTGTGAGAGCAGTAAGAGAAGTCATTGCAGGGTGTTGTGGTCAACCATGTCAACGGCTGCAGACAGGTCAAGAAGGATGAGAAGGGATAGTTTACCATGAACACTGTCACAGAGGATGTCATTTGTGGCTTTGATAAGGGCTGTTTCAGTGCTGTTACAGGGGAAACCAGACCGGATAGGATCAACATGGAGTTCTGGGAAAGATGGGCACAGATTTGAGAAATAATAACACGTTCATAGACTTCAGAGAGGAAAGAAACGTTTGAGACGGTGTGGTTGTTTACAAGGACAAAAGGGGTCAAAGGTTTTTTTTGAGGAGGTGGTGATGATCATACATTTACTGGAGAGGGAAACACATCCTGAAGAAAGGGATCCATTAACAACATCAGCTAACATAAAGGTCACCACCTCATTGCCACTTTTCTTGACTCCTCCACTGTTGCTCAATTATCAGACTGCTTATTCGACAGCCACTACTGGAGGAGCAGAAATTTCCTCCAATTAAATATTGGGAACTGAAGTCACTGTTTTCAGTCCCCGTTTCAAACTCTATTCCCTAGCTCCCAACTCCATCCCTCTCCCTGGCAACAGTCTGAGATTAAACCAGTCTGTTCACAATCTTGGTGCCAAATTTGACCTCTAGATGAGCTTCCTACCTCATATTCGTGCCATCACTAAGATCGCCTATTTCCACCTCAGTAACATTGCCTGGCTTCGTCTCTGTCTCAGCTCATCTGCTGCTGAAACTGTCATTCATGCCTTGGTTACTTCTAGACTTGACTATTCCAATGCACTCTGGCTGGTATCCAGATTCTACCCTCCAGAAACTTGAGGTCATCCAAAAAGCTGCTGCCTTAACTCACACCAAGTCACATTCTCCTATCACTCCTGTGCTCGCAGACCTACATTGGCTCCCGGTCAAGCAAAGTCTTGATGTTAGAATTCTCATCCTTGTTTTCAAATTCCTCTATGGGCTCGCTCCTCCCTATCTCTGTAATCTCCTCCAGTCCCATCACCCTCCAAGATATCTGCACTCCTCTAATTCTGGCCTCTTGGGCAGGCCTGATTTTAATTGTTCCACCATTGGTAGCTGCACCTTCAGTTGCCTAGGCCTCAAGCTCTGGAATACCCTCCCTACACCACTCGGCTCTCTACCTCACTTTCCTCCTTTAAGACACTTCTTAAAACCTATCTCTTTGTCCAAGATCTCGGTCATCTGTCCTAACATCTCCTGTGGCTCAAGTGTCATACTCTGTTTTATAATGTTTCTGTGAAGCACCTTGGGGTGTTTTATTATGTTAAAGGCACTATATAAGTTGTTATTGTTGTTGATGAAGTTAAGAGTCACAGTCACCTTGACAGCCACAGGCAATGTAGTCCTTGCCTTGCTTCGGCACAAGCTTTTAAATCAACAAAATGTACTTCAGCACGAGCCAGACGACCCTCTGTGGATTACTAAAACTCAAGGCGACTAGAGGAAAGCTTCAAAAACACTACAGGTACACCATCAGTCAGAAGAAGTAATTCAGCAACTAGCCTGTAGTTAATAATCTCTTCAAATAGTGCTGACGTGTTCAGCTGGGTAGGCTGAAGCGTGGTAGTCAAAAATGGCAACACTGACAGTGAGTCAGCATTAAACATTGATTGACATTATAATCTGACTGCTCTGCATGCTGCCGCTGGTCATTAAGATTGCATGTGCTAGCCACTTTATCAGGATGCCATCCAGCACACTCTCTATCAGAAGTGAGTGTAGGCATCCCAGACACCATTTTTGAGAGCTAAGATGCCTAAAAATGGGAGCTACACAGTCCACTGTGTCTAACCTAGTAGCTTAACAGTAAATGACAGTAAATGTGAAGTGTCTTTTACACACTTCTTAGCTACCAGCAATAACATTACAAAACAAACTCTGAAGTAAGATATTGAACTGCCCTGGAAAAAACTAGAAACCTGCTTAGATAAAACAAGTAAGAAAGATGGCTAAGATATCATGAAACAGAGCAAGCAGAAACTGAAAGCAAAATACCTTTCTTTAGTCCAACACCGTATACTTGAGCAGTCAGGGCAGTCACCATAGCCAACCGACATTTCAGCCAAAGACCCATGTGCAAGCGTTCACGGGCTTCCATGTTGTGAGGTTCTTGATGTAGATTTTTATTAACCATGTTTTCAATTGACTGGGGGAAATATTTTCCATTACATAGCGAAAAAGCATTTTAAGTTTACTTTCAATCGAAGCAACACATTTATTGTTCACTGGCCTCAGGTCAGGTAAAGGTCACATTGAACATTGCTCTGAACTCAATTGGGAGACCATCAAAAGAAAACCTTATATACACATATATCCCAATCTGAATTAGCAAAAATGTAAAAACCTCAAAAAGAAAGCTGACAATCTAAAACAACTTTGAATATAGGAAGTTATACTGAAAGGTCAGATTAGTCACAACTTCAGTATCAAGCATACTTCAATATTCTACCACCTATACAGTAAAAAGGTGTGAGAAGTTATCACTGATCAGTTGCTGAGAAATTGCAGGCTATAGAGCACACATACTGGTGCTCTGTTGCTAAATTTGATTGATAAATTGCTTTAAAATTGTTTCTATGGAGGCACCCATTGCCCAAAATTCATAGTGATGTTCCATGCCTGCTCTAGTTCAGTTTGTACTGGGACTCTGTTCCCTTTTCAGTTCATTCTGGCTTCTCACCTTTCCCTGGGTTCTTCTTACACAATTCTCACCCATCAGACGATGTGCCAGCATGAACTGGGGGAGGGGAAAGTGTCAGCAAAAACTCGGGGAGGGGAAATTGTGTCAGCATGAACCGGGGGAGGGGAACGTGTGTCAACACACTCATCGGGGAGAGGGTGGTGTAGTGGTAATGTCATTGGACTAATAATCCAGAGGTCTGGGGTAATGCCCTGGGACAGGGGTTGATGGCAACGGTGGAATTTAAATTCAATTAATTCATAAAACATCTGGAATTAAAAGCTAGTCTCAATAATAGTGCAATGAAACCATCATTGACTGTTGAAAAAACCGACTAATGCCTTTTAGGGAAGGAAATCTGCCATCCTTACTTGGTCTGGCCTACATGTGATTCCAGACCCACAACAATGTGGTTGACTCTTAACTGCCCTCTGAAATGGCCTAGCCAGTCACTTAGGTGTCAAGGGCAATTAGGGATGTCAATTAGGCAATTAGGAATGCTGGCCTTGCCAGCGATGCCCATATCCCATGAAAGAATAAAAAAAGCATGAACCTGGGGAGGGGAAAGTTTGTCAGCATGAATGTGGGGAGGGGAAAGTGTGTCAGCATGCACTTGGAGAGGGGAAAGTGTGTCAACAACAGCAACAATAACCATTTGTATTTATATAATGCCTTTAAGGTAAGAAAAGATCTCAAGGTGTTTCACAGGAGTGTTATGAAGCAAAATTGGATACCAAGCCACATATTAGGGCAGATGGCCAAAAGCTTAGTTAAGGAGGTAGGTTTTAAGGAGTATCTTAGAGGAGGAAAAGGATGTGGAGAGGCAGAGACGTTTAGGGAAGGAATTCCAGAGCTTAGGGCCTTGGCAACTGAAGGGACAGCCACCAGTGGTGGAATGATTAAAATCAAGGATGTGCTGAATATCAGAATTGGAGGAGCACAGCGATCTCCCAGAGGTTAGTAGGGCTTGAAAGGAACAAAAGTGAGGTATCCAAAATACCATCAACTATTATTTCTATTATTAATCTATACAGTGTTGAGAATAGCCAAGCAATGACAGGTCTAACTAACTGGGTGTGAAAGAGGTAGAGTATTACACTGGCATTGTGGTGAGCATGTTGGTGTGTTTAAAACTCATGCAATTAATTGTTGAACCTCATGGGTTCCTGCTTGATCCCATTTGGGAAAAACAGAGTGGTCCCTACAGGATGTTGCAACAACAAATTGCAGTTATATGGTGCCTTTGATGGAGAAAAAGATTCCAATGTGCTTCACAAGGGTGTAAGCAAAATAAAATGTCTGCCTTAATATTTACACCAGACTATGGCATTTTCTTTCAATAAAGGATTGATGCACAAATCTCATATAAATTGCTGTCTAACTTACAGTGTTCTTTTTCAATGTGCTTCTGAGTGCTGATGATGAAATTGTTGTAATGTTTTGTTTGTGTTGTACCAAGATTCTGGCTCTTTGTAAGAGTTGAATTGCAGATAATGCAATGGCAGCACTGTAAAAAATAGAAAACTGTCATAAATGGCTTCAAGTAACATTTAAGCCCCAGTTCATTGAAACATTATTTTTACTCAGAAACTATCACTCACAGTGTCAAATATTAGCTCTATGATGCAAGGACAAAATGGGGAGAGTAAAATAATGTTTTGAGGTATCTAAACATCCAGAGTGGAAATGCTTTCTCCATTGTACACACTGATTCTCTATATTCCTATTATTTTTCAGTAAGAATTGATTATTTTACTCAATCTGGCCCAGAGTTTTTAAACTACATTAATAACTTTAATATTAAATGAATAGTGAATTTAATGAATCTAATTTTCTTTGTCAACTGGTTCACTTAATATTTCTTTACTGTAGCTTAAACTCGCTATAAAAAAGCCTTGATTTTAATTCTCGTGGGAGATGTACAGAAAGGAAACCAGCCCTGATATTAACTCCCAGGTCTTATCTGCATGGACCTGGTCAGTCTACTGCCTGAACCTTGTGGGAAGTGGGACTTCAGGCAGGAGATGAGTGCCGCCAGGACCCAAAGTAATGGCTCCTGGCACTCACAAAAGTGGTTGTGAGGGGAGTCAGAAGGACCTCACATGCAGGGGAAAGGGAGCAGACAGCACGACAGAGGAGACATAAGGTCTTCTTGTGGGGCTGGGATGAGTACACTTACTCTTCCTGGTGCACGAACGAACAAACAGAAAATGATTAACTCATCTTTTTGGCCAGGTTGGCCTGTCAAGAAAACTACAGCAGTTTCCCACACAGGCCTC
Source organism: Heterodontus francisci (assembly GCF_036365525.1). Taxonomy (NCBI): domain Eukaryota; kingdom Metazoa; phylum Chordata; class Chondrichthyes; order Heterodontiformes; family Heterodontidae; genus Heterodontus; species Heterodontus francisci. The sequence continues at coordinate 7,360,352 of NC_090397.1, forward strand.
AAGTTAAAATTGCAGTTGAGCCCTGAGGGTGCCATTAGAGCCCCTCAGCATCTTTACAGAAGGACCTCACTGCCTTCCAGTGAGTGTTCCACTCACCTGCTCAGAAGAGCAAGTTTAAATTGCAACCCTCGAAAAGGAACAAGGATCAGCATAGGTAAATTGCTGAGGCCATTTTAACTGTACATTGCCCAGCTTCATTCACGCAAGGAGAGTGAAAATAAACCCTATAGCAAGTGTAGAAAAATAATTTAATCTTTAATTTGCAAGTCACATTGGGGCTAATGAAACAGTAGGCAACAGTGAAAAGTGGAACTGTCTCTTTTTGGTCACGTGAAGACAAGGAATTTTAACACCATTATTTTCAACTTTTTTTAAAACAATTTGTTTATATGCAGAAATTATCACCTATAATACCAAATATAAACCAAATATAAGAGCAAGGACAAGATGAGATCAGTTAGCAATTGTTTGAAATATCAAAACTTCGACAACAACAACTTGCATTTATATAGCGCCTTTATCGTAGTAAAACATCCTCAGGCACTTTACATGAGCATTATTGAACACAAAATCTGACACTGAGCCATTGAGGAAATTTTAAGACAGGTGACCAAAAGGTCTTACGTATTACAAAGTAGCAGGATAATTTAGGGAGAGAAGTCGAGATTCCTAAGGCGTAGGCAGCTGAAGCCATGGCCACCATTGGTGGAGCAGTGATAACTGAGGATGCGCAAGAGGCCAGAATTGGAGGAAAGTTGTAGGTCTGGAGGGGTTTAGAGAGATAGTGATGGACAAGGCCAGGGAAGGATTTAAAAACAAATAAGTGAATTTTAAAATTGAGGCATTGCTGTAATGGGAGCCAATGTAGGTCAGTTAGTAGAGGAGTGATGGGTGAATGGGACTTGGTGCAAGGTAAGTGCAAGATGAGAGGCCAAAGGAGCACTGAAATTTTCACTTCTCGAGGCAACGAAGGCAGGGAGTGAGGATTTCAGGTGTAGGAATGGTAGGCTAGAGTGGAGAGAGGCGATGCTGCAGAGGTGAAAGTAGGCAGTCTTAGTTGGGGCGAAGATATGGGGTCATAAGTTCAGCTCAGAGTCAAATAGGATGCCGAGGTTGCGAAAAGTCTGGTTTAGTTTCAAATCGTGGCCAGACAGGGCATGAAATCAGCAGCTAGGGAAGAGCTTGTAGCGGGGACCATCCAATACTGAATGTAGTAGAAGCACCTTGATAAATCAGAGGCAGTGGAGAGGTCAAGAGAGGTGGTAGTGAGGTAGAACTGAGTATTGTCAGTGTACATGTAGAACCTGACATTGTGTTTTTGGATATTGTCACCAAGAGGAAGCAGAGAAATAGGAGGGGGCCAAGGGTAGATCCTTGGGAGCAGTAAGAGAAGTCATTGCAGGGTGTTGTGGTCAATCAGGTCAAGGGCAGACAGGTTGAGAAGAATGAGAAGGAATAGTTTATCATGATCACAGTCACAGAGGATGTCATCTGTGGCTTTGATAAGAGCTGTTTCAGTGCTGTGGCAGGGAGAAACCTGATTGGAGAGGATCAACGTGGAGTTCTGGGAAAGATGAGCACAGATTTGCGAGGCAGCAACATGTTCAAGGACTTTGGAGAGGTAAGAGAAGTTGTAGCTGGGGTAGTATTTCCAAGGACAAAGGGATCAAAGTGTTTTTTGAGGATGTAGTGATGATGGTAGATTTGATGAACAGGGAAACACAATCTGAGGAGAGGGAACCATTAACAATATCAGCTAACATAAAGGCCAGGATGGAAGTTGAACTGTCAGTAATTTGGTGGGAATAGGATCAAGAGAGCAGGAGGTAGGTCTCATGGAAAAGTTGAGCTTGAAGAGGACATGAGGGAAGATAGGAGAGAAACTAGAGAAAGATGTAAGTTCAGGGCAAAGGTGAAAGAATCTTAGGGAAAGCTTCACTTGGGCTTAGGGAAGAGACAGAGGCAGCTAAATGGATGGTCTCAAACTTAGAGACAAAGAAGTCCATGTTGATGCAGGTGAGGGTGGAAAGGGCAGGGGACAGAAGTTTAAGAAGAAGGCTTGCAGTGAAAATACACAGAATTACATTACGTATCATTTTACAGCACAGGAACAGACCAGTCAGCCCAAATGGTCAATGCCAGTACTAATGCTCCACACAAGGCTCCTCCCACTGTACTTCATCTAATCCAGTCAGCAAATCCTTCTATTCTTTTTCCCCTCATGTACTTATCAATCTTTCCCTTGAATGCATCTATGCTATTCGCTTCAACTACAACTCAACTAGCAGGTTCCACTTTGCACCCAGGTTTTGGGTAAAGAAGTTTATCCTGAGTTTCTCATTTGATTTATTGGTGACTATCATATATTTATGACCACTAATTTTGGATTCCTCCGCAAGCAGAAATGCTTCCTCTACGTCTAACCTATCAAAGGCTTTTATATTTTTAAAATACCTCTATCAGGTCACCACTCAGTCTTCTCTTTTCTAGAGAAAAGAGGCCCAGCCTGTTCAGTCTTTTCTGCTAGTTATAATCTCTCAGTTTTGGCCTTATACAAGACCATCTTTTCAGTGTACATAGTTTTGTTACAGATGATTATGAATTTAATAGCAGGAATGAAAGTCATTCAATCATAATCCCTGTAGTAATGCTCCTTTCACACTTTGCAAGTATCTAATGAAGGAGTAAACTAGTATAAATGATGAATGATTTGTTAAACCAGCTTATGGAGAACATAAAACTATAGAAAAATGGCTCCATAAAATATTAGGGTTGCTCATTTCATTGAGCTCCTGTCAGACAGCATTTTGAAGATGTGTTGATGCTGTAAGACTGGGTTGGGTGTCCCACAAACCAGACAGAAGTAGCAGGGTGATATACCAAAGACTGAGTCAGCTCAGGACTACCTATATAAGAACCTGGGAAGTGATCCAAAAACTGTATTATAATTTGAAAAAGGATAGCTAGTTGAGGTAAGTAAATCACCTTGTCTTAATATGAAGATGTATAAATGTATAAAGATGACACTAAAAGGTAGACAGATAATAGTGAGGAGATTGTCTCCAGCAGTGACATGTGAGGAGAACAGTCGAAGCAGTCAAGTGAACAGAGAATCCTTCAACTACAAATGAACAGCAAATAATGCAGTAGAGAGGGAGGCTCTGAAAGGAATGGATCCATAGGAGGATGGAATGCTGTACAACCCACTTTCCACATAATAAGCACTATATTGAGCCTATATATTCTATAACAATATGTTACATCAGTAAGTTACTAGCTGGAATCTAAACCAAGGATATGGATGATTTACATAAAATAACAGGATATATGGCATCAATTTAAACTGGAATCTTAACAGAGATTTGAGTGGCTTATATACAGAATAACATATTGCGAGAAGGAAGTTACAGGTTAGAATGTAAGTGAGGGGCTGGGAGTGTATAAATAGAATAATTGATACATGGGAGTGAGATACAGACTGGAATCTATTCCAGGAGTTTGGGTGGTTTGTGTAGACTAAGATGCCTGTGTGTGAGATACAAGCTGCAATCTATTCAAGGGATTTAGGTTCTTTTTAAGGGTATTATTCATCATTCCTGTAAGTCATTGTGTGCTATAGGCCAATTCTGTGATTAATCACAGAATCACAGCATTGTTACAGTGGAGGCCATTTAGCACATTGCAGGCCAAAAAAGAGTTATCCAGTTGAATCCCACTTTCCAGCTCTTTGTCCATAGCCTGTAGGATATGGCACTTCCAGTACATATCCAAGTGCTTTTTAAATGCAATGAGGGTTTCTGCCTCTACCACCCTTCCAGGCAGTGAGTTGCCGATCCCCACCACCCTCTGAGTGAAAATAAAATTCTCCTAAACTCTCCTTTGAGCCTTCTAGCAATTACTGACCTCTCTGCTAATAGAAATAAGCCCAATCCTATCCACTCTATCTAGGCCCCTCATAATTTTATACACCTCCTCTGCTTCAAAGAAAACCATCCCATCCTCAGAGGTAAAATTCTCTATTCCTGGCAACATCCCCAGAACTGTATGCAGTACTCTAGCTCTGGTTCAACTAGTGTTTTATACAGTTCCAGCATAACCTCCCTGCTCTAATACTCTATACCTTGACTGATAAAGGAAAGTATCCCATATTCCTTCTTCACTACGTTATTTTTGATTTTTATGATTACTATGGAGATCATAGGCTGGATTCAGACCAGCTTCAGGTCCTGACCTCGCACGACGTGTTCCAGGCACATGCCCAACTGTATTTTTTAAAGGGCCAGGCCAATTAATGGCAGGGAGCAGCCTCTCCATCCAATTAAGGATGGCAGGCCAGCTCACGAGGCTGAAGGGCCAATGGGAGTCCCTCTAGCACTGAAACATTGGCAGCTCCACCAGCTGAGGCAGGAGCTGCCGATTTGTGATGGAGAGAGTGGGCGCCTCAACATGGAGGCATCCTCTGGAGGAGGCCAGCTTCTTAAAAATTTATAACGGCTGTGATGGTGGAGAGGCACCCCTCCACAAGATGGCCAGTGGCTACAGCTGTAGCCCGGTGGTCTTGACTGGTGTAAGTGGGGAAGTCCATTGCAGGATGAAGTGTGGCCCCAACACCGCACCCCCCGCCCCCGCACTTTCGACGTGAGCCCGCCATAGTTGCCCAGCCCTAGTTCAGGTCGATGTCTCTTGTCCACATTGCCGACTGGTAATTCCAGTAGGCTTGGGAACGTAATTTGCCCTAATTGACCTCATATGGCTACCCGCAATGGGAAAAGGTGTCATGTGAACTGAAAATATTTCTCTCATTTTCAATACTGCAACAACGCAACAGTAATGCTGATATGTACCTAAACGCCAGCTGCATCCTTTGGAAAGCAATTGCTGCTGCCTGACATTTAGCATCAATGGCCATCTCTAATTCAGCAGGTGCAAGGTTGGCTAATTCAGAGTCAGGTTCCTTTTTCAGTTTGTCCATTAACATTTTCAACTTATTTTGTGCTTCTGACAAGATGATGTCCTGCAACATAAAATGATCAATCATTAAAGTCAGAAACCATGTCATCTGAGGTGCAAAATAAAAAATGAAAAATGTGAAATAAGGAAAACAGACCACTGATGTACCAGCTCTATCTGCACTGATATACATCTTGCTTAACTTCATTCTGAAATTTCTCCTGAATTCCCAAATTTAACAAAGAAGAAACTGCAACACACAGCAAGTGCATTTATCTAATATTTATTGTGTTTATTAAGCAATCAGAACTCTTAATGCTCTTTGTGATAAGTTACATGGTTCATGGGCTAGCGTGTTCCTTTGTTGTGGATTTCAATCCTTGCTAATCCGTTACTATCCTTTGCCCTTTCTCCCCCAGTCTCCTCTCTTCCAGTGTCTAAGTTCCTCTGGCTCAAATAATTGGTATATTTAGCCTAACTACAAGTTCAAGTTTAGTGTTACTCAGGCTTTCCCCTGACTTTGCTCAATCTGGCTTCCACCACTACCTGTTCCCTGGCCATATTTAAATCTGTGTTCAAAAGCAAAATACTGTGGATGTTGGAAACCTGAAATAAAAGCAGAAAATGTTGGAAATACTCAGCAGGTCAGGCAACATCTGTGGAAAGAGAAACAGAGTTAGCATTTCAGGTCGATGACCTTTCATTGGAACTCAAATTTTAAATCTGTATTTTCTGCTGGCTGGTCTGCGCAACTGTACTGTTGGTTTCTCAGCTTTATTTTGCTACAGTGTAGTCAGAAATTGATTTTCTTGCACTGTTGTCCATTTTTATTGCTGCTTCCGGATCTTACGCTATCTTCCAAATTCTGCACCTCACATTCACAGCTTGCGCACGCTGCCAACTGTGGGAGGCACATCACCCCACATTGCACCATACTGACAAACTTCCCTCTCTCTTGCAGGACAAAGGTGGCCCAGAATAGGCAGCAGCAGAAATGAACCAGCAGGGTGCAGGCATAGCAGCATGTGCTCACCCCTATGGAGGAGATAGTGCTGGAAAGAATCACTGAGGCAGTGGCTAACAGCAGGACCGAAACCATCGAGGATGACGTTATGTTCCTGCCTAATCCACCCTCTCACATTCCATTTCACCCTCATTCTGCAATCTGTAATGATTTATAAGCTGCAGATGGTGTAACTCTTCCCTCACCTCAACTTTGATCTTGTACCTTTATGCTTTCAGATACCCAAAAACTGCCATCTGGCCAGCCAATGGCACAAGAGATTGGAGACAGAGAAGAAGAAGAGACTGACGGGGAAGAAGCACCGTCACTCGATCTCACATTCACAGCCACCAGCTTAGATACTGGCACTGCGCATACTTTAGAGGCTAGCATAGAGGCGGGATCTGCATGGCATTAGTCACCAGATACGAGTGGACTGCAGCCAGCGCAGGAGAAAGGGACAAGTTGGGTGTCAGCTCCCGGAGGGCAAGCCTGCACATGGATTCTGCTTCAGAGAACTCAGATGAGGACTTCGATGAGGCAGTGTACATAAAAAGGCTGATGGGCATGCACACAGAAATGCTTGGTGTATTGTTTGGTCTGCCAGAAAGCCTACTGTCACTGTCAAAGAGGTGCCATGCTCCAACTTGGCACAGGGCATCGCACAGAGCTTGGAGCCCATCCTTTCTATCATGGAAGTGATGACCAACTACATGAGGATACTTGCAGACCCAACCATGATGTAACATCTGATGGCCAATATCTCAGCTTCCATTGCAGCAACTAATGTCTCAGTGCTGCAAAGGAAACTTGGACTGAGTTCAAAACAATCTATGCTGTTATCCTGCAGGTTCAGACTGCTCCCATTATCGCTGTGGATGTCAATGCTCCAAGGGGCTTTCAGAGTTTGATAGCAGTCCAGCCATCTGTCTTCCAACAGATTACTCAGATTGCTGAGGTGCCGCCCAAGGGAGTGGCAGTGGCTTGTGTGGAGTCCAAACCTGCTGTCCTCTCTCAAGATGGCAGCAGCCCTGCTTCCACCACCACCACTCCGCCTGTGTCCTTGTTGTTGCCTGTTAGCCTGTCTGCTGCAGAATTCATTGGGTGCTATGGAACTGAACTTTGCACCCTAAGTGTTGAGCAGGTAACAACCCTGATAGAATCATGGTCAAATGCAGCTTATGGCTGCCTGCAGTCTTGACCTTAAGCCTGAGTCCAATGTGCCTAGCTAACAAGAGCCAATCAAAACTACTTTCCTCAGTGGCACTGGAGCTTCGTGGAGCGGATGAGAGGAGACACTGAGGGAGGCACCAAGGATGTCACTGCCTTGCTAGTGATAGAAATTACACCATCACACAGTGGCTGCCATCCATTAACCAGCCTCTTCCCAGGTTGCCACCGTAATTGAACAAACCAAGAAACCACAAAGAATGCAGTGGATCGATCATTCCAGTTGACAAATGGGTCCCATATCCAGGATTAAAGGCAGAGGACTCCCTGGCATACTCCAGGGCAGAAGGCATCAGCAGATCAAGGCACCATCGTCCACAGTCAGGGAGATTGTGCAACATGAGAATTTCCCCAAACTGATAAGTCCATTGCAATTTATTTTCCAGATACCTTGCCGTGGGCTGAAAGGCCAGCATCATATTGAACTTCAATGTGACCAAGAACAAGCTGTGTGTCATCTCAGAGCAGCTTGTGCACATGTGCCAAGACCTGAGTCCAAAATATTCATGTTTCTATGGCAGGAGACAACACACTGAATTGGGATGAAATGCAGAAGGTGGATGAGTTTTCATTTGATCTCTGCGAGGACAGCGGGAGGCCAGAGAACACAGCAGAGTAAATAGAGAAGTGGAGAGAGAGAGAAAGAGAGCACTGCAAAAACAGTGGGAAGCTCTTGAGCACAGCGTGGTAAAAGGAGTGATGTAGAGAGAGCACTGTGAGAACAAGGAGAGACCCAAGAGTATGGCAGAGATAAAAGAAGTGGTGGAGAGAGAGAGACCACTGTAAGACTAGTTTTTTTATTTATTCATGGGATGTGGGTGTTGCTGGCTAGACCAGCATTTATTGCCCATCCCTAATTGACCTTGAGAAGGTGTTGGTGAGCTGCCTTCTTGAACTGCTGCAGTCCATGTGGGGTAGGTACACCCACAGTGCTGTTAGGAAGGGAGTTCCAGGATTTTGACTCAGTGACAGTGAAGGAATGGCATTATAGTTCCAAGTCAGGATGGTGTGTGACTTGGAGGGGAACTTGCAGGTGGTGGTGTCCCATGCATTTGCTGCCCTTGTCCTTCTAGTTGGTAGAGGTCACGGGTTTGGAAGCTGCTATCTAAGAAGCCTTGGTGTGTTTCTACAGTGCATCTTGTAGATGGTACACACTGCTGCCACTGTGCGTTGGTGATAGAGGGAGTGCATGTTTGTGGATGGGGTGCCAATCAAGCGGGCTGCTTTGTCCTGGATATGGCGTTGAGCTTCTTGAGTGTTGTTGGAGCTGCACCTATCCAGGCAAGTGGAGAGTATTTCATCACACTCCTGACTTGTGCCTTGTAAATGATGGACAGGCTTTGGGGAGTCAGTAGGTGAGTTACTCACTGTAGGATTCCTAGCCTCTGACCTGCTCTTGCAGCCGTGGCATTTATATGGCTACTCCAGTTCAGTTTCTGGTCAATGGTCACCCCCAGGATGTTCATAGTGGGGGAGACAACGATTGTAATGCCATTGAATGTCAAGGGGAGATGGTTACATTCTTTCTTGTTGGAGATGGTCATTACCTGGCACTTGTGTGGCACAAATGTTACGTGCCACTTACCAGCCGAAGCCTGGATATTGTCCAGATCTTGCTGCATTTCTACACGGACTACTTCAGTATCTGAGGAGTCACGAATGGTGCTGAACATTGTGCAATCATCAGCGAACATCCCGACTTCTGACCTTGTGATTGAAGGAAGGTCATAGATGAAGCAACTGAAGCTGGTTGGACCTAGTATCCTACCCTCAGGAATGCCTGCAGTGATGTCCTGGAGCTGTGATGATTGACCTCCAACAACCACAACCATCTTCCTTTGTGCTAGGTATGACTCCAACCAGCGAAGAGTTTTCCCCCTGATTCCCATTGACTCCAGTTTTGCTAGGGCTCCTTGATGCCATACTCAGTCAAATGCTGCCTTGATGTCAAGGGCAGTCACTCTCACCTCACCTCCTGAGTTCAGCTCTTTTGTCCATGTTTGGACCAAGGCTGTAAAGAGGTCAGGAGCTGAGTGACCCTGGCGGCACCCAAACTGAGTATCACTGAGCAGGTTATTGTAAAGCAAGTCCAATTGATAGCACTGTTAACGACATCTTCCATCACTTTACTGATGATCGAGAGTAGACTGATGGGGCGGTAATTGGCCGGATTAGACTCGTCCTGCTTTTTATGTACAGGACATATCTGGGCAACGTTCCACATTGCCGGTTAGATGCCAGTGTTGTAGCTGTACTGGAACAGCTTGGAACAGTAGCAGGCCTGAGAGCATAAAGGAGATAAAAGGAGCAGTGGCGATATGAGCACTGCGAGAATAGTGGGAGACCTGAGAGCACAGCGGAAATAAAAGGAGAACTAGAGAGAGAGAGAAAGAGAGAGAGAGAAAGATGACTGTGATAGCAAATCAATAAAAGAAAAAAAAAATCAAGTGGTGACATCACAGGACGGCAGGTAGGTGATTAGTTGTTTAGAGAGTCTGCAGGTAAGGAGCGTGTACCTGAAGGAGTTTGGGTGCAGAGCAGCAGAGTGGAGTGAGCGTGAGCACTAGAGAACAAAGTATATAAAAAATTGAAAGTGACATCAGCACAAAGAGAGGAGCTGATTGGTGAGTAACCAGTGAATTTTAAAAGTTTTTAATGAGTCCTTATTTCTGTTAAGTTTAGTTAGTCTAAATAAATAGATGCATGGCAAGGCACCTCAGCACCATGGAGCGCACATCCTGTTCCATGTGGGAACGCCAGGATGCTTCTCGTGTCCTGGACAACTGCAGATGCAGGAAGTGACATCAGCCGGAGCAGCTCAAGCTCCAGGTCCTGGAGCTTAAGCAGCAGCTGGTATCATTGCGGTATATCCACGAGGCTGAGAGCTGCATAGATAGCACATTTCTGGGTGTGGTCGCCAACAGTTTAAGGGTGTACTGACAGAGAGGGAATGAGGGTAGCCAACTAGGACGAGGTAGGTAATGCAGCAGACCCTGAGTATATCTCACTCTCCAACTGGCATTCAGTTCTAAATTCTGGAGAGTGTGGTCATTCATCTGGGGAATGCAGCCAAAATCAAGTCCACAGCACCACCGGTGGCTCAGCTGCACAGGGGAGCAGGAGGAAGATTGGGAAAGCAACAGTGATAGGGCATTCAATAGTCAGAGGAACAGAGAGATGTTCAATCGGCCATGAATCTAGGATGAAATTTTGTCTCTCTGTACCAAGGGTCAAGAATGTCACTTAGAGGCTGCAGAGCTCTCTTGAGACGGAGGACGAACAGCTAGAAGTCATAGTTCATATCGGTACCAACAACATAGGTAGAAAGAGGGATGAGATCCTGCTGCCAGGTTTTATGCAGCTAGGAAGGAGACTAGCAAGCAGGATCAAAGGTAGTAATTTCTGGATTACTCCCAGTGTCACGCGGTAGTGAGTATAGAAATAGGAGGATACAGCAGATGATTGTGTGGCTGGAGAGATGGTGTAGGAGGGAGAGCTTTAGATTCCTGGGACATTGGGACAGGTTATGGGGGAGGGGGGAACTATAAAGGCCAGACAGGTTGCATCTCAACAGGGCCAGGACCAATGTCCTCATGGGGTGGTTTGCCATTTCAGTTGTGGAGGGTTCAAACTAACTTGGCGGGTGAATGGGAATAAGGATGTAGTATTAGAAAGGAAAAACACTGGTGAACAAAGGGTTGGGAGAGACAGATAGCACTAGAGGAAGAAATAGTAAGGTATTAGGTGGGGTCAGAGTAAGAGGGAATGCAATATGTTCTAAATTAGGTTCACAGTGCATGTATGTAAACACACAAAGCATAGCAAATAATGTTGGTGAGTTGCAGGCACAGATAACCACATAGGAATATTATGTGATAGTGATAACGGAGATCTGGCTTAAAAAAGAGCGGGACTGGGTACTAAATATTCTGGATACAGAATTTTCAGGAAATATAGGGAGGGAAAGAAAGGAGGAAAGGTGGCAGTACTGCATAAGAATAATATTACAGTGCTGGAGAGAGAGGATGTCCTACAGGGACCAAGGAAAGAATTGATAAGGTTAGAATTAAGAAACAATGAAGGTGCCATACTAGGTGTATTCTATAGGCCACCAACTAGTAGGAAAGATTCAGAGGAACAAATTTACAGAGAGGTGGGGGTGCAAATTTAGGTCAGTGATGGAAAAGGACAAGCAGCAATCTAAAGTAAAAATACTTACTTGGAGGAGGGTCTGTTTCATGGGGTCAGAACAGATCTGGCCCAGGTAAATTGCAATCAAAGATTGGCAGGCAAAATTGTAACGGAATAATGGCTTGCTTTAAAGAGGAGATGATTCGGGTACAGTCGAGGTACATTTCCACAAGTGGCAAAGGTAGGAAAAGCAAAGCCAGAGCTCTCTGGATGATGAAAGAGAGAGTAAGAAGAAGCAGAAAAAGGATGTGTATGACAGATAGTCTGATGAGGGGTCACAGACCTGAAATGTTAACTCTGCTTCTCTCTCCACAGATCCTGCCAGACCTGCTGAATATTTCCAGCATTTTTTGTTTTTATTTCAAATTTCCAGCATCTGCAGTATTTTGCTTTTATTATATGTGTATGACAGATGTCAGGTTGATAATACAAGTGAGAACCCAGGCTGAATATAGAAAGTTCAGAGGGAAATCAAAAAGATAATAAAAGGCAATGAGACAGTATGAGAAGAAACTGGCAGCTAACTTAAAAGGGAATTAAAAAATCTTCTATCCGCATATAAATAGTAAAAAGGTAGTAAGAGGTAGGGTGGTGCTGATTGGGAATCAAAAAGGAGATCTACACATGGAAACAGATGGCATGGCTGAGGTATTAAATGAGAACTTTGCATCAGTCTTTAGACAGGAAGAAGATGCTGCTTAAGTCACAGTGAAAGAGGAGGTAGTTGAGACAATGGATGGGTTAAAAGTTGATAAAGAGGAAGTATTAGAAAGACTGGTAGCACTTAAAGTTGATAAGTCACTAGGACCGGAGGGGATGCATCCGAGGATATTGAGAGAAGTAAGGGTGGAAAGGCAGAGGCACTGGCCATAATCTTCCAATCTTGTTTAGATACAAGGGTGTGCCAGAGGACTGAATAATTGCAAATGTTATACCGTTGTTCAAAAAGGGTGTAAGGATAGACCCTGCAACTACAGGCCAGTCAGTTTAACTTCAGTCTTGGGAAAGCTTTTAGAAACAATAATCCAGGACAAAAGTAACAGTCACTTGGACAAATGTAGATTAATTAAGGAAAGCCGGCACACATTTGTTAAAGTCAAATCATGTTTACTTAATTTGATTGAGTTGTTTGACGAGGTTGATGAGGGCAATGCCATGGATATGATGTACATGAACTTCCAAAAGATCTTTGATAAAGTGGCACATGATAGGATTGCCAGCCAAGTTAAAGTCCATGGACTAAAAGGGACAGTGGATATGAAGTTGGCTAAATGACAAGAAACAGAGAGTAGTGATGCACAGTTGTTTTTTAGACTGCATAAAGGTATAGAGTGGGGTTTCCCAGTGACGGTACTAGGACCACTGCTTTTCTTGATAAATATTATTAACCTAGACTTGGATGTACTGGTACAATTTCAAAATTTGCAGATGACATAAAAACTCGGAAGTATTGTGAACTGCGAGGAGGGTAGTAATAGAATAGAGAGGCTGGTGGAATGGGCGGATACGTGACAGATGAAATTTAATGCAGAGAAATTAAGTGATACGTTTTGGTAGGAAGATAATGGAAAGGAAATATAAGAGTGCAATTCTAAAGGGGATGCAGGAACAAAGAGATCTGTGGGTATATGTGCACAAATCGTTGAAGGTGGCAGGGCAGGTCAAGAAAGTGGTTAAGACAGCATACAGGATCCTGGGCTTTATAAATTGAGGCAGAGAGTTGTACAAAAGCAAGGAAATTATAATGAATCTCTATAAAATACTGGTTCAACCTCGGTTGGAGTGTTGTATTCTATTCAGGGTACGACACTTTAGAAAGGATGTGAAAGCTTTCGAGAGGATGCAGAAAAGATTTATGAGAATGGTTCCAGGGATGAGGAACTTTACTTACATGGATAGATTGGAGAAGCTGGGCTGGTTTTCCTTCGAGAAATAAAGGCTGAGAGGAGATTTGATAGAGGCGATCAAAATTGTGAGGGGTCTAGACAAAGTAGACAGAGAGACTTTGCATTGGCTGAAGGGTCGAGAATCAGCGCACACTGAAATAAAGTGAATGGCAAAAGAACCAATGACGAAATGAGGAAAAACGTTTTGATGCAAGTGATAATGATCTGGAATGCACTGCCTGAGAATGTGTTGGAGGCAGATTCAATCGTGGTTTTCAAAAGGGAATTGGATAAACAAATGAAAATTTAAAAATTGCAGGGCTACGGGGAAAAGGCAGAGGAGTGGGACGAGGTGAGCTGCTCTTGCACAGAGACGGTGCAGACATTACGAGTCAAATGGCCTCCTGTGCTGTAATCATTCTAAGATTCTATGACTTCAATTTTTAAAGCATCTTACAGAACCTCTGGACATCTTCACACCCAAATGAGTAACAGTGTAATTATTATTGTAAGGTAGGGTATTTAAAAATATATTTTATCACTGCTGTAATGTAGGGATTCACAGAATCATAGAATCACAGAATTGTTACAGTGCAGAAGGAGGCCATTCGGCCCATCGTGTTTGCACTGGCTCTCTGAAACAGCAATTCCCTCAGTTCCATTCCCCTGCCTTCTCCCCGTAACTCTGCATATTCTTCTTTTACATATAACTGTCTAATTCACTTTTGAATGTTTCAGTTGAACCTGCCTCCACCACATTCTCAGGCAGCACATTCCAGACCTTAACCACTCGCTGCATGAAAAAGTGTTTCTTCATGTCACTTTTGTTTCTCTAACCAAATACTTTAAATCTGTGCCATCTCGTTCTCGACCCTTTCACCAGTGGGAACAGTTTCTCGCTATCTACTCTGTCCAGACCCCTCATGATTTTGAATACCTCGATCAAATCACCTCTCAGCCTTCTCTTCTCCAAGGAAAATAGTCCTAACTTCTCCAATCTATCTTCATACATGATATGAAATTTCTCATCCTTGGAAACACTCTCGTGAATCTTTTCTGTACTCTCTCCATTGCCCTCACGTCTTTTCTAAAGTGAAGCACCCAGAACTGGACGCAATACTCCAGCGGAGGCCGAATTAATGTCTTATACAAGTTCAACATAACTTCCTTGCTCTTGTACTATATGCCCCTATTAATAAAGCCCAGGATACTGTATGCTTTATTAACTGCTCTCTCAACCTGTCCTGCCACCTTCAATGACTTATGCACATTTACACCCTGGTCCCTCTGCTCCTGCACCCGCTTTAGAATTGTACCCTTTATTCTATATTGTCTCTCCATGTTCTTCCTACCAAAATGAATCACTTCACATTTCATTGCATTGAACTTCATTTGCCACCTGTCTGCCCATTCCATCAACTTGTCTATGTCCTTGTGAAGTTCTACACTATCCTCCTCACAGTTCACAATGCGTCCAAGTTTCGTATCATCTGCAAATTTTGAAATTGTGCCCTGTACACCAAGCTCTAGGTCATTAATATATATCAGGAAAAGCAAGGGTCCCAACACTGATCCCTGGGGAACTCTACTACAAACCTTCCTCCAGCCTGAAAAACATCCACTAACCACTACTCTTTGTTTCCTGTTACTCAGCCAATTTCGTATCCATGTTGCTACTGTCCCTTTTATTCCATGAGCTACAAGTTTGCTCACACGTCTGTTGTGTGGCACTGTATCAAATGACTTTTGAAAGTCCATGTACACTACATCATCGGGATTGCCCTCATCAACTCTCTCTGTTACCTTCTCAAAAAACTCCAGCAAGTTAGTTAAACATGATTTTCCCTTGAGAAATCCATGTTATCTTTCCTTAATTAACATGCATTTGTCCATGTGACTATTGATTTTGCCCCGAATTATTTTTTCTAGAAGGTTTCCCACCACAGAGGTTAAACTGACTGGACTGTAGTTGCTGGGCTTATCTTTACACGCTTTTTTGAACAAGGGTGTAACGTTTGCGATTCTCCAGTCCTCTGGCACCACTCCTGAGTCTAAGGAAGACTGAAAAATTATGGCCAGTGCCTCTGCGATTTCCACCCTCACTTCCTTCAGTATTCTTGGTTGCATCTCATCTGGTCCTGGTGTTTTATCCAATTTAAGTACAGACAGCCTATCTAATATAAAATAAAAACAAAGAAATGCTCAGCAGGTTTGGCAGCATCTGTGGAGAGAGAAGCAGAGTTAACGTTACAGGTCAGTGAAATACTTCCTTAGTTTAGTTTAGAGATACAGCACTGAAACAGGCCCTTCAGCCCACCGAGTCTGTGCCGACCATCAACCACCCATTTATACTAATCCTACACTAATCCCATATTCCTACCACATCCCCACCTGTCCCTATATTTCCCTACCACCTACCTATACTAGGGGCAATTTATAATGGCCAATTAACCTATCAACCTGCAAGTCTTTGGCATGTGGGAGGAAACCGGAGCACCCGGAGGAAACCCACGCAGACACAGGGAGAACTTGCAAACTCCATACAGGCAGTACCCAGAATTGAACCCGGGTCGCTGGAGCTGTGAGGCTGCGGTGCTAACCACTGCGCCACTGTGCCGCCCTCTTTATCAATTTTAAACCCCTCTGGTGTCTGACCTACCTCCTCTTTCACCATTGCCTGGGTTGTATCTTCTTCCTTGGTAAGACAGATGCAAAGTATTCATTTCATACCTCAGCTATGCCCTCTGCCTCCATGCGTAAATCCCCTTTCTGGTCCATAATCGACCCCATTCCTCCTTTTACCACCCTTTTACCTTTTATATGTCTATAGAAAACGTTGGGATTTCCTTTAATGCTAGCTGCCAGTCTCTTTTCATGCTCTCTCTTTGCTTCTCTTATTTGCTTTTTCACTTCTCCTCTGGACCTTCTATATTCAGCCTGGTTCTCAATACTATTTTCTACCTGACATCTGTGATAAGCACACTTTTTCTTCTTTATCTTAAACTCTACCTCTTTTGTCATCCCGGGAGCTCTGGATTTGTTTGTCCTACTTTTCCCCTTTGAGGGAACATACCTTGACTGTGCCTGAACTATCTCTTCTTTGAAGGTGGCCCATTGTTCATCTACTGGCTTTCCTGCCAGCTTTTGACTCCAATTTATTTACCCCAGCTCCATTCTTGCCCCATTGAAGTTGGCCTTCCCCCAGTTAATTATTCTTACCCTCGATTGCTCTTTTCCATAGTCAGCTGAAATCTTATCATACAATGATCACTATCCCCTAAATGCTCTCCGACTGATACTTAATCCACTTGGCCCACCTCATTCCCAAGAATCAGGTCTAGCAGTGCCTCCTTTCTCATTGGACTAGCAACATACTGTTTAGAAAATATTCCTGAACTCTCGCCCATCACTGCCCTTTACACTGCTATTATCCTAGTCTATGTTTGGATAATTAAAGTCCTCCATTGTAACTACCCTATAATTTTTGCAACTCTCTGTAACTTCCTTGCAAATTTGTTCCTCCACATCCTTCCCAGTAACTGATGGCCTACAGACAACACCGAGCAATGTAACCGCACCTTTTTGTTCCTTAGCTCTAGCCAAATTTATTCTGTCCTTGACCCCTCTGGGACATCCTTTTTCTCCAGCACTGCAATAGTCTCCTTAATCAATATTGCCTCCCCTCCCCCTTTTTTCCCTTTCCTATCTTTCCTGAACACCTTGTATCCAGGAATATTTAACACCCAGTCCTGCCCTTCTTTGAGCCAGATCTCTGTTATAGCCACAACATCATATTTCCACACGGCAATCTGCACCTATACCTCACCAGTCTTATTAACCACACTCCACATTAACCCGGATTCAGACTTTATTACTTTCACCCTTACTCTAACCCCACCTAATAACTTACCATTCCCTACTCTAGTGCTATCTATCTCCCCCAGTATTCTGCGCACTTTGGTCTTCCACTCTGATGCTTGTTCCTGGTTTCCAAACCCCTGACAAGTTACCAGTTTTGCTTCCCTCCAATCTGAACTCCCTCTCATGTTCCCATCCCCCTGACAATTTAGTTTAAACCCTCCCCAACAGCACTAGCAAATCTCCCTGCTAGGATATTCGTCCCAGTCCTGCTAGGTTGCAACCCGTCCATCTTGTACAAGTCCCACCTGCCCCAGAACCAGTCCCAATGTCTCAGAAATCTGAAGCCCTCCCTCCTACACCAGTTCTCTAGCCACGTGTTCAATTGCTCAATTCTCCTATTCCTACGCTCACTTGCATGTAGGACTGGGAGTAATCCTGAGATTACTTCTTTTGAAGTCCTGCTTTTTAATCTCATTCCTAGCTCCCTAAAATCTACTTTCAGGACCTCATCCCACTTCTTACCTATGTCATTGGTACCAATGTGGACCACAACCTCTGGCTGTTCACCTTCCCCCAGAAGAATGTCCTGTAGCCACTCCATGACATCCTTAACCCTGGCACCAGGGAGGCAACACACCATCCTGGAGTCACGTTTGACTGCCGCAGAAACGCCTGTCTGTTCTCCTAACTACCGAGTCCCCTATCACTCCTGCTCTTCCACTCCTCACCTCACCTCCTGTGCAGCTGAGCCACTTGTGGTGCCACAAACTTGGCTCTGACTGCACTCCTCTGAAGAACCATCACCCTCAGCAGTATCCAAAATGGAAAACCAATCAGCGAATGAGATCATATGAGGGGACTCCTGCACTACCTGCCTGGTTCTCTGAGACTGCCTGGTGGTCACCCATTCCCTATCTGCCTGTGTGCTCCTAACCTGCAGTGTGACCACCTCCCTAAATGTTGTTATTGTCAGATACCCCTCCCTGACTTCAGCTCAGGTACTTGCAGTGGCTGTACGAAGCTGTTTCAAATACTTTGTCATTTTATTTTTCCATAAGTACAAATGTTTGAAAACATGAATTCAAGTTCAGACATCAAGTCTTTTAGAATCTGTTAATTCCAATGTCATGAACAGGAATGTATCTATCTACTGGATCGGAGTAATTGGATGAAAATCTAACAACCTATTGTCAAAGTATTTAAACTATATTGTTGTCCCTGAGCCTACATAAATGCAAGGGGAAGACTTACATTTATGTCTCCACAATGAATCATAAGTCCGCACTAACTACTATGTCAAAACTGAATGAACGTTTTCTCACTGGTATTCTGTTACCCTAGTAGGTTGCCCTGTTTCACAGGCCAGTAATATTGCAGTGCTTAGTGCTACATAATTGTGTTTTCAGTTGGTAAAACATAGTAGAAGAATTTAAACTCACCACTAATATGTTGACTGGTCAAGTTTCACAAATACAACGTTATGATCTAGTCGTGCCCAGTAAAGACATATGATATTCCTCCTTTTAAGATATGAACTTTATTCAATTTGGAATCTTTGACTTGACTTTTCCTTTAAAAATTGGTCAATGTGCTGCAAGGTGGCCACCGAATGTCAGCTGACTTGGCTATATATTCAAACTGTCTCACTGTCTCAAAAAGGATACATTCCAGACTAAGAAGTGTCAATTACACCCATTCTGAAACCATCAAGAGACATTCCTGAATTGAATGGCTTCTTCTGAAACAATGCAGGTGTGGAGTAGCCACATCATAACAGGATTATACCCATCCAGACATCAATTAATGGCCATGGATTCACATCCTTATCCATTGTCTGATCACATCAGGGGAGAGGGTCATGTGTCAACTAGCAATGACTCTAATTTGAAGGACTATGATCTTAAAAGGCAACCCTCTAGAGAGAGAGATCACATAAACCTCACAGAAGGAGTCTAGCCAAGAGCTGTGGAAAGACCCAGCCTAAACAAGAAGTAGGCCTGCTGCTGATTCTACACTTCAACCTGGTGCAGCAGAGAACTGAAAGTGACCACCACCTCCAATCTGAAGTTGTAACCACCAGAATTCTACAACATCTCAACAAGTCAAAACTACAAACAATACTGGCCTGCATCTTTAAAAGATACTGTCCTACCTAGAAGATTCAACAGGTTTACCAGAAACCACAAACACCTACCACACCTTGAACTCTTAACTTTTACCTTCTATTTTCTCTTGAGAGTGCAAGTGAAAGTGAATTCATGCTTGAGTGGTGTTACAAACATTTCGGGGAAGGATATTGTTCAATAAATAGTTAATCTTCTGTTTCAAACCTACAAGAAAACCTGTCACTATCTGTATATATGTATATTTGGCAAGCAAAACACTCAGGGTCTAATTCATCATTTTAAACAAAACACAATTGCGGTCAGTTGGGAGGTGATCAGTGCAAACCACCCACACCCCTTACCACCTGTCCAGAACAATCTTGATTTTCTTTTTAGGACAGTTTTTAAATTTGGCAGTCCTGAGTTGATGGCTAAATCTGCAGAGTATTTTGTGAAGACATAGCTGTGGATTACAAATTGAATTTCCAGTTTGTTGGCAGGAGTTACTCCAAAAATAAAATCCTTTGGTATGAGCATTTGGTTGAGTATGGATACCAGATTCCAATGTATAATATTCACAGCTCAACTATGGCATACTACAAAAAAACTCTACTGTCCAAAACACACTGCTAGCTGTCCATGCGCCAGATGCAACAACTTGTTGCACATAAAATCACAGCTTGTTGCACACTAACAGAAGTCCTTTTATGCCGTACATGTTTTTAAACAATGTTTTCCCATGTGTGTATATCACAACAAATGTCTGTTTTATTTGAAGGGTTTGATGCAAAACTTATTTTCCCTCCAAAGAGCGAATACAATTTGCTTAGAGGCTCTGAGAAACTATAGTAATTACACTTAACGTAGGTTTAAAAACTATGGGCTGAATTTTCTGGTCCTGCCCAGGATGGGATTGGAGGCAGACAGAGCCCAAAAATACTGGTGCTAGCCTGCATGCCACCTTCCTCATGCCATTTCCAGCCCCAGCCATGTTCACTAGGGCAGAGGGGAAGGTGGAATTGCGATCCCAGGCCGATCCCTGACTAAAGCCAATTAAGGTGGTTGAGTGACTCATTAAGAGCTGGTTAATGGTGGGGGGGGTGGGGGGGGGGGGGGGGGGGGTGGTGGGGGGGATGTGTTGAGATTTTTGCAGGAGCACACAGGTTGCACATGTTGTCTATGGCAGAACAGGTGATGGGAGGTGGATACACAGTGGGGAGCCAGTCATGGCCGACCCAGGGAATTACCTCAGCGCCATACAATGGTGAACGGCACAGAGAGGGACTTGGCCATTGACAAAAGGTGCCCTTGGCACTGTGCAGATGGCGGGCAGTAAAAAGTCGGACAGTTTAGGAGATCGTGAACCTCCTGGCATTTCAGGGGCACAAGAACAGGGGCCGAAGGTGCCAAGGCCAATTGGGCGGCCATGTGGCTATAAGGAAGGCAACAGTTGGCAATGGGGGCACAGTGGCGCAGTGGTTAGCACCGCAGCCTCAAAGCTCCAGCGATCCGGGTTCAATTCTGGGTACTGCCTGTGTGGAGTTTGCAAGTTCTCCCTGTGTCTGCGTGGGTTTCCTCCGGGTGCTCCGGTTTCCTCCCACATGCCAAAGACTTGCAGGTTGATAGGTAAATTGGCCATTAGAAATTGCCCCTAGTATAGGTAGGTGGTAGGGATAATATAGGGACAGGTGGGGATGTGGTAGGAATATGGAATTAGTGTAGGATTAGTATAAATGGGTGGTTGATGGTCGGCACAGACTCGGTGGGCCGAAGGGCCTGTTTCAGTGCTGTATCTCTAAACTAAACTAAACTAAAAACTCTCAAATTTTTGGCCCAATGGCAACGAGCAGCATCACCCTCTGCCAGAAGACCGGTGCCCTTGGCATCAAGAGGACTGGGGAGAGGAATGAGGGGTAGGAAGGACCCAGAGGTCATACCCTTAACATAGGATCTACATGCGAAGACAGAGTTACCTGGAGATGACTGAGAACCAGTGCCTCAGAAGACTAAGTCTCCCCAGGCAGGTAAGAACATAAGAAAAAGGAGCAGGAGTAGACCATACGGCTTATTCAATATGATCATGGCTGATCCTTGGCCTCAACTCCAATTTCCTGCTCCCCATATCCTCAATTCTTGAGAGACCAAAAATCTGTCTATCTCAGCCTTAAATATATTCAACAATGGAGCATCCAGAAACCTCCGGAGTACAGAATTCCTTCAGTGAAGAGAATTCTCCTCATCAGCCAGATTGGCTGACTGGCAGAAAATAGAGAGTATACATAAATGGGTCCTTTTTTGAGTGGCATGATGTGACGAGTGGAGTCCCACACGGGTCTGTGCTGGGGCCTACTCTTTTTACAGTTTATATCAATGACTTAGATGAGGGGAGCAATGGCATAGTAGATAAATTTGCAGATGACACAAAGATAGGTAGGAAAGTATGTTGTGAAGAGGACAGAAGGAGGTTGCAGACCGATATAGATAGGCTGAGTGAGTGGGCAAAAATCTGGCAGATAGAGTATAATGTGGGAAAATGTGAAGTTATTCTCTGTGGCAGGAAGAATAAAAAAGCAGAGTATTACTTAAATGGAAAACGACTGCAGAACTCAGGGGTACAGAGGGATCTGGGTGCTCTAGCACATGAGTCACAAAAATTAGTATGCAGGTACTGCAAGTAATAAAGAAGGCTAATGGAATGCTATCCTTTATTACGAGAGGAATTGAAAATAAAAGTATGGATGTTGTACTTCAGTTATACAGGGCATTGGTGAGACCACATCTCTCAAACTGTGTGCAGTTTTGGTCTCCTTATTTAAGGAAGGATGTAAATGCATTGGAGGCGGTTCAGAGGAGGTTTACTAGAATGACAACTTGAATGAGCGGGTTGTCTTATGAGGACAGACTGGGCTTGTTTTCATTGGAGTTTAGAAGAGTGAGGGAAGACTTGATTAAAGTTTATAAGATCCTGAATGGTCTTGACAAGGTGGATGTGGAGAGGATGTTTTCTCCTGTGGGTGAGTCCAGAACTAGGGGGCACTGTTTTAAAATTAGGGGTCACCCTTTTAAGACAGAGAGGAGGAGAAATTATTTCTCTCAGAGGGTTGTGTGACTTTGGAACTCTCTGCCTCAAAAGGTGGTGGAGGCGGGGTCATTGAATATTTTTAAGGCAGAGGTAGATAGATTCTTGTTAGGCAAGGGAATCAAAGATTATTGGGGGTAGATGGGAGTGTAGAATTCGAAAATCAAACGGATCAGCCATGATCTTATTGAATGGCGGAGCAGGCTCTAGGGGCTGAATGGCCTATTTCTGCTCCTAATTTGTATGTTCGTATGTATGTATCTCAGTCTTAAATGTTCGGCCCCTTATCCTGAGACTGTGCCCCCATGTTCTAGATTCCCCAGCCAGGAAAAATAACTTCTCAGTGTCTACCCTGTGAAGCCCCTTCAGAATCTTGTATGTTTTAATGAGATTACCTTTCATTCTTGTAAAGTCCAGAGAGTGCAGGGCCAATTTACTCAGCCTATCACCATAGGACAATTTTCTCATCCCTGGAACCAATCTAGTGAAACTTTGCTGTACTGCCTCCAATGTAAATATGGAGACCAAAATTACACACTCCAGGTGTGGTCTCACCAAAGACCTATACAATGTTGCAAGACTTCCTTATTGTTGTACTCCAATCCCCTTGCAATGAAGGCCAACATGCCATTTGCCTTCTGAATTACTTGCTGCACCTGCTTGTTAATTTTCAATGTTCCTGATATGAGTACACCCAAGTCACTCTGATCATCAACATTTACAAGTTTCACACCTATAAAAAATTTATTTTTCTATGCTTGCCACCAAAGTGAATAACCTCACACTTCCCCATATTATCCTCCATCTGCCACCTTGTTGCCCAGTCATTTAACCTGTCTATATATCTTTACAGCCTCTTTGTGTCTTCACAGCTTACATTCCCACCTAGCTTTGTATCATAAGCAAACTTAGATACATTATTCTCGGATCTTTGTCTAAGTCATTAATATAGATTGTAAATAGCTGAGGTCCCAGCAATAATCCTTGCAGCACTCCACCACTCAGCCTGCCAACTTGAAAATGCCCGGTTTATTTGTACTCTCTGCTTCCTGTCCGTTAACAAATCCTCTATCCATGCTAATATATTATTCCAGCACCACAAATCCTTATTTTGTGTAATAACCTTTTGTGTGGCACCTGATCAAATACCTTTTGGAAATCCAAGTACAACACATCTACTGGTTCTTCTTTATCTACCCTACTAGTTACATCCTAAAAAGCTCTAATAAATTTGTCAAACATGATTTCCCTTTTTTAAAACCATGTTGACTTTGTCCGATCATACTGGCATCTTCTCCAACCATCTCTGTGCCACAAGCGACACTGACAGGTCCAGGCTACACATTGTGGCATGCATCCTGTGGACATCAGTGCCCAGTTCCTACATGCACTACATGCTGCCACATAGTGTTCTCCTGTGACTCCTGAGGCCTGCATTTGTGCTCAGTTGAGCACAGCTGTATCTGTCCTCGCTCCTCCAATGGGAACTGCCCATAGATAGCTGCCTCTGCCACATCCTTCTGCACACTAGTACCATGCTCCTCACACAGTGCCACCCTATCTAAATGGGCACGAGGACCCACCAAGCTAAGAATATCTGTGCTGGTGATGCTGCACTTGTAAGGTGTGACTGCTTTTTTGATTCCTTGGTGGTCATTTGGGGCTGCAGAGGGGGAGGGAGAAGGTCTCATGAGGTCGACATCTGTACCTGTGGCAGAAACAAGAAGAGATCATGAGAGATAGCCTTGGAAAACAGAAGCCTCTGCAGTGCTGAGGCTTCCCAATGCAACTCAGTTGTCAGACTGAGCCCATTAATGAACCCATTAATAAGCACATTGCCCTCTGTAATTGCCATCTCCAACACGAGTTCCCATCTTGCCAGTGCTGACCTTCTTCTGGTCTGCAATCCTGGCTACTTCCATCACCTGCTCCTCGAGTACCGTGATGATCTGCAGATAGGGTGCCCCTCCACCTGTCAAGGCCCTCTCGCGGGCATTATGCGCTCATTTCTCCTGCAAAGCCAAAAGAGAGCATGAAATGGCACTGATGTTCTCCATAGCCAATGGCATCTACTCCAATTCATTGGAGGGTGCATGTTTCAGTGCTGGCGTATCCTAGCAGCACTATGGCTTAAAGCCATTCTGAGGGGTCAGTAAGTTCCATGGGCACACACCCCTCCCATGTTCAAGAGCAACATGTGCCCTGAGGCAGCTCAGCTGGTATGTCTGCTGGAGAGTGAATATCCAGAGGCCAGTCTTGAGAGTTGGTGGTAGCACTCAACTTGCCAGAGGTTATTAAAGCTTTTCCTGCACCTTCTCATGGCACCAATTCTGCCGCTTACAATGACAGCAATTTCTACCCAGGCCTGTTTGGTTGCTGTGGGTGGCCTCCTCCTGGCACCCTCTGGGAAAATCACCTCTCTTCTCTCCCTCACAGTCTCTAGCATGACATTGAGGTCAGCATCTGAAAAACGAGAACTGCCCTGCCCCAGGTTCCTGGCAGATCCTGAGACATCGTTAGGATCAGAAATCCAGCCCAAAGTTCTCTGTGAATCTTCACTGTGCACTTTCACCACTCAAACGGCAGCCACAGAATTGGCTGCAGTGGTGAGTTTAAATCGAGCCCACACTTGACTTGGCCGCTACTGCTCCCAACCCTGCACCGACTAATTGGCTGCCAAACCCTTCTCCAAATCAATTAAGGGGTCGCCCCCGTGAAACTCGGGTCTCATTTCTGTTTCCCCTCGGGTCTGGGTTGCGACTACAGTTTCCCACCCCAACATGAAAATTCAACCCCATAAATTTCCACTGACTTGTCCTGATGTGAAGCTATGTACTTGGGCGGAAGGAGAAGAGTTCAGATTAACTATTCAATGTAATATTTTAATTTATTTAATTTTCTTTTTCTTAACACACCAGCCCAAGAGCCATGCAACCTCTCACAAACAGCATTAGAAGTTCTGATTGCCAAATAAGCACAATAACAAGTCGTTAAATGCTCAAGAACTCACAGCTAACACATTTTAGAGTATGTTCCCACTCTAAAAATGTTTTTGCTTTTCTGGACTTTCATGGAGGAGCATCCAACACGAATAAAGGTATGTGTGCATGTCAGATGACACCACCACACGCAATTGGAACTGCGCATGTGCAAGAAGTTTGGATGATTTAGGCAAGCACAAACTAAGCATGATGCCACTCAGGTGAATGTAACTTGTAAAAGACCTGCCCAACAACAGTAAAGAAGGTATTTTCTTTTTACTAGTTTCTGCTAAATAAATAGCATGCACCATATCTATTGCATGAGTATAATTTTGTTTGCTCACACTTCACCCTTGCATTAATATTCCCATAAAATATGGGGTTGCAACTTTTTACCACTTGTCTTGTTAGGTTGTGACTTTTATACTAGAGGCCAAGCAAAGTCCAAAAAGAATGGTGTTCTATAGAAAATATCACTTCAACAGTAGTTGGTCTTATTAATATTAAACATTAAGCTTATATATTCAGGACTTTTCATTAGAATGCCCTCTGAACCTGAATATTGGTATAGCAGTTCCCACAGCTTGTCACTCTTTATTGCTATCTTTTGTTTCTGATCACTTTGGAATTCTGAGATAGAATTGAGGAAATGTAGCTGGTGTAACCATCTACAATGCTTAAAAAAACTCACTGATGCTCTGTTTAGTTTCTTGACACAATTTTGAGGTTTGGTGATCTGAACTGCACTTAAGATGCCCAATCTACCAGATCAGGTTGGATGGCACTAATGCAGCCTCAGAATGGGCCTCAGATGAGGACCAAGATGACTCGCAATAGCACCAGAAACAACCTGGTGGTTGCAGGCTCTTACAGCCACAGAAGAGAGGGCAGCAACAGAGAGCTGCAGCTCACAGGAGCTTCTGTACCTTTGAATCAGGCACCATGTATCAGTTCTATTCCTGTAATTAATTTGTAGCGAAGGCTGGCACTATTTTTAATCTGATAGTCGGTGCAGCTTTGGACCGAGACTGGGATTACCTGTCAGCAGTATTGAGCTGGGGTGAAATGGAAACAAGATCTGTCTCTCCTGCTCTAAATTGGCTTGGATTGGAAAGGTCTCTGGGCCTTGGAATGAGTGCGGGACGAACTACTTCTGCTGTCTGATTTTCATTAAATAAGGGAAGTAAGGGCATGAGACAATGGCGGGTAGGCTGTATAATAATAGTTACAAATTCTTACCACCAGCGTCTTAGGGCAACAAGAAGCAGGCGATAAATGTGGCTTTATTAGCATCACCTACACCCTGAGAACAGATTTTTTTTTAAGTCACTGCATGAGCTAAAAATTAAAGAAACTGGCCATCCGACAAAGATTGTAATTTCCTTGAATCTGTCAGCAATCTATCCATGCCTTTCACCATTTCATCTAGATACAAAACTGGCTAAACATGATTAGTCGAGTTTTTCTACCCTAGATTAGTTTGCATAATTACCTTCAACTGGGCCAATGTTAGCTTGTACTTTATGGAATGAAGGTCCAGAGCGTCTTTACGTGGTTGACATTCTATTACCTTACTTTGTACATGCTTGAATTCAGTGATAATTAGCGCATCTTCAGTATCCAGATCTATAACCCTTTCACCTGCAATAAGAGGCAGAAGCAGTTTACCCCTGACATGGTGCAGGAAATAAATCTTATAGGCATTATAAACATCAAACAAAATGTTACCCATTCTGGCTCACATGAAATACTGAATACCAAATGAGCTTTTATCAAGACAAATAGCATGTTGCTGAGTAAAAATAATAATTCATCACACATTTTTGTCAACTAAGCAGCACAGAATGCTTCATCTAATTGTCAACTTGGCAGTGGCAGTTAAGGGTGGCTGGATAACCCACAGATCTCACTAGTACTGTGAGCAGGTGTAAGGAGAGTGGTCAAATTCGGACAAAGCTTGTTTCTTGCCAGGTTCCTTCTTCCCAGCAATTTTACGTGAAAAGATGCATTCAGATGAAATGGACTGTCCATGTGTGATGGATCTCAAAAGGGGTAGAGGTTATTCATAGGTATTGTCCCATTTTCCCAATAAATTTTGAACACAATGTCATTGTTCCAATAAGTTTTACTTCATTTCTTTTCATTTTTTAATTGAATTTTTTTCTGAGGCAATTTTTATTTTGTTACGCGATAAGGTAATTGTATTTTAGATGCTTTCCCCAAGAAACAGCCAAATATTGTCATCAGAAAGTCAAATGCAAATGAAACACTTATTAAACTTCAGCAGAAGTGGAACAGATGAATATAAAAGAGGTAATATAAAAAAAACTTGCACTGGAGCTCAAGAAGTGAAACGGTGTTTAAAGGCATGCTAGAGTCAAGCCAAGATAAAATTAATAACAGATTTGATACATGGGGTAGATCTAAACTCAAAGCCTGGAATGAGTAGACAGAACAGTTGCCCCTTCATGCCAGTGGCAGGATTGGTCCATTACAAGGGAGGGTCTCATTACTGAACGGGTGTCCTGCTGCAGCTCACCAACTCTAAGCCCACACATAAGGAACATAGGATAGGAGGAGGCCATTCAGTCCAGCTCATCTGTCCCATCAATCCATTTGACTATGGCTGATCTGTATCTCAATTCCATCTACTTGCCTTAATCTTGTCACACATATTACTCTTGTCAAACAAAAATCTATAAAATTAAGTTTTGAAAATTTCAGTTCACCCCTAGTCTCAAGAGCTTTTTGGGGGAGAGAGGCCCAGATTTCCACTGCCCTTTGTGTGAAGAAGTGCTACCTGACATCACCTTTGAATAGGTTAGCTCTAATTGTAATTTTGTGTCACCTTATTCAGGACTCTCCCACCAGACAAAAATAGTTCCTCTATTTATCTATAGTGCTATTCTGGTGAATTGATACTGCACCCCCTCCAAAGTCAATATACCCTTCCTGAAGTGCGGTGCAAAGAACTAAATGCAATACTCCAGATGGGGTCTAACCAGAGCTTTGTATAACTGAAACATTACATCCATTCCTCTTGAGATGAAAGTCAAAATTCCACTATCTTTTAAAATTAGTTTTTGTACCTGTCTAGCTTTTTAAAATTCATTCACGGGATGTGGACAAAGCCAGCATTTATTGCTCATTCCTAATTGCCCTTGAGAAGGTGGTGGTGAGCTGCCTTCTTCAATGGTTGCAGTCCATGTGGTGAAAGTACATCCACAAAGCTGTTAGGGAGTTCCAGAATTTTGATTCATTGACAGTGAAGAAAGAGCACTATATTTCCAAGTGTGCATGGTGTGTGGCTTGGAGGGGAACTTGCAGGTAGTGGTGTCCCCAGGCACTTGCTGCCCTTGTTCTTCTAGGTGGTAGAGGTCATGGGTTTGGAAGGTGCAGTTGAAGGAGCCTTGGCGGGCTGCTGCAATGCATCTTGTAGATGGTACACAGTGCAGACATGGTGTGACGATGTTCATGCTTAAGATGGTAGATGGAGTGATCCACCACATTAGCTGCCACCTCAAAAAAATCAACGAGGTGCGTTGACGTGACTTACCTTTTTACAAATCCATGCTGGCTCTCTGATAGGTCATATTTGTCCAAATGTTCAGTCACTCTGTCCCTAGTAACTTCGCCACAACAGATGTTAGACAAATAAGCCTATAATTTCCTCGTTTATCTACCCTGCCCTTCTTAAATATGGCACGACATTAATTTCCCAAGCTATGAGGACAATTCCTAAATTAAGAGTGTTTTGGAAAATTATGACTAATATAGCATGAGTAATGCATCATCAGCTACTTCTTTTAATACCCTGGAGTGGAAACCATGAGGAGCTGGGAAACTGTATATTTTTAATCTCCTAATTTTTCCCATTACCATTCTTTTACTTATATTGAACCTAGTTAGCTCTTCCCCATGATTTAGTTTTACTTAGCTTCATATATATGGTGCGTTATCTTTATCTTCTACTATGAAGTACTAAGCAACTATTTAGCAAGTCTGCCATTTCCTGATTTTCAATTGCAATGTCAGGTAGGTCCAGGATGGGGAGCCAACCACAGCAGGGAGCTGACCTCAGTGGGGAGCCTGGAGGAACACTGCTACTTTTCCTGGGTGCTCAAAAACAATTATATGCTCATGTTACATTTTAGGGGCCTATTTGTTCTCACCGTGTGGTTCATAAGAGCCACCAATCAGAAGGCCCCTGTAAATAAGGCGGGATAGCAGTAAGTGGTGCACAGCAATTTTAACTACCATCTCTTTTCCACTGGGTATGTCGAGTAAAAAGCTGCTTTTAAATTTGATGGCACAGGATAAAAGATAGCATCCCAAAAAAGATCCACAGACACCAAATCTACAATGCCTGCCATCACCATCATTGATAGCTACAAGCCTTGGCACACTTACTTTTGGAGGACAACTGCCTCCATTGGCTCTGGGTCAGTGAACAACAGGTAGCAGAGCTTAGCCATCTGCTTCAAGGATACCTACTACACAGAGTTGGCTATGCCAGTGGGAGCCAACATCATCAACACCCTCAACTTTTATGGTTTTTAGCTCATTCCAGATAAATGCTGCAATATCAGCTACTCTGCTGTCCACACAGGTAACAAGTAACCAGTACACCTGATTTTGTGAGACAGGACAGATATGTGGGCGGCACAGTGGTTAGCACTGCAGCCTCACAGCTGCAGCGACCTGGGTTCGATCTGGGTACTGCCTGTGTGGAGTTTGCAAGTTCTCCCTGTGACCGCATGGGTTTTTGCCGGGTGCTCCAGTTTCCTCACACAGCCAAAGACTTGCAGGTTGATAGGCAAATTGGCCATTATAAATTGCCCCTAGTATAGGTAGGGGAATTGAGGGAAGGTGGGGATGTGGTAGGAATATGGGATTAGTGTAGGATTAGTATAAATGGGTGGTTGATGGTCGGCACAGACTCGGTGGGCCGAAGGGCCTGTTTCAGTGCTGTATCTCTAAACTAAATAAATAAATAAAAGCAGAATGGTGCTCATCCTGAAACAGGATAGCAGTCAACCTCAGAGAAGGAGCAGTCAGAGAATGCACCATCACATGATTCCCCTGCACCTTCCACCAGTGCAGACACTTTGGTTTACGCATGAATCAGGGTCACAAGCTGGTGAGAGCACCGCACACATGCCTGAGCAGCTGGCTGAGGCTGAGACAACCGAAGCCTCTGACAGTCAGAAGACTGTGGGTGGCCTGGCCCATACTGATCCCTAGGCTGATGACGAGCTTCTGCTGTCAACAGCACAGGGCATGCTGGAGTTGCAGAGAGAGGTAAGGGAACATCTGGTGGAGATGCCAGAGGCCATTCACAGCCATGAGTGGATGATGATGGAGTCCATCTATGCTATGAGTGCTGCTATGTCTCAGGCTCGTGAGCCTATAGCTTCCTCCATCGAGAGGTTGATGACCCTCATGGAGAATCAGATCCCACAGATGCACGTAAACCTGCACACCATCGCCTTGGCCATGAGTTCCATGCAACAGTGGCAAGGCAAGAGAAGGACAAGGTGCCTGGAGTCTTCTCCAGTTCCTCGGCCTTCTCTGGTCAGCAGGGATATTCAAGTGAGCCATTAAAGCTCCAGTAGCCGCATCACTTGAAGACAGTTCTGCACCTGTGGAGGAAACCCTCAGGCAACCGGGACCCTCCAGGTCTCCAGCAGCCAGAGGATGGCTGCCAAAGTCATTACAGGCTAAGGGGCAGCCTTCCTTCTGTCCAGCTGCCAGTCTAGGCTCAGCCCTCCTTTGTAATCACCTCCGATGTGCCAGAGCATGTGGGTGATCTGGGCACTAGGTATGGAACCCAAATAGAAAGGAGGCAACAGACTGAATGCTTTTAGGTGAATCTTTATTGCTTTCACTCTGAGAGGCCATTATGGTGGCTAGAAGCGGGTAACTATGAAACTGTCTCTTGCCTCCTTGGCCCATCGGTCAATGTGCCTGGCTTCTGGAGCAAGTGGTTCAACATCCTGTGCTGCATGGTCAGTTGAGGAGTGGCAATCAATCAGGCAAGGCCTCAGGAAAAAGCTCTTTAAAAGTGGAAAATTGAATGGTTTTGAATCTAATAATGCATAAAGTATTATTATCTATTTAAAAATGTTGCATTTAAAAGGTGGCAGAGTGGCGCAGTGGTTGGCACTGCAGCCTCACAGCTCCAGCGACCTGAGTTCAGTTCTGGGTACTACCTGTGCGGAGTTTGCAAGTTCTCCCTGCGACTGCAATTGGCCATTGTAAATTGCCCCTAGTGTAGGTCGGTGGTAGGAGAATTGGGGGAAGATGGGGATGTAGTAGGGAATATGGGATTAATGTAGGATTAGTATAAATGGGTGGTTGACGGTCAGCATGGACTTGGTGGGCTGAAGGGCCTGTTTCAGTGCTGCATCTCTCAATGACGGTGCGAATCAGTCACATCAGATCTTTTGAAAATGTCATCTAAAAGTGAGACCTCTGAGACTTTAAAGTGCTGCTTTTCAGGACATCACACCTCATTGTGGCATGTATCCACAAAGCAGACATTACCGTTGGCTGGAATGAAAACTTAGATTCGGCTGAGATGAAGTAAATAGAATGGGAAATAAAAACAAGAAATGCTGCAATCACTCAGCAGGTCTGGCAGCATCTGTGGAAAGAGAAGCAGAGTTAACGTTTCGGGTCAGTGACCCTTCATCGGAACCCTTCCGATGAAGGGTCACTGACCCGAAACATTAACTCTGCTTCTCTTTCCACAGATGCTGCCAGACCTACTGAGTGATTCCAGCATTTCTTGTTTTTATTTCAGATTTCCAGCATCCGCAGTATTTTGCTTTTATTAAATAGAATGGGAGGTGGTTTGTATGAAACATAATTATTGGAAAAGACCTGTTAGGCCAAATAACCTGTTTCTGTTCTGTAAATTATAACATTCTATGTAATAGTTAATAAGCATGTACCCAAAATATAATTACACAAATAAGTTACCTGCAGCTGGCTTTGTTATATTGACTTTTTCACAATCAAAGTTTTCCGATTCTGGAATCTGGTTTATAGTTTCAGCAAGTTTGATGACAAGGTATGTTCGGGCAAGTTCAAGTTTATTCACAAGGTAAGGACCATAAAGTGTATCTAAGGTTGGAGACAAAGTTGTCTTGAGTAGGTCCTCAATTGGCTGTGGATTAATAAATAAAATGATTTAGCATAACAGCAACATGGTAAACCCATGCATGATCCATCCCAGGCCAAGGCGTTTGGACTGCTTTTTCAGTATACATGTGGGACAAAGAAATAGAGGGATATAGGGACAGGGTGGGAAGAGGTAGAGTGAGAGGAGATTCAGATGTGGTGTAAACACTGGCATAGACCTGTTGAACCAAAAGGACTATGGGTGTTATGTAGCATGAGGATCAATACCTCCAAAGTGGCTATTCAGATTTTTGATGGATAGGAAATGGAAGGGAGGGAGCACCTCAAGAAAATTACAATCACCAGGGAAGTGGTACTGAAGAAATTGTTGGAGCTGTGGGCTGACAAGTTCCTGGGTCCTGATGGACTTCATCCTAGGGTGTTAAAAGAAATGGCTAGTGAAATAGTTGATGCGTTAGTTTTAATTTTCCAAAATTCTCTGGATTCGGGGACGGTTCCTTTAGAAAATAGTGAATGTAACTCCTTTATTCAAAAAGAGAGGGAGACAGAAAGCAGAAAACTACAGGCCAGTTAGCTTAACATCTGTCGCAGGGAAAATGTTAGAAGCTATTATTAAAGATGTTATAACAGGGCATTTAGAAAAATTCAAGGTAATCAGGCAGAGGCAACATGGTTTTGTGAAAGGGAAACCATGTTTAACCAATTTATTGGAGTTCTTTGAGGGAGTTACATGTGCTGTGGATAAAGGGGAACTGGTGGATGTATTGTACTTAGATTTCCAGAAGGCATCCGATAAGGTGCCAAATCAAAGGTTATTGCAGAAAATAAAAGCTCATGGTATAGGCATGGATAGAAGATTGGTTAGCTAACAGGAAATAGAGAGTCGGCATAAATGGGTCATTTTCTGGTTGGCAAGATGTCACGAGTGGTGTGCCACAGGGATCTGTGCTGGGGCCTCAACTTTTTACAATTTATATAAATGGGTTAGATGAAGGGACTGAAGATATGGTTGCTAAATTTGCTGATGACACAAAGTTAGGTAAGAAAGTAACTTGTGAAGAGGACATAAGGAGGCTACAAAGAGATATAGATAGGTTAAGTGAGTGGCAAAGATCTGGCAAATGGAGTATAATGTGGGAAAATGTGAAATTGTCCTCTTTGGCAGGAGGAATAAAAAAGAAGCATATTATCTAAATGGTGAGAGATTGCAGAGCTCTGAGATGCAGAGGGGTCTGGGTGTCCTAGTGCATGAATCGCAAAAGGTACAGCTGCTAAACAGGAATGTAAAAACCCAACTGGTTCACTGGAGAAGGGGACCTGCCTCCCCTACCTTGCTTGGCTGACATGTAAGTCATAAGGCCCTCAAATCAAGCTTCAAAGATGGCGACCTGCATGCGCGGGCCTTACTCCATGAGCCATTGTGATTTTAAACGCAGCTTCTCATTTACATGGTCGGGGCAGACTGCCCCGCCCCTCCCCAGACAGTGATGTGGAGGGGGCGGGCCATCTGTCCCCAACAACGATGGGGGGGGGGGGGGAGCTCACTGTGCAGGCGCCGATGCCATTTTTAAAGGGCTTCCAGCCCTTCAATTTAAGTAAAATACTTTCAAGCAATATGAGTGTAAAGAATTAAAGCTATCCCGACTCTCTCCCATCCCCCCAATGACCATCAAATTTATTACTTGTCCACTCCCCCCAAAAAACTTACCTTGGGCTCCTGACCTTCCCCCCACAAATTTCATAAACTATGAACTTTACCCCTTCCCACCATCCCCTAAACCAATTAAAAACGTGCTCCCCCCCACAGCCCTCAAAACATACCTGCCCACCCTTCCCCACCAATGTTCCGTCTCGGATTTCTGAATGGTGATCTGAAGGTACGGGAGTACTGGCTGCCGCCACCAATATGGCATTCGGATGGACGGCAGGAGCTGGTAAGTATTACTTTAAATACATTTACATATTTAAATTTTGATGCTGCCGCCGGCAATATGGGGCCGGGCCTTCCCGGCATCAAGATCCATGGCGGGCCTCTCCCAGAGGCATTTTCCAGGCCCCCCCACCACGACCCCCGACAGCGGTGTGGAGGGGAGTGGTGGCGGGGGGAGGGGAGGCGGTAAAATCCAGCCCGTGTCTAATGAAGAAAAAACAAATTCTACTTCAATAATATTGACTATATTTCTTACCAGCAAATTATTAGATATAAGTGTGCTTGAGTGATCAAACTTCATTTGAACCTATAAAGGAAAATAGTTAACATTTTCAATTGACTTTATATAGATCAATTTATCTAACAGAACTGTTCTCTTCCAATGTAAATATAAGAAAAAAAAGTGACAGGGAGGGTTTACACTAGTAATCACCAGAAGATATTTACTTCATGTCATTGTGGAGAAAGAAATAGAGAAAGAGCAAAAGAGTGAAAAAAGAAATTACATTTAGAAAGCAATTTATGACATTTCAAAATGCTTTACAACCAACGAAATACTGTTAACATGTTGTTAACACTGTTGCAATGTGGGCAAATGCAGCAGTCAAATTACACACTGGAAAGTCCCACAAATGGAAAATGAATGAATAAATAATCTTGACAGTGTAATATTTGCCAGGACTAAAGGAGCACTCTTCAAATCGTGTCATGGATCTATTACATTCAGCTGAACAGACAAACTTTGTTTAGTATCTCAACTGAAAATTCTCTGAAAATGCAGTATACCTTTAATACGACACTGAAGCCTAGATTATATGCTTAAATCTCCAGTGCGATTTCATCCCACAACTTTCAGACACAGAAGTAAAAGCCCTACCAACTAAGCCAAGCTGACACTCAGAGAGGCACAAAGTACAGGTAAGTGCTTTACTACAGGAGAGGACTCAGGGCTTAATTTAGTGAGCCCGTTTGAAGCAGGAATGGAGGCGTGGGGATGGCCAGAGAGTAGCAATTATACTCATCCGCCCGGAAAACCAATGCCGTAACATCAGTTCCAGATTTATTCAGTGGCAATAAAGCACATACGAACATACAAACACATGGATTAGGAGCAGAAGCAGGCCATTTGTCCCCTCGAGCCTGCTCCGCCATTCAATAAGATCATGGCTGATCTGTTTCTGTCTCGAATTCCACACTCCCATCTACCCCCATAACCTTTGATTCCCTTGCACTAAGGCGACGTCGCCAAACACGACGGGACTGTCACTTCAATTGCATGAACAGTTTTAATATATTTGCATGCAACTGACTGCAATTCAATGGAAGGCTTAGAATTAAGTGGATAACGGAGGCCCTCACATGCCTTCGGATCCCTGGCCATTGAAAGATGGCAGTACCAAGGCGAGGCTTCAGTGCCATGATGGGAGGCAGCCACATGGGCGGGCTTGGTCTCGGGTGCTCGGTACGGCTGGCCAAACAACTGGGAGAGAGGGTTGGCTATCAGCAAAGGGTGGGCACTGAGGGCCATCAGCGCATAAGTCGACAGTAGCAAAGGCAAAGATAACAGGGCAACTTTGTCACTGCAAGGACAATGCTCTTGAGAACACAAGAATACAAGAAATAGGAACAGGAGCAGATCATAAGACCCATCGAGCCTGCTCCGCCATTCAGTGCGATCATGGTTGATCTTAGGCTGCAACTCCATTTTCCCACCTGCTCGCATATCCCTTCATTCCATGAGAGACCAAAAATATGTTGATCCCAGCCTTCAAAGTATTCAACGATGGAACATCCACAAACTTCAGGGGTAGAGAATTTCAAAGATTCATAACATTTTGAGAGAAGCAACTTCTCCTCATCTCAGTACTAAATGATTGGTTCCTTTTCCTGAACCCCCGTGTTTTAGATTCTCCGATGGAGGGAGGGCCAGGAGGCAAGAAACAGTTTCATACTTACCCACTTCCAGCCACCATGCTTGTCTCTGAGTGAAAGCAAAACAAACTTACCTAAAAGCATTCAGTCTGTCACATCCTTCCTATTTTAGTTCAGTGCCTAGCACCCAGATCACCCATGCACTCTGGCACATCAGAGGCACTTACCAAAGAAGGGCTAAGCCAAGACTGGCAGCCCACAATGGGAGAAGGATGAAGTCAGCATTTCACAATTAAGGCATGAAGGAATCAGCATCTTTCAAATTCTTTGTTAACTTCAAAAGTGAATAAACTTCATAGCAGAAAAAACAAATGGCAAATTTCAAGCATCTCTGAAACTCCAAGTGTGTCTAGGTGTTTTTTTTTTCAAATACGTTTGAGTGCTTCTATACAGTCTGAGCCCAGCAATTGCAGCTGGACTGGAGGCAGGCTGCTGATCAGGCTGCCCCTTGCCCTGTGATGACTTCAACCTCTCGATGGAGGAAGCCATGTGCTCACATGCCTGAGGCCTGGCATGGGTGAACTCCTCCATTGTCCGCTCAAGGCTGCGCATGGCCACTGGCATCTCCACCAGATGTTCCCTTACCTCTCTCTGCAACACCAGCATGTCCTGTGCTGTCGATACCAGAGGCATGTCAACAGCCTGGGGCACAGCATGGGCTTGCCACCGACAATCCTCTGACTATCAGTGACCTCAGCACCAGCCAGCTGCTCGGGCGTGTGTGCGTGCTCTCACCAGCTTGTGACCCTGATTCAAGGTGAAAGCATCTGCTCTGGTGGAAAGTTCAGGAGAGTTATGTGATGGTGCATCCTCTGACTGCTCCTCCTCTGAGGTTGACTGATGTCCCCATTCTGATGGAGTCTCCTGCAACTGCCGAGCTGCATGAGAGAACACAAACATTTATGGGTTTCGGCCCATTTTGTCATGATATCCATGCATTATGTGAATCTCCAGAAGTGTGCTGGATGTCGATGGAAGACAATCCTCGCTCTCTTGCGCAGAGACTCCAGTCTCACTATCTGTAATTTAGCAGCTGCCCTGGATTCTCACTAATTCCAGTGCTTCATTCTCAGCTGCTGAGAGGCTGTATGTCAGCAATTCCTCTGCCAGTCTGCAAGGTCTCCTGTTATAATGGGCCTGCTTGTCAACAAAGAAAGAACAAAGAAAATTACAGCACAGGAACAGGCCCTTCGGCCCTACAATCTGCACCGATCCAGATCCTCTATTTAAACATGTCGCCTATTTTCTAAGGGTCTGTATCTCTTTGCTTCCTGCCCATTCATGTATCTGTCTAGATACATCTTAAAAGATGCTATCGTGCCCGCGTCTACCACCTCCGCTGGCAACGCGTTCCAGGCACCCACCGCCCTCTGCGTAAAGAACTTTCCACGCATATCCCCCTTAAACTTTTTCCCTCTCACTTTGAACTCGTGACCCCTAGTAATTGAATCCCCCACTCTGGGAAAAAGCTTCTTGCTATCCACCCTGTCTATACCTCTCATGATTTTGTACACCTCAATCTCCGTCTTTCTAATGAAAATAATCCTAATCTACTCAACCTCTCTTCATAGCTAGCGCCCTCCATACCAGGCAACATCCTGGTGAACCTCCTCTGCACCCTCTCCAAAGCATCTACATTCTTTTGGTAATGTGGCGACCAGAACTGCACGCAGTATTCCAAATGTGGCCGAACCAAAGTCTTATACAACTGTAACATGACCTGCCAACTCTTGTACTTAATACCCCGTCCGATGAAGGAAAGCATGCCGTATGCCTTCTTGACCACTCTATTGACCTGCGTTGCCACCTTCAGGGAACAATGGACCTGAACACCCAAATCTCTCTGTACATCAATTTTCCCCAGGACTTTTCCATTTACTGTATAGTTCATTCTTGAATTGGATCTTCCAAAATGCATCACCTCGCATTTGCCCTGATTGAACTCCATCTGCCATTTCTCTGCCCAACTCTCCAATCTATCTAGATTCTGCAGTATTCTCTGACAGTCCCCTTCACTATCTGCTACTCCACCAATCTTAATGTCATCTGCAAACTTGCTAATCAGACCACCTATACTTTCCTCCAAATCATTTATGTATATCACAAACAACAGTGGTCCCAGCACGGATCCCTGTGGAACACCACTGGTCACACATCTCCATTTTGAGAAACTCCCTTCCACTGCTACTGTCTGTCTCCTGTTGCCCAGCCAGTTCTTTATCCATCTAGCTAGTACACCCTGGACCCCATGCGACTTCATTTTCTCCATCAACCTACCATGGGGAACCTTATCAAACGCCTTACTGAAGTCCATGTATATGACATCTACAGCCCTTCCCTCATCAATCAACTTTGTCACTTCCTCAAAGAATTCTATTAAGTTGGTAAGACATGACCTTCCCTACACAAAACCATGTTGCCTATCACTGATAAGCCCATTTTCTTCCAAATGGGAATAGATCCTATCCCTCAGTATCTTCTCCAGCAGCTTCCCTACCACTGACGTCAGGTTCACCGGTCTATAATTACCTGGATTTTCCCTGCTACCCTTCTTAAACAAGGGGACAACATTAGCAATTCTCCAGTCTTCCGGGACCTCACCCGTGTTTAAGGATGCTGCAAAGATATCTGTTAAGGCCCCAGCTATTTCCTCTCTTGCTTCCCTCAGTAACCTGGGATAGATCCCATCCGGACCTGGGGACTTGTCCACCTTAATGCCTTTTAGAATACCCAACATTTCCTCCCTCCTTATGCCGACTTGACCTAGAGTAATCAAACAAGTGGAAAAAGGAGGTAGTCATAGAAAGAAGCACTGAGGGTAGCTAGGGCACAAAATGTACTCTGGGTGGGGGATTTCAATGTCCATCACCAGGAGTGGCTCGATAGCACTACTGCTGTCTGTGCCCTAAAGGACATAGCTGCTAGACTGGGTCTGCGGCAGGTGGTGAGGGAACTAACAAGAGAGAAAAACCTACTTGACCTCGTCCTCACCAATCTACCTGTCGCAGGTGCATCTGTCCCTGACAGTACTGGTAGGAGACAAAGTCCCGTTTTCACATTGAGGGGACCCACGATCGTGTTGTGTGGCACTACCACCATGCTAAATGAGATAGATTTCGAACAGATCTAGCAAGTCAAAACTGGGCATCCATGAGGCGCTGTGAGCCATCAGCAGCAGCAGAATTGTATTCAACCACAATTTGTAACCTCATGGCCCAGCATATCCCCTACTCTCCCAACACCATCAAGCTGGGGGACCAACCCTGGTTCAACGAAGAGTGCAGGAGGGCATTCCAGGAGCAGCATCAGGCATACCTAAAAATGAAATGTCAGCCTGGTGAAGCTACAACACAGGACTATGTGCGTGCCAAACAGCGGAAGCAGCATGCAATAGACAGGGCTATGCAATCCCATAACCAACGGATCAGATCTAAGCTTTGCAGTACTGCCCCATCTAGTCATGAACAACTGACAGGAGGAAGAGGCTCCACAAATATTCCCATCCTCTAGGATGGGGAGCCCAGCACATCAGTGCAAGAGACAAGGCTGAAGCATTTGCATCTATCATCAGCCAGAAATGCCGAGTGGATGATCCAACTCGGCCTCCTCCTGAGGTCCCATGCATCACAGAGTGATACAGCACTGAAACAGGCCCTTTGTCCCACTGAGTCTGTGCTGACCATCAACCACCCATATATACTAATCCTACATTAATCCCATGTCCCCTACCACATCCCCACCTTCCCTCAATTCTCCTACCACCTACCTACACAAGGGGCAATTTACAATGGCCAATTTACCTATCAACCTGCAAGTCTTTGGCTGTGGGAGGAAATCGGAGCACCCGGCGGAAACACACGCGGTCACAGGGAGAACTTGCAAACTCTGCACAGGCAGTACCCAGAACCGAACCCGGATGCTGGAGCTGTGAGGCTGTGGTGCTAACCACAGATGTCAGTCTTCAGCCAATCTGATTCACTCCGCGTGATATCAAGAAAAGGTTGAAGGCACCAGATACTGCAAAGGCCCTGACAACATTCCAGCAATAGTACTGAAGATTTGTGCTCTAAAACTAGCCATGCCCCGCGCCAAGCTGTTCCAGTACAGCTACAACACTGGCATCCACTCGGCAATGTGGAAAATTGCCCAGAAATGTCCTGTCCATAAAAAGCACAACAAATCCAACCTGGCCAATTACCGCCCTATCAGTCGACTCCCAATCATCAGCAAAGTGATATCAAGAGGCATTTGCTCAGCAATAACCTGCTCACTGACGCTCAGTTTGGGTTCCACCAGGGCCACTCAGCCACTGACCTCGTTTCAGCCTTGGTCCAAACATGGAGAAAAGAGTTGAACTCAAGAGGTGAGGTGAGAGTGATTGCCCTTGACATCAAGGCAGAATTTGACTGAGTGCGGCATCAAGGAGCCCTAGCAAAATTGGAGTCAATGGGAATCGGGGAGAAACTCGCCGCTGATTGGAGTCATACATAGAACAAAGGAAGATGGTTGTGGTTGTTGGAGGTTAATCATCTCAGTCCCAGGACATCACTGCAGGAGTTCCTCAGGGTAGTGTCCTAGGCCCAACCATCTTCAGCTGCTTCATCAATGACCTTCCCTCCATCATAAGGTCAGAAGTGGGGATGTTTGCTGATGATTGCACATAGTTCAGCACCATTCGCGACTTCTACTAAAGCAGCCCATGTCCATATGCAGCAAGAACTGGACAACATCCAGGCTTGGGCTGATAAGTGACAAGTGACATTCAGGCCAGAAAACTGCCAGGCAATGATCATCTCCAGCATGAGAGAACCGAACCATCTCCCCTTGACATTCAATGGCATTACTATCGCTGAATCCCCCATTATCGACATTCTGGGAGTTACCATTGACCAGAAACTGAACTAGACCAGCCACATAAATGATGTGGCTACTACAGCAGGTCAGAGGATGGGAATTTTGCAGTGAGTAACTCACCTCCTGTCTCGCCAATGCCTGTCCGCCATCTACATGGCACAAATCAGGAGTGTGGTGGAATGCTCTCCACTTGCCTGGAAGGGTGCAGCTCCAACAACACTCAAGAAGCTCAACACCATCCAGGACAAAGCAGCCCGTTTGAGTGGCACCCCCATCTACAACCTTCAACATTCACTCCCACCACCACAAACGCACAGTTGCAGCAGTGTGTAAGATCTAGAAGAACAAGAGCAGCAGATTCATGGGAACACTACCACCTGCAAGTTCCCCTCCAAGCTGCACACCATCCTGACTTGGAACGAGATCACCGTTCCTTCGCTGTCAAGATCCTGGAATCCCTTCCTAACAGCACTGATGGTGTACCCTAAGGACTGCAGCGGTTCAAGAAGGCAGCTCACCACCACCTTCTCAAGGGCAATTAGGGATGGGCAATAAATGCTGGCCTAGCCAGCAGCGCCCATATCCCCCGAACGAATAAAAAAAACCTACAAGCACATCCATTTTCTGGTGCCTCGCTCCTTGGGCGCATGAGCCTTTATCTATGTCAAACGGACTTCCAGTGCAGCTTTACGAAACCTTTGGGCATTGACCAACACAGACACTCCTGATGTTGATCTTCCGCTGTCCCTGGTATTGTAACTTGAGCTCCAGCTCTCTTTTTCTCTCTCTTCCCCTCACCCCACCGCCACAACTCTTTTATTTAAAACACCTTTGAAGTGCTGTAGTTAGACCATATTTTCCTCCTTCCCAGCAGCAGAGAACCAGTCAGGAGTAGAATTCATGCTTTAAACCCACCCTGAACTGAGAAAAGTCTGGTTAGGTGCCAGTGGTATGACAGGAGTAGGTGGAAATCAAGCTCCACCGTTTCCCTAACCAGGGCCAGCTCAGTCATAGGTTTTCTCTAATGACCTTCTTTAACCAGGAATTCCCCAGCTATACAACTATTTAGGGAATACACTGATCTTCTGCCAAAGTTACAGCAGCCGATTGGAAGAATTCGGAGGAAATTCCCAGAGCTTATCAAAATTCTACTTTATTCTGAACACACCTGTTAAATCTTAACATTCTTTGTTCTAATGAAAACTGCCACAGTTTCTCTAATGTGTCTTCATTAACTAAAACTTTTATGAAAGGGAAATCATGTTTGACAAATTTATTAGAGTTCTTTGAGGATGTAGCAAGCAGGGTGGTTAAA
This sequence comes from Heterodontus francisci, assembly GCF_036365525.1. Taxonomy (NCBI): domain Eukaryota; kingdom Metazoa; phylum Chordata; class Chondrichthyes; order Heterodontiformes; family Heterodontidae; genus Heterodontus; species Heterodontus francisci. The sequence goes on from NC_090397.1 coordinate 7,402,815, forward strand.
GGGGAACCATTAGATGTAGTGTATTTGGATTTCCAAAAGCATTTGATAAGGTGCCACATAAAAGGTTACTACATAAGATAAGAACTCATCATGTTGGGGGGAATATAGTAGGATGGATAGATGATTGGCTAACTAACAGGAAACAGAGAGTTGGGATAAATGGTTAGCAAACTGTAATTAGTGGAGTGCCACAGGGTTAGTGCTGGGGCCTCAACTATTTATGATCTATATTAATGACTTGGATGAAGGGACCGAGTGTATTATAGCCAGATTTGCAGATGATACAAAGATAAGTAGGAAAGCAAGTTGTGAGGAGGACACAAGTGTCTGTAAAGAGATATAGATAGCTGGAAACAGAGACATTTTGTCAAAGCTTTTCGTCTTGCACTCATCAGGACAATTTGCAAGAACATCAATGTAAGGGAAGACAACAATTTTATACTGTGTGAAAACAGAGTGCTCATTGGTAGGCAAGTGGACTCTGATTGGTAGAGGCATTGCCATGGAGAATGCACCAGTTTATGGTGACTGACAGTTAACTGCCAAGCTTTGTTTGAAATTTAAACCAGGGTGCTTGACTCGGATTGGTCAAGGCATTGCCTTGAGGAATGAAGCAGTGAATGGTTGTCATTTATTTTGTTTAGCTGAAACAGACACAATGTGTGTACATGTTCTTTCTGTCTGCAAAGCACAGGGCCCTGTGTATTAATATATGGAGCTTCCAGTGCACGCAAATACGCCACACTGCGAGTCCGACTGACAATCTTAAATTGGTTGTCAGCATAATTCTTAGCACACTGAGGATTATTTAGCAGATGCCTTCCAATCGCGGAATCACATCTAATGTTGGACACCGTGTTTTGAGCTTTGCAAACACGGGCTGGTTGGATACGGCCTGTACCTTGCCCATTGCGAACAGCGGAAGGGATATGTTGTTTGATACGATCCGCCAGTCTTTGGGACATACGGCCTATATATATAGCATCACACTGGCATTGAAATTCATATCTAACATTACTAATTTGTGTAATGGGCAGGACATCTTTTTGGCTTGATGACAGCATCCTGTTAGTGGTGAACACCACATATGTTGCGACTGCATAGCAGTAGCGTGAAACAGCTAGCTTCACCTGTTGTTCAAATTTTTGGGATATGTTACCCTTCCAGGGTAATCGGAGGTAGACTGGGCACTTTCACACAAATGAGTAATGTGATAGATAAATTTCAATGCCATTGTGATGCTAGGTATATAGGCTGTACGTCCCAAAGATTGGTGGATCGTATCAAACAACATGTCCCTTCCGCTGTTTACAACGGGCAAGGTACAGGCCGTACCCAACTAGCTCATGCTTGCAAAACTCAAAACACAGTGTCCAAAATTGGATGTGATTCTGCGATTGGACAACATTTGCTAAATAATCTTCAGTGTACTAAACATTACGCTGACAACTAATTTAAGATTGTCAGCAGGGCTCGTGGCACTTTTGTGCATACGGGAAGCTACATATATTAATACATAGGGCCCTGTTCTTTGCAGACAGAAAGAAAATGTACATACATTGCATCTGTTGCAGCTGAACAAAATAAGTGACAGCCATTTGCTGCTTCATTCCACAGGGCAATGCCTTGACCAGAGTCAAGTTGCCTGGTTTCAATTTCAACCAAACTGTCAGTCACCATAAACTGGTGCATTCTCCATGGCAACGCTTCTACCAATCAGAGTCCACTTGCCAACCAATCAGCACTCTCTTCCCATACAGTATAAATATGTTATTTTCCCTTACATTGGTATTCCTGCGAATTGTCCTGATGAGTGCAAGACGAAAAGCTTCGACAAAATGTCTCTACTTTCAGCAATACTCAAGTTCTGTACTGCCAAACGACTACAGATAGGTTAAGTGAGTGGGCAAAAATTTGGCAGATGGAGTATAATATGGGAAAATGTGGGGTTGTCCACTTTAACAGGAATAGAAAAGCAGAATATTATTTATATGGAGAGAGACTGCAGAATGCTGCGGTACAGAGGGATCTGGGTGTCCTTGTACATGAATCACAAAAAGTTAGCATGCAGGTACAGCAAATAATTAAGAAGGCAAATGGAATGTTGGCATTTATTGCAAGGGGGATGGAGTATAAAAGTAAGAAAGTTTTGCTACAATTATACAGGGCACTGGTGAGACCACACCTCAAGTACTGCATGCAGTTTTGGTGTGTCCTTACTTAAGAAGGGATATACTTGCATTGGAAGCATTTCAGAGAAGGTTCATTAGGCTTATTCCTGGAATGAAGGGATTGTCTTATGAGGAAAGGTTGAACAGGTTGGGCCTGTACACATTGGAGTTTAGAAGAGTGAGAGGTAATCTTATTGAAACATTAAAGATTCTGAGTGGGCTTGACAGGGTAGATGCTGAGAGGATGTTTCCCCTCGTGGGGGTATCTAGAACAAGGTAGCACAGTTTCAAAATAAGGAGTCTTCCATTTAAAATGGAGGTGGGGAATTTCTTCTCTCAGATGGTAGTTAATCTTTGGAATTCTCTTCCCCAGAGAACAATGGAGGCTGGGTCATTGAAAATATTCAAGATTGAGTTAGACAGATTTTTGATCTACAAGGGAGTCAAGCATTATGATTGGAGGGGGGGGGGGTGCAGGGGACAGGCAGGAAAGTGGAGTTGAGGCCACAATCAGATCAGCCATGATCTTATTAAATGGTGAAGCAGCCTCGACGGACCGATTGTCCTACTCCTGCTCCTAATTTCTTATGTTCTTATGTAACTTAGGTTCCTAGCACCATAGAGAATCATTTGTGCACCCTCGCCATGGCCTTTATATCCTTCCTAAAGTACAGTGCCCAAAACCGATCTCAATAATGTAACCTGGACCTTACCAATGATTAATTTCAATGAAACGGACCAAAATAAAATAATCTCGCTCATTTTCTGCAGAGCTGCCAGTGACTCTTTGGAATTGTTTTCATCCTCCTCCTCCTTCCTGTTTTTCTGCCATTGCCAGGACACTTTCAGTTTGAAACATGGCAAAGTGCTTCCTATGTATCCTAGCAACACAAATGTTGTTTTTCACACGCTTGCATTTAACAAATCCAAATCTAGCTGACTTGATTATCCCATGTATTTCTAAATACTTACTAATTTTTCCTCAAATTGTCGACTTTAAGGGGGTAATTTTCCCAGGCCGTTGGAGGCAGGTTCGGGGGCAAGCTGGGTGGGAAAGTCCCAGAAAGTGATGTCAGGTTGGGATCCCAATGTGAATCCACCCTCTGCCGGCTTTCCCCAGGGTGGGATTGAAGGAGAGCGGGGAACCCCCTTGGATCTATAAGGTAGGTAATTAAGAAGTGGTGTGGCTGTTAAGAAATCAATTATTCACTGTTTTAAAACTGAATCCTAAATTTCTCAGCTCTGGAACATGTTTCCCAAGCTGTCAGCAACTCGCCAACATCACCGAGGCAAGTGCACAGTGGAAAGAGCTTCTTCAGTGAAACTGACAAGCTGGGAAAGCTTTGATCTGTTACACTGAAGAGCTCCAGCCATGGTCATTAAGAGACCAATGTTCAAAACACTTCTACTCTCAGAGAGTGCTTTCACTGCTTGGCAGGTGTTTGCCAGCAACTTGGAAGACACCTCACCTGCCTTGCCCTTCACTCACCTTCAGCTGCACTTCCTTGTTGCCAGCCTTCAACACTGCCTGGAAGCAACTTTTGCAGCTCCACCTTCCATTTCTGCTGAAGGGCAAGAGCACAAACTACACCAGCACCAACTGCTCCAGCAGCAGCGGGAGCAACACCAGCAGCAGCACCATTTATCTTTTTCTCGGCCACATATCCCTCCAGAGGGCAGAGGAGATGAACATAGAGATCCAGCTGGAAGGAGGTGAGACTCCCAACACAGAATCTACAGGTAGAAGATCAGCTCTGTCAACAATGCAAGAGCATCAGCGCCTCAGGAGGATTAGGCTCTCACAGCAAGTCGCTGCTGACATCTGCAGTCTCCCAGAACCAAACCTCCTTCCCATTGGAGCAGGTGGGCACCCATTGCCAATGGTCAGCAAGGTGCCTGTCACTGGAGGGCACCCCCGGGTCTCTGCCTCTCACCAAGTTGCGGGCTGTTCTGTAAGCAGAGAAAGCAGAAAGATGTGAATGGTCATAATGGCTTGTGCGCAGAGGAGGGAAGGACAACATTTGTGGAAGGTGACTGTTAAGGTGTGAGAGGGCAATAGGCTGAGGGTGAGTGTGAGTGTCGGCTGCTTAAATGAGGATGTGAAGTGCCTGCAGGGACAGGAATGAGTGGAGCTGCAAGGTGTGTTGACCTGAGGTATGCTATATAGTTGAATGTTGGGCAAGTCAGAGTGTCGAGCTTGGTACCTGAAATTGTTATGGCACTCACCTGTCATGCCCTCCTGAACTCCTAGATCCTCTCAGTACACTCTCTCCAGGATGAAGGGAGCATACGCCTGCAGCTGATTTCCTTGGTCACTTCCATCCATGTATGTTTAGTTGGAGAGGTTGTCCTCTTCCTCTTGTCCTTGTGAGAGCTCAGCTCACTGCAGCCCCTTAGATTCCTCAGCAGGACCTCCAGGCACGATCGAGTGACCTGGTCGGGTAGCCTTCCCAGGTCTCCGCTCCATTCCCGTGGTTGTTACAGGCTGAACAATCAAAGTGCTATTGTGAGCTTTTCTGAAACATGTTCTGGTCCCTTTAAATAGAAATCCTTCCTTTGACAGGAGGGACACCTCATCCTGCCCTCCTTTCCTAATTGGTCGGGGAGCCTGAGGCGGGCTGTTAATTGGTTTGCTCTGATGAAGAGCAAACACAAAGTGCACACATCAAGGGGTTATGTTCCAAACCCAAAAATGGTTCCCCTGTTGTTCCAGGGACGAAGGCAGTAACATTCCACCCTAAGAGTTTGTCCACAACTGACTTTAGACTAACTTGTCCACATTTACTTGCTTTTCCCTTCTGTGCATTCTTAAACAAAGGTGTTATATTGGTCACTCTCCAGTGTCGTGGCACAATTTGAATATTTGAGGATTGAAAAATTGTAGCAAGAGTTTTCACTATCTGAAGTCTGACCTCTCAACAACCTAAGGTACACCAATAAGGGCCTGGTAATTCATCCACTGTGAATTCTGCTGCTTTTTTCAGAACCGATTCCATTTCTACAGAGTGATCGTTACCTGGTACGGGTGTACATACATAAACTTTGAAGTCAGTCAATGGGAAAGATCATAGGTTCCTCTCAAAGGAGGAATTGATGGGCTTAAATAGCCATGATTGTACTTCATATTTCATTGCAGGTTAATCAGGCCCAGTCAAGTATGACACTGGAAATGAAGTTTTGCTTGACAGCAGGCCATGAGTGATAAGGAGTCATAGAACATAGAACATAGAACAGTACAGCACAGTACAGGCCCTTCGGCCCACGATATTGTGCCAAACATTTAACCTACTCTAAGATCAAACTAACAACCTACCCTTCATTCTACTATCATCCATATACCTATCCAAGAGTCGCTTAAATGCCCCTAATGTATCTGCTTCTACTACCACCGCTGGCAGTGCATTCCACGCACCCACCACTCTCTGTGTAAAGAACATGTCAGAGAAGAAATCACATTAGCGGGATCATCACCCACGTCCCACTAAAAACAAACGCAATCGCTTTTGGCATTCCTTGTCAATTTATTTCTATGTTTTGTTTAGTTTTGTATCATGCTTTACCCGCTGAGGAAAATGTATCCCTCTGTGTGTTATATATTGGCAGAAGGAGAGATAGGAACATAGTAGTTATTTTCATATTATTAGTTATTAGAACATATTATCAAAACATATATTACAAAAAATGATCAGTTGACTGAATGAAAATACTGTTTCATACCTTGGACCCTAGAGTTCTGAAACCTCCCAAAAGTGTGTGTGGGATCTTTTTACCATTAAGCAAGAAAAATTGTTCCTCAAAAGCTTCTGCAAAGAGGCCCAAGTCTGTCAAAACCCTCACCTGTTTAGATTTATCAAAATAAAAATAAATTCACTTTAATCAATCAACAAATGATTGTAAAACTAAATCAAAACAAATTCCAAATTGGCAATGTTTAGGAAAAAGAAAAGGACCTATTTTTTCCAATCAATAGGTCAATACAACCCCTCCAAATAGTCTTATCAAGTTTGGTTTTTTAAATCCCTTATAAACAATTTGAGCAAGTATTAAGAAACACATTTCAACGTTCCTTCTATTTCAGTTGTGACTACTGCAGTAACAGATGAAGAATGCATTATAAAACATATTGTTCTCTTGGTAACTGTAAGGAATTAGCAAAACTATATTAAAAGCAAAATACTGCGGATGCTGGAAATCTGAAATAAAAACAAGAAATGCTGGAAACACTCAGCAGGTCTGGTAGCATCTGTGGAGAGAAAAGTAGAGTTAACGTTTCAGGTCAGTGACCCTTCTTCGGAACTGGCAAATATTAGAAATGTAAAAGTTTATAAGCAAGTAAAGTGAGGGTGGGGCAAGAGATTACAAAGGAGAAGGTGTAGATAGGACAAGGTCACAGAATAGCTGACCAGAAGGTCATGGAGCAAAGATATGTTAATGGTGTGTTGAAAGACAAAGCATTAGTACAGAAAGAGTGTTAACGGACTTCACACCCTGCCTCCTGTAAGGACTCCATTCCATTCTCCCAGTTTCTCCTTCTCCGACGCATCTGCTCTGATGATGCTACCTTCCATGACAGCGCTTCTGATATGTCTTTTTCCTCAACTGAGGATTTCCCTCCACTGTGGTTGACAGGGCCCTCAACCGTGTCCAGCCCATTTCCTGCACCTCTACCCTCACCCCTTCCCCTCCCTCCCAGAACCGTGACAGGGTTCCCCTTGTCCTCACTTTCCACCCCATCAGCCTCCATATCCAAAGGATCATCCTCCGCCATTTCCGCCACCTCCAGCGTGATGCCACTACCAAACGCATCTTCCCCTCCCTTCCCCGTCAGCATTCTGAAGGGATCGTTCCCTCCGTGACACCCTGGTCCACTCCTCCATTACCACCATCACTTCATCCCCTTCCCAAGGCACCTTCCCCTGCAGTCGCAGGAGGTGTAATACCTGCCCATTTACCTCCTCTCTCCTCACTATCCCAGGCCCCAAACACTGCTTTCAGGAGAAGCAGCGATTTACTTGTATTTCTTTCAATGTAGTATACTGTATTCGCTGCTCACAGTGTGGTCTCCTCTACATTCGGGAGACCAAACGCAGACTGGGTGACCACTTTGCGGAACACCTCCGCTCAGTCTGCAAGCAGGACCCCGAGCTTCCGGTTGCTGGCCATTTCAACACTCCCCCCTGCTCTCATGTTCATATCTCTGTCCTGGGATTGCTGCAGTGTTCCAGTGAACATCAACGCAAGCTCGAGGAACAGCATCTCATTTACCGATTAGGCACATTACAGCCTGCTGGACTGAACATTGAGTTCAATAATTTCAGAGCATGACGGGCCCCCCATTTTACTTTTATTTTTAGTTATTTTTTTATTTTTCCTTTTTAAAATTTTTTTTGTGTTTATTTTATCTTATTTCATCTTAGTTTGTTCAGTTTGCTTACCCACTGTTTTTTTCATGTTTGTACTTGCGGCTGTTCTAATTTCAGTCCGTTAACACTCTTTCTGTACTAATGCTTTGTCTTTCAACACCCATTAACATATCTTTGCTCCATGACCTTCTGGTCAGCTATTCTGTGACCTTGTCTATCTACACCTTCTCCTTTGTTATCTCTTGCCCCACCCCCACTTTACTTGCTTATAACCTTTAACATTTCTAATATTTGCCAGTTCTGAAGAAGGGTCACTGACCTGAAACGTTAACTCTCCACAGATGCTGCCAGACCTGCTGAGTGTTTCCAGCATTTCTTGTTTTTATTATAGCAAAACTACATGATGTACACTGAGAAAAGGAACCACCATTTCTTAACAAGTTGTCAAATTTCCACTTTTTCCCTGTGTAGTTAGATTTGTAAGAATGCATATGAGTGCTCATGCAGCTGTATATGGTGACGCATGCAGCAACTGCACGGAGCATATCCTCACCTCCTTTGGTTATTTTAATCTGAATGGAGTAATAGGAAAGTAGCTCTATAATTCTATGATGGCTCTAAATTTACATGGTTTAAAGAAAATCACACAAAACAACATACTCCAATAGCAATGTCCTGTTACCTTCAGTATCCTTCCCTCAACACTTCTGTGTACGTCACGACAGATTGCATTGACAAAGTACTGGTAGAGCGTGAACAAAGGTAGAGTCTACCATGTAAAACAGAGATACATGATTAAAACAAGCTTTTTCAACTGAATCAGTGGTAAGCTTTACATTGGGCAAGGCATCCTGTCATAAAAAGGTTGATTGCTGAGCATCCAATCCATTATTTCCTCTATCTTGCTGAAGTCAGCATTCCCGAATTGTGACTACCTGGTGTGTCCCCCATTTGTTTTGTTCAGTAATACTTAGGTGTTCACTTATCTTCCAGCTTCAGTTCAGACAAACCCAAAACACTAATTTGCCTTTTGTTTCTTTACAGGTGCTGACTGACCTGCATATTTCTGGCATTTTCTCTTTTTATTTCAGATATTCAGCATTTATGAATTATTCCTTTTCTGGGGATTACATAGTAATTATTTCAAATGTATAAACTGTGTGGACTGAAAACCATATACAATGAAGCAGGAATCATATTTATAGGCCAGCCTTTCAGGTATTTTACTTTCCGCCCTACTGTAGGTCAATTACTTCATTCTACACACTAACTACTCCCAGGCCTTTGCCAATGTTGCTCCTAAACAGCTTGGGGATGAATGGCAATGGCACATTAACACATAATATTTTCCCCTCCTCTTTTGCCAATTTGCTCCCCTCTCCCTCGAGGCACTGAATCTTTGTTAGGGCAGAGGGATCACTTGATAATGATCGGCAGTGAGAATCCTGACCAATTTTCCTCTTCCAATCTCACTGGTGCTCAAATCAACTGGCACTCAAATTAATCAAAGCAGCCCACCAGCTGTATCACTAAGCACACCTAACTCAGCACAGATTGTAGACTGAAGCTGCAACCTTCCTGGTCTCTCTCCCTCAAGCTACTTCTCCAGAATTTGACTTCTGTTTCCTCCCTCCCTTTCTGTGGAAATCAATGCTTTGCTTGCCAGCTTCCCCTGCAGCATAGCCAAATTAACCACCTCCAACTGCCACGCAAGTAATCGCAGGTTACTTTATTTCCATGGAACCACTAGATGGTAAAATACATCAGAGAATGAGCACCATATAATACACCTTTATTGCCTCCTGTGAAAAAAAAAATGTTTTTGTAAAATTGTTATTCACTAAAAGTTATTTTCTCTATCAAAGCACAAAATGCCACTAGAACATTGTCAAAATGAATCAGTCAATTTATACTTTATATAAGCTTTTTTCAATTGTTAATTTTCTTTCTTTTTAATGCACTCATCAAGTGGCACATGAGGTAGTAGGTGCCACTTGAGCCCTAGGTGCAGTGCTCCACACAAAATCTCAAACATTGATCTCAGCTGCATCAAGGTAAATCAGGAAGTAATGAATAGGTGACATTAGGCTTGAGTTTTGGTGACCTGAAGAAATATTAGGACAGGAAGACTTAGAGAGGTGTAGAGCTTTGAGGCCTCGGAAAAAAACTAACCAGAATAGGAAACCACACAATAAGTTCTTATTTTAACAGAGTGAAGAAACAATAAAGGGAAGAGTGTCTGGCAGAGTATATTTGCAGCTAAAGAGTTCAGTAGAAAAAAAAAGTTCAGAGGAGATCTGGGCATAGTAGTATTCATACAGTGGAAAGAAAGAGACAAGGAATTAAATGATTGGAGGTTAAAGGTGAAAAAGAGATTGCCTCCCATGCAGTAAACTTTTCCTTGTATCAAGTGCTACTACATGAAAGAGCTGCTAGAAAAGCTTTCCCAGATATAGAAGCAGCATTCAATTCTTAGCAGATTTGGGCAGAGTAGAGAATTAAGGAGTGTTGAAAGCGAGTGATGCACCTAGTATGTATGAAGAAAGCTTCACATTTAGCAATGGAGGACATCAGAGAAAAGAGTGAGGTTATGGATGGCAATAGATGAAGACAAATGACAGGAAGAGCCATCAAATGTAGCTGGGCTTGTAAAAGATATGAATAAACTATATCTTTAAAGGAAACTAAATAACCATGAAGAAAGTTTTGGTGGAAACCATATGAAGATAATTTTCTGTATGCACATCCACACAAGCGTATCATCAATAATTTAGTTCTTTGACTTAAATCATTCACGTTCTCTTCCAGTTTGGGGAGCCTTCAGATGTTAGCTGTTCTGTAGCAACTTGTTCACAACCTAGGGTGATGTGGTAGATCTTTAATTTGATTTCATTATTACTTTTTCTCTTCTTGTTACTATGCATTGGTTAGTTTAACACCTGATTGAACTATTTTTAGGTCAATAACAAGTTACAAAATCTCTACTTCTTTTCAGATCAAAACAGATAGGTCACACCGTAATTTCGTATCTTAGAACACTTCTAAAATTTTGTTTTAAGTTGAGATGATTTTTATGTTAAAAATATTAAAAAATTGAGATCAGAGCAAAACATTGATACAGAAATCTATTCAGTCAGATTTATCATTGGTGCAGCCTATTTTGGTAGTTTTCATACACCATCTGCCAATTGTCTAAAGAGGTATATTGTTTAGCAATTGAAATGCATAATTGGAAATGCTCCAGAGCAGCGGAGAACAAAAAGAGCTTTTATAAGTTTCTATAATAATTGACACTTTTTCTTGGCATCAGAATTGCACAACTTGTAAGAAAATACCAAGTTGTTAAAGGTGCAGAGATGACAAGTGAACTTATTACAATACATACATTAACATGGCAAATTCTATTTTCCGTAATATTTATGTCTAAATCAAGCCAAATTAAGTAAAAACAAAAGTATCAGTTACAATCAAAAATATAGGACAGAATTTAATCTCCCCCTCCCCCCCCCCCCAACTCAATGGAAGTGGGCTGGGAGGTTGTGGGGGGGGGGGGAGGGTGGTGGGGGATGCCGTAGAATGGTGGGGAGGAGGGCAAACCACCTCACCCTCCTCCCAACCCCCCTCCCCCGATTATGTCTGGGACAGGGAAGTTCAAGAATGGCCTTCCCACCCAGGGGCCAATCATACCACTGTTGGTATTCTACCAGCTTGGGGGGTTGTGGGGAGGAAGGGCATACACCACATGAGGAGGCCACCCAGTAAAAGCTGGCAGCCTCCTTGTGGGGTCGGGAGCGGGGAGGCCTCTGGATTGAGCACCCTGTGGATCATGGAGGGCCAGGCCCGCTGCAATAACCCCCCTGCTCTCACTAATGACGACCCCCCATTGCCGGAGAGCCCAACCCAACTTAACATAATTCTAGGGCCTCCTCCATAGCTGCACTCTGGGCCTCCTGCAGTACCAGCCGTGGTAACCACTCCCGGTGGCACTGCTAGAACTGAAGAGCTGCCAGCCACTTGATTGGCTGGCAGCTCTTGGAGGCGGGATTCTTCACCCTTAAAGGCACAGAGTTCCCACCAGTGGGCAGTTAGCTGCCTGATAGACTTTGAATTCCACTGGGGCTTCTGAAAATGGCCATGCTGGGGTTACCCTCAGCTTTCCTGGCCGGTGGATGGGCCCATAGTATTTGTCCGTTGAACTTTACATATAATTAATCTGTAGTTTAAGATTTCCTTACCTTTAGGTTTTGCTTAGCGCTATGTAGCTCATGGAGTAGGAAGTTTAGGCTTCCCACCACTGCGCGTATATCAGCTCTGAATCGGTCTGAGAGGAGATCAATCCCAGGAATGAGTTCAACAACCTCACAGTCAAACCCTATTTCATATGATGCATACTCATGATCAGATCGCGGGTGTGGAAATGTGGTCCTGAACAGGCCCTAAGACGAGGGATAAAAAGTAAAAATGTTAAACTGACTTTTTATTTGTTATATTTTATGATGCTTACTGTTTGTATTCAAATTTTTTGAACAAAGTTCGTCTAAGTCGTAGAACCATCCACAGTATAGCGCTAATTTGCAATCTCACTCAAACAAGCCACAAGAATAAGTGGTGCAGGAAATGGATTTGTTACACTGGTGATTTGGGGTGTTCTTCTAAGGCTGGAGTCACCACTCTGTGCCTCCCAAGCTGAGACTGGAAATTTGTAGGTGCAGACATGTGCTTATTGGGATAACTTCACTGCTCATCTTTATGCTGACAAGGTTAGAAAAAAGAACAAATATCCCAAAAATATTTTATTTGATCACCAATAAAATGATCAATCTAACCTAGCCAATTACCATCCTATCAGCCTACTTTCAATTGTCAACAAAGAAATGGAAGGAACAATCAACTGTGCTATCAAGTTAAAAAAAAAAGCTAGTCTAATGATGGCCATGAAACCATTGTCGATTGTTGTAAAAACCCATCTGGTTCACTAATGTCCTTTAGGGAAAGAAATCTGCTGTCCTTACCTGGTCTGGCCTACATGTGACTCGAGACCCACAGCAATGTGGTTGACCCTTACATGCCCTCTGAAATGGCCTAGCAAGCCACTCAGTTAAGGCAATTAGGGATGGGCAATAAATGCTGGCCTGGCCAGTGACGCCCACATCCCATGAATGAATAAAAAAAAAAGTGGCAGTTGCCCTGTAATAAATTGCTCACTGATGCTCAGTTTGAGTTCAATTAGGATCACTCAGCTCTAGCGTCATTACAGCATTGGTCCAAATATGAATTCCAGTGACAAGATGAGAGTGACAAAGCTTGACATCAAGGCAGCTTTTGATCAAAGGTGGCACAAAGGAGTCTCGCAAAACTAAAGTCAATGGGGATCAAGGGGAAAACTATTAAATAGCTGGTGTCATGCCTAGTACAAAGGAAGATGACTGTGATTATTCGATGCCAATTACTGCAGCCACAGGATATCGCTGCTTCAGGAGTTCCTCAGGGTCGTGTCCTAGGCCCCAACCATCTTCAGCTGCTTCATCGATAAACTCCATCTTGGGGTCAGATTCGCTGATGATGTCATAGAGTTCAGTTTCATTTGTTCAATTCCTCAGATAATGAAGTCCTTGCCTTAATGCAGCAAGATTTGGACAACATCCAGGCTTGCAATAAGTGGCAAGTAGTATTCACACCATACAAGTGCCAGGAAATGAACATCTCCATGAGGAGAAAGCATGTCTTATATTCTGCTTTTAATGTATTATGTACAACTAGTTCTTGAGCAAAGACTTAAGTGACTAGAATGACATCATCATTGAGAATAACTTTAGTGGCTGGTATAATAAATATAGGCAGAGGGTATAATATAAAAAGATAAGCTATTAATAAAACTATTGCTCAAAGGGTTCAAGAACAGTTAAGTCAGGAAGTCTGGTTTGAGGGAAGTATCTCGGAAGTAAAAAACCAGAACTGTTTACATAAATAGCACATTCGGGAACAGATACATCTGAGGTTTTATATGTGATCTGTACTTTTGATGTCGGCAAACTAAGGTGTATAAAGGAGCATGGTTTTCAACAGTTATTTGGAGTTTGAAAGATAGATACGGAAACAGAAATGCTACTTTCTATATAGAGTTAGGCTAATCACCTGTGCTGCATTTGAATAAAGTCTATTGTGTATACTTCAACAAGTGTCTCGTGTTTACTCAAAGCTTATCATTGTGAAACATAGAAGGAAGGAGGCTGACTAACAGGTGATCCTAACAATAACTCTTTCTAGGACTTTGGAGCAAAAAGGGTCAATGGGGATAGAGCGGTCGTCTGCAAGACAAAGAGGTGAAGGGCGTATTTTTTGAGCAGGAGAGTGATGGTAGCAGTTTTCAAAGTGAGTGGGACAGTACCGTGTCATTATTAAGTGTGTAGCAAATAACATCACTTCCGGTGGGGTCATAAGTATCATTATACCTGAAAAAAAAATGATGACAAGATGCAGCAATCATGTCTGAAGCTGAAGTTCAATGATGTAATAAACCTGTCAAAAGCAGAGCAGAGCATATTAATAATACAACAAACAAGGAGTTATGGAAATTATTCATATCAGCTGGAACGAAATATCAATAACTGTTTAGGAACTCTACCAGAACAAGTGCTCAGGGATAATTGAGACGTTTATATTATGATTAAATTGTGGCGTTAGTTCTTTTAAATTAATTCGACCAATGTTATCATAATGTAGACAACACAGAAAATGTACTAGCAAAACTGAAGAGCAAGAAAACAACTAAAACAAAAGGGTTAAATTTAATTATGATAACTTGAAGCTGCATGAATAAGATGATGATGTGGATGAAGTAACTTGATGGTTGAGATTTCCCAGGTCTATCCACCTTACTCAATAAAGACATAGGGGCTTATTATCTTCAATCGTGTGGCTGATAATATGATGTACTAAATGCATGAAACAAAATTATCACTGAAATTATATTTTTGAATTCATTCAAAGGATGTGGGCATCACTGGTAAGGCCAGCATTTATTGCCCATTCCTAATTACCCATGAGAAGGTGGTGGTGAGTCACCTTCCTGAATACAACTAAGGAGACAGTTAAGTGTCAACCATGTTGCTGTAAGTCTGAAGTCACATATAGGCCAGACCCCATAAGGATGGCAGATTTCCTTCCCTAAAGGACATTAGTGAACCAGTGGGGTTTTTATGATAATCCAGTAATTTAATGATCATCATTAATGATACTAGCTTTTCACTCCGGATTATTTAGTTAATTGAAATTAAATTCCCCAGCTACCACGGTGGGATTGGAACTCTTGTCTACAGATCATTGGTCCAGGCATCTGGAATAGTAGTCCTGTAACATAACCAGTACATTACCAGACTCTCTAACTTTATTTTATTCCATATATTAAAAATACAATGTTACCTCTCTGCTCTAACTTAAGCCCTCTTGAAATACTGCTGGAAATATTCAGCAGGTTAGGCAGCATCTGCTGAGCATTTACTGCATTTCCTGTTTATTTTCAGATTTTCAGCATCTGCAGTATTTTGTCTTGCTTTTATAATTGATTGATTTGCGATGAGTGGTCAGAGGAAAGGAGAAGTAAAGGTAATGAGTGCGGTATGCTAATCTGCATAACAAAGTTAATGGGTCTAACAGGAAATGAATAGCTTTGTCTACAAGAAGGCTGCGTTTGTTGCAACGACATGTCGACTGGTGCAAAGCTATATAGAGAGCAGAATGAAGTGGGATGTAATGAGGCTAAGACCTCCAAATTCCATGATGCTCACTACTGTTGAATCAGTAGCAGTCTGGCTGCAAACTCCATGGGTTAGTTATTCTAAAGTCAAAATTGACATGTGTGGTGAATGAATGGGACAGACTGCCCAAAGAGAAAGTAGAAGTAGATAGTGTCAACAGAAGAATTTTTGATTTAAAAAGCACTAAAGAAGTGTAAGCATTAGTGTACCGTTAAACTTTGGGAGTGGCCAAATGGATCGCATGTTCTGGGGGATGAATTTGGAGCCCTTTAAGTGTATCTAGAACCTCCAACTCATTAATGTAGAAGTCTGTAAATATACTTGGGCTATCTCTAGTCTAGATAGCAGGTACTATAGCCTGTTTTGCAAATACTTAAATTGTACTTAATACTTAAGTTACTAAATACTTAATACTTAAGTTGCTAAATTATCAGACTGCTTATCCAACATCCAGTACTGAATGAGCAGAAATTTCCTCCAACTAAATATTGGGAAGACTGAAGCCATTGTTTTCGGCTCCCGCTAAACACACTGTTTCCTAGCGACTAACTCCATCCCTCTCCCTGGCAACAGTCTGATTAAACCAGTCAGTTTGCAATCTTGATGTCATATTTGACCTGGGATGATCTTCCGACCACATATTCACACCATCAATAAGACCATCTATTTCCATCTCCGTAACATTGCCTTTCTTTGCCCTGTCATAGCTCATCTGCTGCTGAAACCCTCATTCATGACTTTGTTACCTCTAGACATGAGTATTCCAATGCATTCCTGGCTGATCTCCCACATTCTACTCTCCATAAACTTGACTGCCCATGTCCTAACTCGCACCAAGTCCCATTTAACTATCACCCCTGTGCTTGCTGGCCTATATTGGCTCCCAGTCAAGCAACATCTTGATTTTAAAATTCTCATCCTTGTTTTCAAATCTGTCCATGGCTTCTCTCCCTCCCACCTCTGTAATCTCCTCCAGCCCACAATCCTTTAAGATGTCTGCACTCATCTAATTCTGGCCTCCTGAGCATCCCTGAATTTAATTGCTCCACCATTGGTGGCTGCACCTTCAGTTGCCTAAACCCTAAGCTCTGGAATTCTCTCCCTACACCTCTCCACCTCTCCACCTCACTTTCCTCCTTTAAGACACTCCTTAAAACCTACCTCTTTGACCAAGCTTTTGGTCATCTGACCTAATATCTCCTTATGTGGCTTGGTGTCATATTTTGTTTTATAATGCTGCTATGAAGAGCCTTGGACACTTTATTCCATAAAGGCACTATATAAATATGTTTTTGTTGTACACATCTCTTAGAAATTCTACTGCAATTTAATAAAAGCCATAGCAAACACAGATTAATTAGCTAGTTATTCCGGTTTCCAAAAATTTATGCAACAATTTGTTAAATTTGTAGCTACTTGCTGCATTATCCTGGAACATACTAGAAAAAAAAGTTAGAGAACTTTTAACATCTATCAATACCATACATTAAAATGGAAGAACATTGCATGACGTAGGTTTACAAAATGAATGTAGAGCGTTGTGTAGAGGTCAGTGCTACCACATCATTTCTTCTCAACAAAAAATCTTGCAGAGTGCAATGATCTCCCCATCTGAATTACCGATCTTCTCCCCAGTCACACGCAATTGTATCTGGTGTGCTAATTTGTAAACTCTATCCTAATATCCTAACAGGAAACATAAAGCAACTTATGGTTTCTTATGGACTATAAAATAAGGCTGCGTTGCTAACAACGCTACCACTAGGTGGCGCTGCAGTGGCACATGCGCAAATGCAGCATGTGCCACCAAAACGTCACAGTCTGCGACTTCAGGCAGCTGCCAGGACTAAAGATGGCGCTGCTCAAATAATCACACGAAGGCAACCTGACCTAAACACATGGCAGCACACAATGGCGGGAGGGGGAAAGCGAGTGAGCGGGCCGGGGACGGGGGGAGCAAAGTGGCCCGGTGAAAGGGGGGGGAAGCGGAGCTGGCCGGGGAGGGGGCGAGCGAGCGGGCCGGGGATGGGAGGGAGCGGAGCAGCCGAAAGAGTGGAGTGAAGTGGAGCGGCCAGAGAGAGCAGCGAGGGGGGGAGCGGAGCAGCCGGCGAGAGCAGCGAGGGGGGGGAGCGGAGCAGCCGGCGAGAGCAGCAAAGTGGGGAGCGGAGCTTGACGCATGGGTTAGCGTGGCATTGCTGTACGCGTAAAGCACATGCGCAGAGCCTGACCAGGCGCGTTGCCCGAAGATGCACACGTCACGCATCGATGTCATCGGCGCATGCGCTAACCAGTGATAGCGTTGTCAGCAAACGCAGCCATAAAATAATGCACAACTGGTGGTACTTACTCAGCTATTTTCGCAGATAAGATTCCAGCCTGTAAACAACCCCAAATACCAGCTCGATTTAGCAAGGCTTCACTGTAATCTTTGGAATGTTTTAACGAAATGCTGTTGCTGCTTTCCAAGTGTTGCCAGTTATTTATAAAGTCAGTCATGTTTAATACTGCATCAATTGCTTGGCACCAACATGTAAAAGCTGCTCTGTAAAATAAAGTAATTTCTATATTAGGAAATCAATACTTTCATTGGCATAAACATTCAGGTTCCCAATCCTCCTGATTTGGGCAGCAGTATAACAGAATAGCCATTGATCTCCTGATCAGTGCTGTTGGTGACTCATTAACAATGATCCTTGTATGCACAGTATCCCGGATGCCGTAGCTTGCAGCCAATTCTTGTTGTCTGGGCCTTGCTTGTCTCCTTGCTATTCAGAAACACTGCTTCATTGCTGGCTGTGAGGATGGCAGCATTGGGGCCAACAAAAATCGCCTGGAAGCCCTATGAGTCCCAAGAGTGAAATTGAGACAGGAAGAGAGAGCATAACACAAACTGGGGGAGGAAGAGTGTGAGAGAAACAAACAACCAGTCACACGTTATCAGACTCGTAACTGAGTAAGAAACGGGACCAATGTCCTTGCGGGACGATTTGCTAGTGCTATTGGGAAGGGTTTAAACCAACTTGGCAAGGGGATGGGAACCAGGAAGCAACATTAGGGAGGAAAAACAAAATGCACAAAGAGACAGAGGTAGAGACAGATAACACTAGAGGAAGAGATACTAAAGTATTAGGTACAGTCAGAGTAAGAAGGAATGCAATAAGGCCTAAATTAGGTTTACTGTGCATGTTGTGAATGCACGGAGAGTCGTAAATAAGGTTCATGTGCTGGAGGCACAGATGGCCACATGGGAATCTGATGTCATGGAGACCTGGCTCAAAAAAGAACAGGATTTGGTACTAAATATTCTTGGATACAAGTTGTTCAGCAAAGATAAGGAAGGAAAGAAAGAAGGAGGGGTGGCAGTTTTGACTAAGCATATTCCAGTGCTGGAGAGAGATGGTGTCAGAGAGGGATCAAGGATAGAACCTATTGGGTTATAGCTAAGAAACAATAGAGGTACCACTACACTACTGAGTGTATACTAAAGGCCACCAACTAGTGGGAAGATACAGACCAACAAATTTGCAAAGAAATTACAGAGAGATGCAAAAACTATATAGTTAGAATGGGGAAGTTTAATTATCCCCATACAGACTGGGATAGTTATAGTGTAAAAGGCAGAGAGGGGGAACACTTTCTAAAGTATGTTCAGGATAATTTCCAAAGCAGTATTCTTCTGGTCCAAAGAGGAAGGAGGCATTGTGGATCTGGTTCTAGAGAATGAGATAGATCAAGTGGATCAAGTGTCAGTAGGGGAACATTTAGGGGACAATAATGATAGTATCATAAGGTTTAGGTTAATTTCAATAGGGTGAGAACAGATCTGGCCCAGGCAAATTGGAATCAAAGATTGGCAGGCAAAATTGTAATTGAACTGCCTTCAAAGAGGAGATAGGTCGAGTACAGTCAAGGTACATTCCCACGAGGGGTCAAGATAAGATGAACAAAGTCAGAGCTCACTGAACGATGAAAGAAATAGAGAATAAGATGAAGCAGAAAAAAGTTGCGTATGACAGATGTCAGGTTGATAATATGAGTAAGAACTGGCTGAATCTAGAAAGTTCAGAGAGGAAGTGAAAAAGAAATAAGAAAAACAGAGAGAGCATGCTAATGGTGCAAGGACTAGGGAACACCAATTTAAGGCTTTGGGCAAGAGATGCAGGGGAGATGTGAGGAACAACCTCCTATGCCGCGAGCGGTAATGACCTGGAAATCACTGCTTGTGAGGGTGGTAGAAGCGGAGACAGTTAATGATTTCAAAAGGAAATTGGATGGACACTTGAGGGAAATAAACATTCAGGACTACAGAGGTAGAGCGGGGGAATGGAACTGAGTGGTTTGCTCTACAGAGAGCCAGCATGGACTCAATGGGCCAAATCGCCTCCTTCTATGCGGTTATGACTCTATGAGAAGAGACTGGCAGCTAACATAAAAGGGAATACAAAAGTCTTCTATAGGCATATAAATAGTAAAAGGGTGATAAAAGGAGGAGTGGGGCCATTTAGGGATCAAAAAGGGGATTTCCGTATAGAGGCGGAAGGCATGGCTGAGGGACTAAATGAGTAGTTTGAATCTGTTTTTACCAAGGAGGATGATACTACCAAAGTCATAGTGAAAGAGGAGGTATCTGAAACATTGGATGGGTTAAAAATTAATAAAGAGGAAGTATTAGGAAGGCTGGCTGTACTTAAAGTTAGTAAATCAATGGGACTGGTACAGATGTGACTCCAGATCCACAGCAATGTGGTTGACTCTTAACTGCTCTATGAAATGGCCTAGCAAGCCACTGAGTTCAAGCGCAATTAAGGATGGGAAACAAATGCTGGCCTTGCCAGTGAGGCCCGCATCCCATGAAAGAATAAAAAAGGATGGATCCGTGGATACTGATGAAAGTAAGCATGAAAATTGTGCAGGCACTGGCCATAATCTTCCAATCCTCCTTAGCTATAGGGGCGGTGCCAGATGACTGGCCAATTGCAAATGTTACATTCTTGTTCAAAAAAGGGTGTAAGGATAAGCCAGTAATACAGGCCAGTCAGTTTAACCTTGGTGGTGGGAAAGTTTTTAGAAACGATAAACCGGGACAAAATTAACAGTCACTTGAACAAATATGGATTAGTTAAGGAACTCCAGCACAGATTTGTTAAGGGCAAATCATGTTTAACTAATTTGATTGTGTTTTTGATGACGTAACAGAGAGGGTTGATAAAGGTAATGTGGTTGATGTGAAGTACATGGACTTCCAAAAAGCGTTTGATAAAGTGCCACATAAGGCTTGTCAGCAAAGTTGAAGTCCATGGTATAAAAGGAGCAGTGACAGCATGAATACGAAGTTGGCTGAGTGACAAGAATCAGGGAGTAGTGGTGAATGGTTATTTTTCAGACTGGAGAAAGTTATATAGTAGGGTTCCCCAGAGGTTGGTGTTAGGATCACTGCTTTACTTGATCTACATTGGATCTAGATTGGAAAAAGCTGGAGGTATTCTCCTTGGAAAATAGAAAGTTGAGAGGAGTTTTGATAGAGTTTTAAATCATGAGGGGTCCATACAGACTAGATAGAGAGAAACTGTTCCTATTGCTGAAAGGGTCAAGAACCAGAGAACACTGATTAAAGGTGAAGAGCAAAATGTGGAAAAATGTTTCGATGTGGTGACTGATTAGGATCTGGAATGCACTGCCTGAGAGTGTGGTGAAGACAGACTCAATCATGGCTTTCAAAATGGAATTGGGTAATTACCCTGAAGAGAAAAAAAATTGCAGTACTATGGATAAAAGGCAGGGGAGTGGGACTAGCTGACTTGTTCATGTAGAGAACCAGCATGGACTCGATGGGCTGACCAGCCTCCTTCTGTGCTGCAACCATTCTATGGTTCTATGATAATCAGGTTCAATCACCTAACATATGCTGGTTTCAGCCACAGCAGTAGTAGAGGTGCTATAATCGGACTCGGCACTCTTGCATTACAAAGTGAGAATCCGACCCACCACATTCATTTCAAAAATAGAATAGCCTATATTCCCTGGAATATAGATTCTTTGAATACTTCTCTTTAGTATTATAAATAATGAATCCAACAGTCTACAGCTGTGTGAAAAATCCTGTGAAACCAGAAATCTCTCAGCTTCAACAAAAAATTTGGCAATAAATTCACAAGTTACAAGGTTCTATATCATCAAGGATAATAGTTTTAAAAAGCATGATTTTGAATACACAAATCCATTCTTTCCACAAGCCTTCAGCTTCAAAAAGCTTCAAATAATGTTAGTGAAAAATAGAAAAAGGACAAAACTAAAGGCACTATATCTGAACTTGCAAAGCAATCACAACAAAATAGGTAAATTAATACCGAAGAACTGAGTGGATTTGATTTAATTACCATTATGGAGATGTGGTTGCAAAAGGACCAAGGTTGCAAACTAAATATTCCAGACTATTTGACTTTTGGAATTGATAGGCAAAATGTAAAAGTTGGGGGTGGGTGGTGGGTAGCCCTGATAATAAAGGCTGGGATAAAGGCAGTAGAGAGAAAGGATCTTAGCTCAGAAAACCAAGAAGTAGAATCAGTTTCGGTGGAACTAAGAAACAACAAGGTACATAAATACTTATAGGCCCTCTGACAGTAATGGTAGCATCTGGCCTAGTATAAGTCAGAAAATTAGGGGTGTGCGTAACAAGTGTAATACAGTAACCCAAGGGAACTTTAATCTTCATATAGACTGGGCAAACCAAATTCTTAGAAATAGTTTGGAGGATGAGTTCATGGAATGTATATAAGATAATTTTTTACATCCGCATATTGAGGAACCAACTGGGAATCAGGCTATTTTAGATATAGTACTGTGGAGGGTTAATTAGGGTTAATTAATAACCTTGTAGTAAAGGAGCCTCCAGGGTATATTGATAGAATTTGTATTGAGTTTGAGTGATTTAGTTGAGCCCAAAACTAGGGTCTTAAATCTGAAGAAAGCAAATTACGTATGTATGAGAGGCGAGTTGGATAAGGTAGATTGGGAAACTACATTGAAAGATATGATAACAAATATGCAATGGCAAACATTTAAAGCATTAATTCCTAATTTCCAACAAATATACATTCCCTCAAAGAATAAAAACCCCATGGGAAAAGTGGTCCAACCGTCTAATAATGTTGCTAAAATGAGTAGTAAACCTGAGGCTTAGGAGGGTTTTAGAATTCAGCAAAGAAAGACCAATAAACTGGTAAGGAAAGAGAAAATAACATATGAGAGTAACTGACAAGACACATAAAAATAGATGGTTAAATATTCTATAGGCATGGAAAAAGGAAGAGATTAGCAATAGTAAATGTGGGTTCCCGACTGGCAGAGACAGGAGAAATTATAATAGGGGAATAAGGAAATGGTAGAGGCATTAAACAAATATTTTGTATCTGTCTTTAAGGTGGAAGACACAAAAACATAATGGAAATAGTGGGGAACCAAGGGCCGATTGAAAATGAGGAACTTAGGGATATTATTATTAGTAAGGAAATAGTACTGGAGTTATTGGGTTTTAAAAGAGGTGACTGCAGAGATAATGGATGCATTAGTTTTGATTTTCCAGAATTCCCTAGATTCTAGAACAGTCCTCATGGATTGGAAGGTAGCAAACCGAACCCCACTATTCAAGAAAGGAGGGAGAGAGAAGGCAGGGAACTATAGGCCAGTTAGCCTGACATCAACGGTAGAGAAAATGCTGGAAGCTATTATTAGGGATGTGATAACAAAGCACTCAGAGAATCATAATTTGACTGGGCAGAGTCTACACAGGTTTGTGAAAGGAAAATTGCGTTTGACAAGTCTGTTAAGAATTTTTTAACTAGTAGGGTAGATAAGGGGGAACCAGAGAGTGTCGTGTATTTGGATTTTCAAAGGGCATTCAATAAGATGCCACTCCAGAGGTTATCACACAAAATTAGGGCTCATTGGATTGGGGGGTAATATATTAGCATGGATTGAGGTGCAGTTAACGGATAGAGAACATCCAGTAGGAGTAAACGGATCATTTTCGGATAGCAGGTTGTAACTAGTGGGATATCACAAGGATTAATGCTTGAGTCTCAGCTATTTACAATCTATACCAATGACGTAGATGAGGGGACTTGAGTGTAATCAATCCAGGTTTGCTGATGATACAAAGTTAGGTGGAAAATTAAGCTGTGAGGAGGACGCAAAGAAGCTGCAAAGGAAATTAGATATATTAAGCGAGTGTGCAAGGACATGGCAGATTGATATAATAGAGGGAAGTGTGAAGTTATTTACTTTCGAAGGAAAACAGAAAAGCAGAATATTTTTTAAATTGTGAGTGACTGGGAAATTGGTATTCAAAGGGACATAGGTGTCCTTGTACATAAATCACAAAAAGTCAACATACAGTTACAGCAAGCCAATACTATGTTAACCTCCATTATGAAGGGATTGGAGTATACGAATGAGGGAGTCTTACTGCAATTGTATAGGGCCTTAATGAGACCACACCTGGAGTACAGTTTTCATCTACTTATCTAAGGAAGGATATACTAGCCTCGGAGGGAGTGCAGTAAAGGTTCACTGGACTGTTTCCTGGGGTGGAAAGAGACTGGCTAGGCTGGATCTATATTCTCTGGAATTGAGAAGAATGAGAGGTGAAACATATAAATTTCTTAATGGGTTTAGCAGGGTAGAATTTTTCCCCTGGCTTGGGAGTCTAGAACTAGGGGTCACAGTCTCAGAATAAGGGGTAGGCCATTTAGGACTGAGGTGAGGAGAAATTTCTTCACTCAAAGGGTTGTGAATCTTTGGAATTTTCTACAGGCTGTGGATGCTCAGTTGTTGAGTATATTCAAGACAGTGATCGATAGAATTTTGGATACTGAGGGAATTAAGGGATATGGGGATAGTGTGGGAAGGTGGAGCTAAGGTAGATCAACCATGATCATAACTGAATGATGGAGCAGACTCAAGGGGTCAAATGGCCTACTCCTGCTCCTATTTCTTATGTTCTGCTGTCCTTAGTAGTCATAAAAATATTGAAGATTGGAAAAATGGCTGTTTGGCTGACAGTCAAGAATCATCCAATTGGGTAACCAAGAATTTCTTCACATTCCAATTGGTGTTGAAAGGTGGTGTACTGCAAGATCATGCGATAAAACCTCCAGGAATACATTCAACCAGAGTTGACAACCCTAGTTAAGAATGACATTACAAAGTATTTCACAGAATGTACAGCATAGGAGCGGGCCATTCGGTCCAGCATCCACCTCATCTCAGCCTTTCAGCATATCTTTCCAGTCCCTTTTCTCTCATGTAGTCGTGTAGTTTCCTTTTGAAAGGATCTAAGCTATATGCTTCAACGCTTTCTTCTTGTGCTAATGTGTTTCACATTCCAACTTTTCTCTGAGTAAAGAAATTTCTCCTTATTTCGTTATTGGATTATTAGAAACTATCTTGTATTTATGGTCCCTAGTTTTGGATTCTCCCACATGTAAAAACATGCTCTTCACATTTACCCTGTCTAACCTGTTCATAATTTTAACGACCTCTATCAGTTTCCTCTAAGTCCTCCATTAAGAAAAAAGCCCCAAACTGTTCAACCCTTCCTGATAGCTGTAATCTCTCATTTTGATGCTGTCCATATAAATCCAGTATGCCCTTTGTCCAGTGCTTCTATGTCCTTTTTATAGTAGGGAGACCAGTACTGTGCACAGTACTCTAAGCAGAGCTGACCTGTATAAGTTTAGCAAAACTTCACTAATTTTGAATTCTATACCCTAGAAATAAATCCGATTGCTTTGTTAGCATTGTTAATTGCTTTTCTGACCTGTGATTGTGATTTTAACGATTTGTTCACCTGTATCCCTAGATCCCTTTGCTCTTCCACCCCACTCAGTTTCTTATTTTCTTGCTTGGAATGCTCACTAGAAAGCCAATAGCCACTTTAGTTACTTCTAGCTACATGAAATAAACAAAATAAAATTAACTGAATTCTCCCTGTTACTTCTAATATTACCTGTCAAGATAATACAATGTTCAAATATCAGATTAAGTTTCAAAAATACCTCCTGTTTCCTGCACAGAAGTGAAGATTTCCTTGTTCATGGAGGGCCTGTGCACACAAACTGTTCTGCCCATTTACTCGAAGTAACTCTATTTACAACCAGAATAAGATATACATTATAGAAAGGCCTTTGTATAATCTGTAACAGCAGATTTTAAACATTCACAGCTGAATTTCATTTGTTTAGAATCGATTATGGCCCATGTTGACCCACAATGCATTTCAGCATGTTGAAGCAGTGGGTTGAATTTCATGGGCCCCCTTAGGATGTGAGCGGAGGCGGGGGTGGCCCATAAAACTGCATGGGAAGGCGGGGGTGGGGGTGGGGCGGAGTGCCCATCGCCTTCCCGATGCCTTCCAAGTTAGCCCAGGGTGGGAAAGGCTGAGGATAGCCTGCTCGCCCCAGGCCAATTAATGGCCACTTAAGAGCCTCTTCCCACTTCCGCCTCAATTTAATAGGTGGAGGGACCTGTTGCTGCATTGAGATGCTGCCAGGTAAAACCTGGCGGCCTCCTAGCAGAGTTGGAGGGGTAATCTCTCCTTCTGGGGCATTGTAGTTCCTCCGGAGGTCCTCCCACCCCTGGGAAGACCCCCTCAACCTCACTAAACCCCACCGTCACCACCCCCCCCCACCCCCATCCCCTTGCTGGGGCCTGCCTGAATGACCCTGGTATCCCCGACCCCATTCACCTGTCCTGACGTCTCCTGACATCTTTGTACTGCAGGGCCTCCTGCAATACCAGTAGTGGCCACTGCTCCCAGGGGTGCTGCTGGTACTGCAGAGCTGCTGGCCCTTCTATTGGTTGGCAGCTCAGTGGGAGCTCATCCCTTAAAGGGACTGAATCCCTAACGGTGGGCAGTTAATTGCTTTCCCGCCATGTAATTGCAATGGGGGTCCAAAGGAGGGCCAAGGTTGGGTCTCCCCCTACCTTTCAGCCCACTGTCGGGATCCCCGTCATTACAACAAAATTCAGCCCACTGTTTCATCTCATTTATTTTTAGAAATTTTAGAAACTAATATTCAGAATAGCCTTCAATTCACTTTTCACAGCTCTTTTTCTTTCCAGAGTTATACTGGGACATCACATTGGAAGATGGTGTATTCACGCAGTGGTTAGCACCGCAGCCTCACAGCTCCAGCGACCCAGGTTCAATTCTGGGTACTGCCTGTGTGGAGTTTGCAAGTTCTCCCTGTGTCTGCGTGGGTTTCCTCCGGGTGCTCCGGTTTCCTCCCACATGCCAAAGACTTGCAGGTTGATAGGTTAATTGGCCATTATAAATTGCCCCTAGTATAGGTAGGTGGTAGGGAAATATAGGGATAGGTGGGGATGTGGTAGGAATATGGAATTAGTGTAGGATTAGTATAAATGAGTGGTTGATGGTCGGCACAGACTCGGTGGGCCGAAGGGCCTGTTTCAGTGCTGTATCTCTAAGCTAAACAAATATAGAGGGTATTTCTACACCAGGATAAGGTAGGACTTGTTCCAATTTTCTTCTCCTTTCTCCTTTTCTCCTGAAGGCTGAGATTCATCCTGGAGTGGGGTTTCACAGATGCCATCAACCCTTTAATACTTCACAAATCTGGACAATGATTGTTTGTGGAAACAACAAAGCCTCAGCCTATCCTCCTGTGCACTGCACAGTGTAGGTCACTGGATAGTATTCTGGAAAGGGAACCCTAACTGATTTGCCATTCTGTGGCTCAGAAGCAAAAAAGTGAATTACAAAACCTTTATTATTACCCCAGCTGAGATCAGTGAACTCAGTACAGACTGCACACAGAACCTAGAGTCACCCTGGGCTGCACAACACGAGGCAATGCATGTGCCCATCAACCCTTGCAAAAGGCAATTACTTTTTAAGAAATAAAGAACTATGAGGAGCATTTTGGATACTTGTGAATTGGAATTATTTTAAAACTTCAGATTGATGTGTAGATTTTGTGATCGTTTTGCCACAGTGAGCACAGCAACTAAATTCATGCAAAGCTCCCGTGGTGGTACTTCTAGCACTGCATATTTGTTAAAATTAAATTTATTAAAATTGGATGGGGCATACAGTATTTTTATGGTTGGTTAAGCTATCTATCAAAAACTTTGAGTGCTCCTCTGTTGGTCGATGCTTATGTCTTGTTCAGCTACAGAGATTTGAATAAGTGTCTTTCCAATAGGCAGAACCACAATGTAATATAAAAGCTCTGCTATCATATTGGTAGATATGTTCTTATTCATGTCCAATAAAAAGAGAAGGTAATGTGCATTTCTTACCAATGGTATGATCATACGATGAAATCACAAGAGAAACCTGTGACCAAGGCAGTGGCTTACACAAGATATTATCAAATAAAAGAAAGTCTTCATTTGACAGGTCAGCAGGTTTTGAATTTTCAGCATGTGTTGGTGATGCACTGAAGCCAACAGTTCCAGGTAGATGTTTCATGATATCTTTCCGTCCTAAAACGTAATCAGAGGGAGATTCAGGCTTTTATTGCAGCTCTTACTACAATTTGATGATATCCTTATCTGGTGAAATCTGAGAAAGCCACAACATTTTACTGCAGACAAATGTCATTTCCAGTTATCACACTGAAAATAGTTATTGTATAAATCAGCCTTATTTAATGCATATGATTTTCTCATTACGTAACATGCCTGTATCTTAAATCTTACGGGGAACTAAATTGGATAGGCCCTGAAAACAGGCATGGGGAGCACAATGTGTGACTTATTGTAATGCAGGCAGCACGCCATCTTTGTGCTGCCTGCTCATTATCACGGTTTCTGCATTCAGCCGGCAATAAGTGTTCATTGGCTGGATACATCAGCAGGGGGCCTCTTTATCGTTACTTGTTAGCACTGCTTAAAACTGGCCTACACTGCTTAATGCTAGGCTGCACCTCTTTAAAGGGACATGCATTGTGACTGTTGGAGGTGCAGATATTATTTGCAATAGTGCTGGCAACAAGGAACAATGATTAATCATGGGACAGAGGGTGCACCAAGGTTTTCCGATGCACAGGAGGTCTTAGTGGAGGGGATGGAAAAGGGAGAGATATCATTTATCTGCAGGGGGCCAGGAGACCCTCCAGACACACGGTGAGAAGGCAGTGGGAGCAGATAACTGCAGAGGCCAATGCTAGGAGTTTAACCCTGAGGACCTGGAAGCAGTGCTGCAAGAAGTTTAATGGCCTCATACGACTGGTCAAGGTCAGTGAATGCATCTTCAAATGCCATATCTTACCAACTGCACCACTAGCCTCAACCACTGCTCAATTCACCACATCTCTATCACTCACCTACAAACAATCCCTCTTGATCAGGACTCATACCTAAGATTCATATACTTCACCTCATCCTCACAGAATTAACACATATTCAACCACGATAACCACATGACCAATGATCCTGCTAAGCTGCACAGTGGCGCAGTGGTTAGCACCGCAGCCTCACAGCTCCAGGGACCCGGGTTCGATTCCGGGTACTGCCTGTGTGGAGTTTGCAAGTTCTCCCTGTGTCTGCGTGGGTTTTCTCCGGGTGCTCCGGTTTCCTCCCACAAGCCAAAAGACTTGCAGGTTGATAGGTAAATTGGCCATTATAAATTGTCACCAGTATAGGTAGGTGGTAGGGAAATATAGGGACAGGTGGGGATGTTTGTTGGGAATATGGGATTAGTGTAGGATTAGTAAAAATGGGTGGTTGATGTTCGGCACAGACTCGGTGGGCCGAAGGGCCCGTTTCAGTGCTGTATCTCTAATCTAATCTAAAATGTGCAGCCTGAAAGGTATTGCTCAGGCTTTGTTCTGTATTAAATAGTGCACCTGCGCAGTCACCATAAAAAGATTTATTTCAAACTGGCTGCTCACAACAACAAAATGCTACAGTGAACATTGCCCATGACCCAAATATATTGCATGATATACACTGACACACTTCCCTCTCCCTTGCAGACAAGGTAGTGCACAATCGGAGGCAGCAGCACCTGACCAGTGTCGGAGGAAGCCCCTGCAAGTTCTAAGCCCCATCGAGAAGATGTTGGTGGCCATAATTGGAAGGGGCATTGCTGAGGCTGTAGTCAGTGGTGGGGCTGAATCCACTGAAGGTGACGGTATTCTCAAACCTAATTCTCCTTACATCCCACTTCCCCGTCAACCCACAATCTCTTCTGACTGACAAGCTGCAGATGGTGTAAGGGTGCACTTCTTACTTTCCTCAGCCTCCTTTCACCACATTCTTAGCCTCGTGCCATTTTCCTTTCAGATACCCAAGTAGTGCAACTGAGCCAGGCAGTTGAGGAAGACTAAGGAAGACAGTGATGATGAAGACACTCCATCACTTGATTCCACACTTGGAGCCACCAGCTCAGATACTGACACTGTGCATATCTTAGAGGATAGCATAAAGGTAGGATCTAGACATGGTGAGACACCTGGCACAAGTGTGCTGCAGCCAGAGCAGGGAGAAGGATAGCGCAGGTGCTGCAACACCAGCCTCTCATGCTGCTCAATTCACCACACCCTTATCACTCACCCAGCAGCAAGCACTCCCTGATAATCATGACTCACACCTAACACCCAGATACTCCACATCACAACCCGACCAGCACTGCCAGCCTCACATCCACCTCCCACTACCTCCACATATCTCCAACTATTCAGCTATGGCAGGCACATCACACAAACACAGTGCTACACAACTATATTCGGCCTTTTTTTGGCAAGACTGAGCAGAACTGGCAGGAGCCAAGGCCACTGCATCTCCTGAGCCTACAGAGGAGACAATTCGCAGCATTATGGAGTCAGGTGTGACAGAGCCCACGGCATCCGATGTCCCTGAGAACATTGAGGATGACAGTATGTGGCTGCATTCTGCCACTGCTCAACTCCCAATTCACCCTCATTCTGCTACCTGGCATGATCAGCAAGCTGCTGATGGTGTGTCCATGCACCTCTTGCTTCCCACCCATCTTTCCTTACACCAACCTTCCCCTCTTAAATCTGGCTTTTAGAACTGCCGCCTGTCCAACCACAGCAGTCCTAGGAGGAGGAAAGAGAGCAATAGCACAATACTAATGATTCATTTGCCAGCTCACCAGAGGACAAACTGTCATATGAGTACTACTGCAGAACACTCAGATAAGGACCTCAATGGGGTGACATAAAGGAGAGGGCTGAATAGGCATGTACACCGAGATGCTGGATGCATTGGAGGGGTCTGGCTTCAACTTAGCAGAGGGGATAGTGCACAGCTCGCCCTCTCCACAGCAACTGCTCCGTCTCCCTCAGGAGTTGCCATGTGTCCATACTCGGATACCAGTGGCTGTGGTAAAAATTTTGAGGTCTGTGACTGGTAATTTCAGGGATGAGAAATTTCCCATTGGCTTCTTCCAGACCAGTCTGTTTTAAAAACATCACAGCCGCGGGTTCCAATTTTTTTTTAAAAGCTCGCTGAAAACCGTGACCTTATCTGAGGTTCGGAAATGCTGTCTCTGCTCGAAGCACCTGAAAGCTGGAAATTGATGGCTGCGGTTCTTTAAAAAATTGGACCAACCACAAAGCTGCTCTACTGAGAGTTCCTGCTCTCTGCAACTGTTAGAGAGGGGAGCAGAGAGAGAGAAGGGGGCAGGAAGATAGAGGGGGGATAGGGAGAGCGAGGGGGACAGGGAGAGAGACAGAGAGAAGGGGGGGACAGGGAGAGAGAGGGGGCAGGGACAGGGAGAGAGAGGGGGTCAGAGAGAGAGAGAGAGAGGGCAAAGAGAGAAAGAGAGAGGGGGCAGAGAGAGAGCAAGGGGGGCAGAGAGAGAGAGAGAGCAGCTAGGTTATTTTAAAAAAATGGTTTAAAGTCTTGTGTTATGTAAACTCATTTTAAAATGGCAAAAGTCACTTAGGGGATGTCTCGATTTCTGCGCTCTGGCATGCATTACTTTCACCTGGGACACAAGCTCAGTGACATGGTGAAAGTTGCTGGACTTTTACTTTTATATAAATGTCACAATTCTGCTGCTATTCATTTGAAATCACATTGTTTCAGAACTTGTATTGAGGGAAAAATGGGCAAGTAAATCCAAGAAATCTCCAGAAGTCAGCACTGTAAGTTCCTCATGAATACAACAGTGCAGTTTAATGAAGCTGAGTGATATTGACAAAAACTGGATGCTGCTGACCCATATACAATAGTTAGTAAATACAATGTAATGGATAGCTTTAATAAACCTTAATCTATGATGAACTGTCTATGATTCCTCAATAAAATCTATGCTTTGTAGTTTTAAAAACTGTCAGGGAAGACATAGGAAAAATGTATTATGTTTCAATGAGCATGTTAGAAATAGTCATTAACTGATTTTTATTGCTGTGAATGGAATTAAAGGACAAGTTTTGCAAGTATGTCAAAGATCAGTAACTCCAATGTGCATCATTTACTACCCGGTCTGAAGGCAGATGACCTGAGTGGATAATGTCATTTGAAAGTTATCTGTATGATACTGTGTTAAAAATGCACTTTTGCCAACAATTAATAGATTTGGCTTGGATATAAATTAGTTAGTCTGGAGTACAATCTTACAGATAGTGACGAAACATTTTGTAACTGAGTAACACATACATTAATAACTGATAACATTTTGCAGAAAAGATTTTTGTAAATAATTATCTTGTCAGAGCTGAATCAGAATTGACAGTGATAGACTGGGCTATAGACATAAATGAATTTAAGAGATTTGCTTTATTGGACGAACTGGAGGTCACTCTTCATTTGTAAGTGTGTTTATCTGTCAAGATAAATAAACTAGTCTTGGCTACCTACCATTAATCTCTCTGTCCCTTCCTGCCCCACTGTACTTTTCTGTTTTATATGACCCTTCTGAAGTACTATCAGCTTCACCCTATAACATTCTCCTGATTTAGAGATCACTGCCCTTTTGTTGGCTGCCCTGCCTTCTGATACGTTTTACAAGCAGGTGGAAAAGTTGCACGGGGACGATCATGAGTTAAATTGTCTTGTGACAACAGCAGCATGAGAAATGGTCCGCTTTCCTTTTGCTGATTTTTCTACTGCCTCCCTCAATGACCACAATAACATTCCTCTCCTTGGTTTCGTGGTTTATTGAATGAATTTGCAGTCCTGATACAGTGTGAATCCACAGAGGTCATCCGATAAGGTCCATCTACCACCCCATGACATGATGTTGCTAGCTCTATTCTGTCAACAAAAGTAATTCGCATTGGCATTGCATACCATTTTGCTTGCGAACTAGCTAATACAGTTGTGCTGCTCTCCGCTGATGTTTGTATGCTTAGCTACTTTATTTATAGGGAGAAATGTGCCTTAAATCGGATTATGTTTTGATGCCGTTAGATTGGCTATACATTTTATATACAGATTAATTGCCCCCATGTCCATGGCTGAGTCAATAATTTTGTCAAACGTCCTTGGCGCAACATGTTGGTGCCTATCTCTGGTCTCCCTGTCGTGCTGTAGACTCAGAGACAGTGCCCTGGCTGTCCCTCTATGTGTTGTAACATTTGGGCAGAATTTTAACATGCAATAGTGGGGAGGGGGTGGTTCTGGTGCTGTTGGAAGGATCCCGCTCACTTCCGCTTTTCAACAGTGCAGAACTGGGGGACAGCCTTCCCACGTTACACTTCCATTCTTCTTAATGATGAAACCTCAGTAATCAATCTGCAATGGAGCCATTATAACACCTGCCAGGGACCCTCTAAATAAAAATCCTATCATTGATGGATAAGGATCGTCACCATGCCCACACTCCGTGATCAGCTGCAAAACCCAAAAGCGGGATGCTAATTTCGTGGCTGATTTAAAGAGCCACAGCAAGGTCTGCTCCACTCAAAATCAGGTTCCTGACTTGCTGCCAGGCCCTCTGCTGTGTGCGGGTTGATTCTGTTAAAATTCTGCCCTTTGTGTGCACAGGTCATCTACTCCTCTGGCCCCATCTGTTAGGATGTGGCAACATCCTCTGGCAAATCCAAGAATTCACCAAAACACCTCCAAAAACAATCCTGAGTACTTCCAGGCACTTGGCAATAGAAACATTTCCAAAAATTTAATTAACTGGCAATCAGGGTGATTGGTCCTTTATATAACATAGCTGCAG
Source organism: Heterodontus francisci (assembly GCF_036365525.1). Lineage (NCBI taxonomy): Eukaryota > Metazoa > Chordata > Chondrichthyes > Heterodontiformes > Heterodontidae > Heterodontus > Heterodontus francisci. Next base: position 7,436,272 of record NC_090397.1, read on the forward strand.
GACCCCTGGAAATCACTGCAGGAGTTCCTCAGGGTAGTGTCCTAGGCCCAACCATCTTCAGCTGCTTCATCAATGACCTTCCCTCCATCATAAGGTCAGAAAGTGGGGATGTTTGCTGATGATTGCACAAGGTTCAGTGCCATTCGCGACACCTCAGATTCTGAAGCAGTCTGTGTCCACAAGCAGCAAGACCTGGACAACATTCAGGCTTCAGCTGATAAGTGGTAAGTAACAATCGCATCACACAAGTGCCAGGTGTTCCAACCTCAGTGAGACCGTTAACGTTAAAATATGAACCTCCAGACCAATTTAATAATTACACAAGATTTCACATTTTGACTTTTATTATAACAACTAAACAAAAATAAATCTCTGTGAACTATGTTACGACCGACCACTCCTGTCCAAAGCCCCCAATCAAAATATACGATTCTGATTGTGGTGGGAGAAACGCACTGATAATTCAATCCTGTCCCTCCACAGATCAGCTAACATATCATTTAAAAACTTTCCAAATTAAAGAAAGGCCTACCAAAGTGTACCATCTATTAACCCCTGAATGAGGCTAACCAAACTAGGTGTCTTTAAATCAACAAATTAACTCTTTATTAGAAGAACAAAATTCTTAAACAATATGAACATTTAAAAATAGAAAAATTAGAGTCCTTGCAAATTTACAATCCGATGTTGTTCGCAGTCCTCGCAGAATGTTGTTCGAAGTCAAGTAAATTTCAACAATTAATGACTTGCAAACACTTTCAACAGAATCAATCTGACTTTAGAATTTTTTGAGGGATAAAAGGTTGTCACAGTCTAACTTCCCTTTCTTCAATTTAAATTAGCAGAGATCTCTGTCTTGGCTTGACTTTCGAGAGATAATAATTAAACAGACAAAAATCCTATTTCCTTCAGTTTAAATGGTTGAGAGCTCTTCTTCAGTGCTGACACCACAGCTATCTGTGTCTTCTGTCCTGTTAGGACAAACTGTCTCATTAAAAACTAGTTCAAACTGAATTGAAACAAATGTATCGCATCAGGCTCACTCCCAGTGGCTGTTGCCATGGTATCGAGAATACACCCTTTGAATCGCAGTCTCCAAATGGCTGTTTCTAAGGCAACGAAAATGCACCTTCCGAGAACTCTTAGGGTTGCCAGCTCTTAAATCAATACTGATCCCTTGCAAGCCTTAAAGGCAAACCGCATATTCCGAAAAAAAAACTACAGGACCATGACAACTTAATGGTACTTTGTAAGTAGCTGATAGCCCAAATTACAAAGAAAGGTATTTCCTTTACTTATTACAATACTTGGAAACCTCACACCACTCTTATAAGTTACACAGTCCTCTTTGATGGTGAAATCTTTGCAGTTAAAAGTCACAAACTCCTCCCAATTGCAAAGGGTTGCATGTCCACGACATTTTCAAAATCTATGTTCTCTTTGCTCACTTCTCCGAGCATTTTCGACCAGGACATCTGTGAATAAGGCAATTCCTGGTGATCCTGTTGGTCTTTTACTTCTCCTCAAACTTCAACTTTCAAAACAAGTTCCAGGATTTCGCTGTCTCAGGCTTCTGACAGCAGATGTTCCCTCTCTTCCTCTCGAGGCTGCCACCACTGGTTATCTTCTTTAAAACTGCTCTGAGGCTGCAACCATTGGGGTCCCTTCATACAGTCTGCCTTCCTTCAGAAAATCTGTTAAATGTCTCTGGAGTCAAAAGTCAATAGCTTATTGTCCTGTTCCAATATGAAAAGTATAAAAGTCTGGTTTCACAGTGCTACCTGGGCTTTCCAGGTGTGAACAGCTGCCTGGTACATTTGTATGTTCAGAATCACTGACACCTTGTTTATGACTGGAAAGTTTGGAAGGGTGAAGCCCATTGTTCTTCAGGTGTTACCCCTGCAGTCCCTGTATCTTCAAGAAAAAAAGTATTTGATCGGTGTTCTCTGTTGTCCTGGTAACCAAGATTTCTGTAATGTCCTTTAGCAGAATGGATGTGAGGTTATCTGACTTTATGGACTCCATCTTAAACTTTTAAAAATCACAGTTTTTAAAACCTAATTGCATTACAAAGTCCAGCATTCATGACACAGGCAACAACCATCTCCAATAAGAAAGAATCTAACCATCTCCCCTTGACATTCAACGACATTACCATCGCTGAATCAATCACCATCAACATTCTGGGGGGGGGGGGGGGGGGGAGGGGGGGGTACCACTGACCAGAAACTTAACTGGTCCAGCCACATAAATACTGTGGCAACAAGAGCAGGTCAGAGCCTGGGAATTCTGCGGCAAGAAACTCGCTTCCTGACTCCCCAAAACCTAGCTACCAACTACAAGGTACAAGTCAGGAGTGTGATGGAATACTCTCCAATTGCCTGGATGAGTGCAGCTCTAACAACATTCAAGAAGCTTGACACCATCCAGGATAAAGCAACCCACTTGATTGGCACGCCATCCACCCCTGAAACATTCACTTCCTCCACCACCACCGCACAGTGGCAGTAGTGTGTGCCATATTGTTACGGATGAGGCAGGAGGACTGCACTGTCATTTCTAGTTCCACTTCTCACAGGTCACAACATATATTCAAATGTTTACCCGGTTACTGGTACAGCCAATCATACACTATTTTTTTTTTATCCCAGAATAAAATACACCAAGCAGGTTTCTTTAGTAAACAACAAAATTATCAGTTTACTATAAAACAAGATATAACCAGTAACAAAGCAAAGCATTAACACACATTGAAATATGGAATTCCCTTTTTAAATTCCCCAATTACACTCATACACACTGGAAAATACAGAAATTCTCTCTGCAGAGGTCTGTTACATAAAAGACAAAAAAAAAGACTACTTTGGCCAATTCTTGACAAAAAAAGATATGGAAGGAAGACAGTTTTCCCTTTTTTGTTCTGGTGTCTGAGTATATGGAGATGGGTCACTGGGATCGTTTCAGAAGCATTCCTTTCTGGAGATGTCGAGAATTATTCTAGTTGGCTTTCCAGGAGAATGTGGCATCAGGGTTTTACCGCCAGCACACACTTGAATCGCAGAATTTTTCTCAGCTTCTCAGGAGCTATGCCGCACCAGGGATTTTAGCTCTCCGACACTGGAGTCTTGCAGGATGTCTTCAAAGAGGTAGAGAAGGAGGTGAGCTGGGTAGTTTCTTTTTCCTTGGCAGGTAAACACCTACTGTCTTCAAACAGTTCACACCCCAACTAAACTGAAAACAATGTCCAAAACCCAAACAGAGAGTCGACCTCCTGACCTACCCTGACATGTGGCTTCTCTGTAACCATTTTTCCCCAAGTCACCAAGGGTTCTGTTGTTTTCTGAGCCCAAATCACAGGTGGTTTTCAAACAACATCTCAAGTGTCCTTTTGGTGAACTTGGTAAAAAAACACATTCATGAAATCCTTTCAGTTTTAACACAAGTCCTCAAAAAAATTGAAGCATTTTCGTAATAATATACAAGATGGACTGCAGCATCTCGCCAAGACTCCTTCGACAGCACCTTCTAAATCCGTCACCTCTACCACCTAGCAGGATAAGGGCAGCAGATAGATGCATGGGAACACCACCACCTGCAGGTTCTCCCCCCAAGCCATGCATCGTCCTTACTTGGAACTATATCACTGTTCCTTCACTGGTGCTGGATCAAAAACCTGGAACTCCCTCCCTAACAGCACTGTGGGGCTACCTACACCAGATGGACTGCAGCTGTTCAAGATGATGGCTCACCACCACCTTAAGGACAATTAGGGATGGGCAACAAATTCTGGCCTTGCCAGCAATGCTCACATCCCACAAAACAATAAAAGATCTTGCAGCTTCACAGTTGTTTTTCTTGAGTTAATGATGCAGACGTTGCCTGATATTCATTGACAAATTTTGGGATCCAGGCATCACGCCAGCCAGTTGGGTGTGTGACATCAGAATAGTGCTGAAACAGACCCTCGCAGCACATGCACGGGACACGCACCTGCATGTGCCCTTACCCTGGCAGAATGCCACATGGGCCACACAAGAAGACACTGGTAGAGTGGCGCCAGGTATTCATAAATGGTGCTGCATCAGTCAATCATATGCCCCTTGTGTTTTATGTAGCTGCATCAGTCCCTCTTCTGAGGTCATGATGAAAGATGTGGGGCACTTTTTGCACCTATCTCCTTGTTGAGATAATTCCTTCTTGTCAAGAAAAGAAGCAAAGGTCTGGCACAATTTGGTTTCCCCTCTTAAATTCCAGCCACACCATCCTAAAATGCCCCATCCCACCCACCCAGCCTCAAATTCTGTTCTTGAGGCATCCACCCATGCCTCTCTGCTGCAGGTGCCACCAAGAACCTACCAAACTATTTATAAAAGTTGGCCCCAGGAAATTGGCTGGGGTCAATGGTATAGTCAGGGGCAGAAGTCATAGCCAGCTAAAGCTACAACAGTGTGGGGGAGTAATGTCCTGTCCTGCTTAAGAGTTCCCAAATTAATTTTGCTTAACACCCTTACAGCCAGCAGACAGGAGAAACTTTCATCCCACCAGTAAGGAGAGATGTAAACATGCAAGCAGAAATGCAAGTCCAGCATCTAATTAATTACATTACCAGTGCTGAGTTTAAACAAATTACTGCTGCCATATTATGTGATTGACAAAATACAGATATGAGTTTTGACTATGGGTTAATATGGCTTAGGTTGTGTTGACAAACTATTTTATCTGTTAATGGTGGCAGGCATCATGCTGACTTACTGAGAACAAAGAACAAAGAACAGTGCAGCACAGGAACAGGCCATTCGGCCCTCCAAGCCTGCACCGATCTTGATGCCTGTCTAAACTAAAACCTTCTGCACTTCCGGGGCCCATATCCCTCTATTCCCTTCCTATTCATATATTTGTCAAGATGTCTCTTAAACATCACTATCGTATCTGCTTCCACCACCTCCCCTGGCAGCAAGTTCCAGGCACTCAGCACCCTCTGTGTAAAAAACTTGCCTCGTACATCCCCTCTAAACTTTGCCCCTCGCACCTTAAACCTATGTCCCCTAGTAACTGACTCTTCCACCCTGGGAAAAAGCTTCTGACTATCCACTCTGTCCACGCCGCTCATAACTTTGTAAACCTCTATCATGTCGCCCCTCCACCTCCGTCGTTCCAATTAAAACAATTCGAGTTTTTCCAACCTCTCCTCATAGCTAATGCCCTCCAGACCAGGCAACATCCTGGTAAACCTCCTCTGTACCCTCTACAAAGACTCCACGTCCTTCTGGTAGTGTGGCGACCAGAATTGCACGCAATATTCTAAGTGTGGCCTAACTAAGGTTCTGTACAGCTGCAACATGACTTGCCAATTTCTATACTCTCTGCCCCGACCGATGAAGGCAAGCATGCCGTATGCCTTCTTGACTACCTTATCCACCTGCGTTGCCACTTTCAGTGACCTGTGGACCTGTACACCCAGATCTCTCTGCCTGTCAATACTCCTAAGGGTTCTGCCATTTACTGTATACTTCCCACCTGCATTAGACCTTCCGAAATGCATTACCTCACATTTGTCCGGATTAAACTCCATCTGCCATTTCTCCGCCCAAGTCTCCAACCGATCTATATCCTGCTGTTCCTCTGACAATCCTCATCACTGTCCGCAACTCCACCAACCTTTGTGTCGTCCGCAAACTTACTAATCAGACCAGCTACATTTTCCTCCAAATCATTTATATATACAACAAACAGCAAAGGTCCCAGCACTGATCCCTGCGGAACACCACTAGTCACATCCCTCCATTCAGAAAAACACCCATCCACTGATACCCTCTGTCTTCTATGACCAAGCTAGTTCTGTATCCATCTTGCCAGCTCACCTCTGATCCCGTGTGACTTCACCTTTTGTACCAGTCTGAACTAATTCTTGGGATGTTGGTGTCACGAGCAAAGTTATTATCCGAAGTTGCCTTGGGAATGTGGTGATGGTTGTTCTTGCTCTGCTGCAGACCATGTAGTGAATGCACTCAGACAGTGCTGTTAGGTAAGGAGATCTAACGATTTGGCCCAGCAGTGATGAAGGAACAATGATATGTCTCGAGGTTAGGATGCTGTGTAACTTGGAGGGAACCTGGAGATGGTGGGATTCCCTTCCACCTGCTGTCCTTGATCTTTAAATAGCCCTAGTGGGGACTTCTGTCTGTTGCTGAACGCATGTTCAGTTGTGCATGTTTAAGAGAGGTTGTCAGCTGAAATGGTGAGGTCAAAAATAGCATTGTGTCAAATCAGCATTACACGTTGGTAGATTTCTGCCTGAGATAGAAGGTGTGATAGAACCTTAGTTAGGCCACACTTGGAATATGGTGTACAATTCTGGTCGCCACACTACCAGAAGGATGTGGAGGCTTTGGAGAGGGTACAGAAGAGGTTTACCAGGATGTTGCCTGATCTGGAGGGTATTAGCTATGAGGAGAGGTTGGATAAACTCGGATTGTTTTCACTGGAATGACAGAGGTGGAGGGGCGACATGATAGAGGTTTACAAAGTTATGAGCGGCATGGACAGAGTGGATAGTCAGAAGCTTTTTCCCAGGGTGGAAGAGTCAGTTACTTGGGGACATAGGTTTAAGCTGCGAGGGGCAAAGTTTAGAGGGGATGTGCGAGGCAAGTCTTTTACACAGAAGGTGCTGTGTGCCTGGAACTTGCTGCCAGGGGAGGTGGTGGAAGCAGGTACGATAGCGATGGTTAAGAGGCATCTTGACAAATACATGAACAGGATGCGAATAGAGGGATACGGACCCCTGAAGTGCAGAAGGTTTTAGTTTAGACAGACATCATGATCGGCACAGGCTTGGAGGGCCGAATGGCCTGTTCCTGTGCTGTACTGCGGGGTGGGTTCAAGTCCCATTCTATGATGAGCACAATAACTTCCGATAACAGTCGTTAAACTGAAGGCCTATCTGCCTTCTCAGGAGGACATAAAAGATCCCATGGTACTGTTTCAAAAAAGAGCAGGGGAGTTATCCCCAGTGTCCTGGCCAATATTCATCCCTCAATCGACATCACAAAAACAGATTACATGGTCATTATCTCATTGCTGTTTGAAGGAGCTTGCTGTGCATGATTGGCTGCCGTGTTTCCTACATTACAACCGTGACTAGACTTTAAAAGTACTTTATTGGCTATAAAGCGCTGTTGGACATCCGATGGTCATGAAAGGCGCTCTACAAATGCAAGTCTTTCTTTTCTTTTCTGATGTCACAATCTCCCGACTCTGCATACCTCTGATGCATGCACCTAATGCCTGCACTAATGCCCTCACCCAGATACCATTCAGCACGCACCATGCGAACACTATCTTGGTATCAAAACGGTACCTGCAGTACCGAAACAACTGCTGCTCTGCAGCCCAATTTTGTAGACATTGAATCACTGAATCTTACAACACAGGAAGAGGCCGTTTGGCCTAACATGCCTGTATCAGCTCTTTGAAAGAGCTATCCAAATAAGGCACACCCCAGCTTATTCCCCATAACCTCCTTTGATCTGTTGGCAAAGTAATTAAGGAGTGTTGAAGTTAAGAAGCCAATTATGAGGTATTTTAGTCCTGAATCCTGAATTTCTAAGACATGAAACATGTTTCCTCACCTGCCAGTTACTTGGCAGGGACACCGAGATGAGTGCAGAGCAGGAACATCTTCTTCAAGCTGGGAAGGCTTTGATCAGTTACACTGAAGAGCTATGGCCATTGAGAGACTGATGTTCAAAACACTTATTCTCGCAGAGAGTGTTTTCACTGCTTGGCAGTGTCATGAAAACATGCTATGTCGAACAATTATTTTTTTAATCCAGCAGCTGGAAACCTGACTATTAAACTGGTGGAGCCAAATCACCAAAACCTTGCAAGCTTCAAACTCTGCCTGCTACTCATGACCACTGAGGCATATCCCCTGCTGCAGACTGTAGTGTTCAGTGGTTTAATTGATCTGTGTTTGATTGTGTTCGTCTGTTCACCGATTAACATTCACTGTGCTTAATGACTTAAGCCTCAGGGTGGAGCTAGAGAGTTTTGAGAAGGTTCTGGAAAGAACAGAACCACCTCCCCGCCCCCCCACCCCCCCTTAAAGGAAATCATCTGCATTGTGTCACGGACTTGCATCCTTCTTCTCCTTGGATTAAAAACAGTGTGAGCCTTTAAGACTCTGTAAAAACAGTGTATCTTTAAGGGAAAGTTCTGGAATTCCTAAGGCACAGTGTGTCAGCAGCTGCAATTTGTTACCTAGGCAATAGCAGGAGAGAGAGAGGTCACATGGTGTAATGTTTCCATTTGGCTGTGTGTAAAACTGGCATAAACCGGCTGAAACCAGTCTCACCAGCGAAGCACACAAAGAGAAAGGAGCTGGTTATTCTCTCTCAGCAGAAATTCTACAAGGAGCTACAGGCCAAGATAATTCCCTAAAGAAAAAAGAAAAGCCTTTTTTTAAGAAACCATTTGTACTGCTGAATGGACTATTAATGCCGATTGCAGCTGAAGAGTTGAATGCCTATTAAGAATTGACTACAGCACGTGAAGACTTTGAATGGCCTTTGACTAATTCCACATTAGAATACCTCATCCATCAGGAACGTAACACACAAAAACGTACTTATTTTATTTATTCTTAAGAGACAGCTAATTTTAAAGACACCACTTTAAAAACTGGTTTATTACTGTTAATTTTGAATGTGTGTGTGTGAATGAGGGAGTTAGAGTAAAATAAGAAGTTATAAGGTGTCTAGACATAGGTTTATCTTAATAGTGTTTAAGATTTAGTTTTAATAAATCGTTAATTTGTTGTCTAACGATACCTGGTTTGGTCTGTTTTATTCTGAGGGTTGCTAGCGTGTTTAATTTGGCTGTTTTCTGATTGGGTGTGAAATAGAGAAACATAGAAAATAGGAGTAGGTCATTCGGCCCTCTGAGTCTGCACCGCCATTCAATACGATCATGGCTGATCATCCAAACTCAGTTCCTGCTTTCTCCCCGTATCCCTTGATCCCTTTAGCCCTAAGAACTTTATCTAACTCTTTCTTGAATATATTTAATGATGTGAAAGCTTAATAATATGCTGCGACCTGTGGAGTGATGGGACTGAATTGACAGTCTGTTGCTCCCGTCACAGTCATAACAATTGCTGCCTCCAAGAGAACCACCTAAACAGCCAACCACATCTTCAAACCAGAAGCCTCAGGACCACCAAAGTAAAGTTGCATAACCAATGAATTCAGCCTGAAGCCAGCCAAGTCACCAACCTCCACAGACTGTATACCCCTTTTATTTCTATGGATTCTAGTTCGACTAATCTATCCTGCCTCACTCTGTAACCTACTTGTGTGTGCATGTGTATGAAAGTTGGAGCGTGTTTTATTATTTTACTTAGATTGGTTGAAGTACAATAAAGCTAATCTCTTTCATTGTTAAACTCGAGAAAACTTGTGTTACGGTCAAGTGAGGAGGGGTCGAAGGGCTTCCCTCTTGTCCCTCTCCTTGTTTTTCCACAACAGGTTTAATTCCTTCCTAAAGTGGATGTACTGGGCAATTCAGTAGGTGTGTTGTTAATTACTTGCTATGGTCATAACAAGAATCAATTGGACAGGTTTCCTTGAGCTTAACAAAGAAAGAGGTTAATTTTATTTGTACCTAAATCGAACTAATGAAAATAATAAACTATGCGCCAACTTTCATTCACACACACTCACACACAATAGAGGTTTACACACACGCAAATAGGTTACAGAGAGGGGAAAGATAGATTGGTTGAGTTAGAATCCATGGAAAACGGGGTATACAGTCAGTGGCATTCGGTGATTTGGCTGGCTTGTAGCTTTTAGTTTGAAGAGGTAGATGACTGGTTTGGTGGGTCTCTTGGAGACAGTGTCACAAAGCTGCTTCCATTATTAATATTTCTTGAGGACTCGTGTTTAAAAGATTATGAAAATTGGTTCATTTGAAGGACTGAGGAGATGCCTGGATTTGTTTTTGTTTTAAACATTACTGGAAGGACACTTTGTATTTTTTTTATAACACTTGCTGGAAGAGACAATGACATGCTAAATAAACATAAGGACCCTTGCTGGCTATTGAAGTTGTTTAGAGAGAAATCACATGTCTACGTTTATGGTTGTGAGGGTGGATTGCTGAAAATGTGGTTCAGTGCACCATGGAGAGTAGTCAAAAAGATTGGTAAAGTAAATTATTTGACTGACACCCCAGATCTCCGGAAAAAGAATCGGCTGTGTCACATCAATATGTTGAAACAACATCACCACTGAGAGGAGGATAAGCAAGCACAGGTATGTCAGGTAGCAAGGATAGGGAAGGACAAAAGAAATAGTAGGATGAGGCAGAAGGAGGCCTAGGCAATTTCCAAATTGAACCTCTTACTCTCCGGTTAGCTAACACTGAATTGTTAGGGAGATTAGACACTATGCTTTCCCATTTAGATGCAGAACAACGAGGAGACCTAACAAGGCTACTGACAGAATTTAAAGGAGTCTATAGGAACAAACCAGGATGTACAACCTTAGCCATATATGTGATGGATGTAGCAGCATCCTTATTGCTTAGGTCCAGAGAAACAGGTCCTGATGAAAGCAGAAATCCAATACATGTTGGAAAACCACCTAATTGAACCCAGTCAAAGTAGCTGGAGTTCCCTAGTTGTGTTTATGCCTAAATCTGATGGTTCAACTCAATTTTGCATAGACTACAGAAAGGTTAATGCAGTAACAAAGGCAGATTCCTACCCAATTCCTCGCTGGCAGTGCCACATTTCTTAGCAAAATAGATTTGTTAAAGGGATACTGTCAGGTTCCTTTAACACCCCGAGTTAAAGAAATATTGGCCTTTGTCATACCTTCTTTTCCAATGCCGAGTGATGTCATTCAGGGTAAAAAAATGCCTCAGCAACTTTGCAGACACTAATGAACCAAGTGGTAGCCGGTGTTCCTAACTGTGTGGTTTACCTTGATGATGTGTTGGTGTACAGTGACACTTGGAAGGATCACTTAGAACAACTAGAAGCTCTTTAGAAAATCACAGTCAGCTGATTTGATGATAAACTTTGCCAAAAGTGAATTTGCAAAAGCGCGGGTAACCTACCTCGGGCATAGAGTAGGGCAAGGACAAGTGTTGCCAAGTACAGTAAAGGTACAAGCATTGGTGGTGTTCCCTGCCCCTAGACTAATGAGAAATCAAGAGGTTTTTGGGGATGTGTGGTTTCTACTGCAAGTTTGTACCAAATTTCAGCACTATAGCTGCTCCACAGATGGATTTTCTATAAAAGAAAGCCAAGGTAATGTGGTCAGGAAAGTTATGAGTTTTGAGAGACTGAAGGCATTTTGATCAATGAACCAGTGTTGGCTGCCCCAAATTTCATTAAGCCCTTCAAGGTAGCAATTAATGCAAGTGACCTGGAAATAGGTGCAGTCCTATTACAAGATGATGAATTGGGCATTGAAAGGCCAGTGAGATACTTTTCCAAAAAGCTAAATCGATACCAAAGAGATATTCTACAGTGGAAAAAGAAATCCTGGGCTTACTACTAACTCTTAAACATTTTGAAGTATATGTTCACCGTGGCTATAGGGAGACACTAGTATATACTGATCGTTACGCCCTAGCCCTTGTGGAAAAATTCAAAAACCAAATGCCAGACTATTTCGATGGAGTTTATTATTGCAGTCCTTTCACTTAAAGATTATCCACATTGCGATGAAAAACAACGTAATTGCTGATGCTTTGTCTAAAATTTAACTTTGCTCTGAGTTATTTGAGTACAAAGATGGTACAGGGCATAACTGTATTAGTTACAGGTGAAGAGTGAATGAGAATGAGTGTGTAAATGTGTTTTTTTTTAGATTTTGCTTTTTGTCCACACTTTATAACGAAACACATTTTAAAATAGCATTTCGTTCCTCCAAGGGTGGAGGTGTCATAAAGGTGCTTCCATTATTAATTTATTTTGAGGGTTTGTGTTTAAAAGATTGTGAAAATTGGTTCATTTGAAAGACTGAGGAGATGCCTGGATTATTTTTTTTAAGAAGGTTACTGGAAGGACACTTCGGATTTTTTTTTTTTAAAACACTTACTGGAAGAGACAATGAAGTAATAAATAAACATAAGGAGCCTTGCTGGCTATTGGAGTTATTTACAGTGAAGTCACATGTCTAGGTTTATGTTTGCCAGGAGGTTCTGGCTTTCTGATTTGGGCAGAGACTGTTGGAATGCTCAGTTGGCATGTATCCTGCTAAGAGAGAAGCCACCCAACGCATCCTTTTCCACCTGCTTTGGAAAATCTTCTGAGAATCCAGTGTGAAAGCTGAAACCACTGATGCAGTAATTCTCCCGAAAATATGCTGCGACCTGTGGAGTGACGGGACTGACTATTCCTCGACATCACCTGAACAGAACTGCTCCAGAAAGATCCCAGTGACAGCTGTCTACATCTACCCGGACGCCAGACCAGAGGCCATCTGGAACATTCCATATCTTATCCTTCTTCTTCAAGAATTGACAATAACTTGGCCAAAGTATTTTTTTAAAATAAAAGCAAAATACTGCAGATGCTGCAAATCTGTAATAAAAACAGAAAGTGCTGGAAATACTCAGCAGGATTCTGATGAAAGGTCACTGACATGAAACATTAAATCTGCTTTGTCTTTCAACACACCATTAACATATTGTTTGCCTTTGCTCCATGACCTTTAGGTCAACTATGTGGCCTTGTTCAATCTACACCTTCTCCTTTGTTATCTCTTGCCCCACCCCCATCTCACTTGCTTATAACCTGTGACATTTCTAATATTTGTCAGTTCCGAAGAAGGGTCACTGACCCGAAACGTTAACTCTGCTTCTCTTTCCACAGATGCTGCCAGACCTGCTGAGTATTTCCAGCACGTTCTGATTTTTATTTTTAAAGTTGATCTCTGCAGTCAGTTTTTTTTCATTTTACTTTATTTTTTCATTTATCCAGTGTGTGTGTATGCACGTGTGTGTTTGGTTATTTTAGAAGGGTATTTATACTTTCATATTTCAAACTGTATAAGCTTTGCATCTTTATTGAATAAGTCTTGTTTTATAACAAAAAAACAATTTTGTTGCTTATTAAAGAAACCTGGTTGGCGGATTTTTATTCTGAAACTAATATAAAGTATTTAATTGACCGTATCAGTAACTGGGTAAAACATTTAAATATATGTTGTGACCAGTGGAGTAGTGGAAGTAGAGAAAACAGTGCATTCCTCCAACCTCGGTCCTAACAACAGCAATGCAGATGATTTCCTCCAACGGGGCTTCTGATTGTAGCCGGAGTATGCAAAGGTGGTCAGTCAACAAGCAGAATTCGAAGCTTGTAAGCTGAAATGGAGAGCGAGAGAGAGAGAGAGGGATCCCCACTTGGGTCTGCATGTGTCAGAGTCCAGAAGCTTCTCCTTGCTGCTGTAGAGAAACACAAGCTTAAAACCACAGATGGGGAGGGGCTTGTCACAAGACCATCACCCAGTGATTCAAAAATGGTAGCAGTGTTTCTCTTAAAGGACAGGTAGTTCCCGTAAACTTCTTGGGTCTTGTTTCTTGCTGGGATGAACAGCCATTTCATCTCCACCTCACAGGCCTTGCAATGTAGGATACAGTGTTGCAAATAATTTTTTTCATCTGTTCTTTTTAAAATTCCTTCAAAAATATAAATTTAGATCTCCAGTCAGTAAAATAAAGAAAATTATCATTCAACAATGCAAATTGGCATGACACTTGTCTGATTGGCTCTTTTTATGATCCTGACGTGTAAACAGTTAAACATTCACTGAATTGGCACATATATCCACTTAAAAAATTAACCTGTTGTGGTTAAACAAGGAGAGGGAAAAGAGGTAAGCCTTTCGATCCCTCCTCACCTGATCGTAACAACAGGTGTTTGTCAACTGTTTGGACGTCACTTCATCTGTCTCACACTGCACTGACCTTCAGCTGCACTTCCCTGCTGCTAGCCTTCAACATGGCATGGAAGCAACTTATGCAGCTCTATTTTCCATCTGTGCTGAGGGGCAAAAGCAGTGAACACACCACTGCCAACTGCTCCAGCAGCAGCAGCTGTCTTCTCCTCAGCCACATGCCCCTCCACAGGCAGAGGAAATGGACACTGAGATCCAGATGGAAGGAGGCAAAACTCCCAACACAGGCTCTATAGGCAGAGGATCTGCTCTCTCGACAGGTCTGAGCACCACTGACTCAGGAGGCTCAGGCTCTCATGGCAGGTAGCTGCTGACATCTGCAGCCTCCTGGAATAAGACTTCCTTCCCAGTGGACCAGGTGGGCAAGCAGTGCCAGTGGCTGACATGGTGCCTGTCAGTGGAGAGCATGCTGCCACACTCCCGCTCCCCACTTGGGTCTCTGGTTCTCACCAAGTTATGTACTCTCTCTCCTGCAAGCGGAGAGGTGTGAGTGCTCGTAATGGCTTGTGTGCAGAAGTGGAAAGGACACCATTTGTGGACAGTGAACTGTGCTAGAGGGCAATAGGCTGAGAGTAGGCTGTTCAGATGGCGATGTGAGATGCCTGCAGGGAAAGGAATGAGTGAAGCTGCAAGGTGTGTTGACCTGAGGCATGCTATGCAGGAGAATGCTGGATAAGGCAGGGTGTGGGGTTTGGAACCTGAATGTGTAATGCCACTCACCTGTTCCACCCTCCTGAGGTCCAGGATCCTGTAGGTGCTCTGCCTCCAGGTCGGAGGGACCACACTTCTGCTGCTAATTTCCTCAACCACTTCTATCCACCTTGTTTGATTGGAGAGATTATCCTCTTCCTCTCCTTGGTAAAGCTCACCTGATTGCATCTCCTCAGATCTCTCAGCAGGATCTCCAGGTAAGTGTGAGAGACCGGTGGAGGGTTGAGCAGGGGGTGGGGGCAGCCTTCCCAGATCTCTTCTCCATTCCTGTGGATGCTGCAGTCTAAAATATCCAAGTTTCGGTGAGTTTTTCTGACATATGCTATGATCCCTTTAATTGGAAATCCTTCCTTTGACAGAATGGACACGTCATGCCACTCTCCCTCCCTAACTGGTTGGGAACCCGGAGGCAGGATGTCAGTTGGTTTGCTCTGGTAAAGAGGAACTGTCAGGCGTACAGTTCAGAGAATTGCATTTCAAACCCGAAAATGGTCCCGCCATTCCGGCAAAAACTAAAGTGGTAAGATTCCGTGTATTAACTCTCTGTTTCTCTCTCTACTGATGCTGCTGACCTGATGAGTATTTCCAGCATTTTATGTTTTCAATTCAGATTTCCAGCAATTGCAGTATTTTTCTTTTGTATGGAAGAGTGCTGATTCATCAGCTGAGGGAGGGTGATAAGTGGTAAACAACAGGAGTTTGCCTTGCCCATGTTTGACCTGAAGCGTTGAAACTTCTGGAGTCAATGTTGCGGACTCCCAGAACCACTCCCACCCTGCTATACACTACTGTGCGCCCACCTCTGTTGGGTCTCTCCGACTGGTGAGAAAGGACACACTCAGGAATGATGATGGAGAGTCTGGGATGTTGGTTGGTAGGTATTATTCTGTGAACATGACTATCTAAGGCTGTTACTTGACTGACCTGTGTGACAGCTCTCCCAAATTTGGCACACGTCCCCAGATGTTAGTGAGGAAGACTTTTCAGAGCCAAATAGACTGGGTGTGCGCTCATTGTGTCCGACCACGATGTCTAGGTTGAAGCTGAGTGGTTTGTTGATTTTTATTCTCTGTATCCTTTTCTGTGGCAGTTTGATACAACTGAGTGGCTTGCCAGGCCATTTCACAGGGCAGTTAAGAGTCATACAAACGTACGAATTAGGAATAGGAGTAGGCCACTCCGCCCCTCGAGCCTGCTCTGCCATTCAAAAAGATCATGGCTGATCTGATTGTAACATCAACTCCACATTGATGTAGGTCTGGAGTCACATATAAGCCAGACTGGTTGAGGAAAGTAGATTTCATTCCCTAAAGGACATTAGTGAACCAGCTGGGTTTTCATCATAATCAACAGCTTTGTGGTCACTTTTACTGATAATTGATTTTTACTCCAATTTTATTAATTTTTTAAAACTGAATTATTGGTACACCGCATATTGTACTTCACTCAACAAAATGCACTACAGATTTAGACCAATATTAAAAGAGAATCACAGAATTATGGAATAGTACAATGCAGAAGGAGGCATTTTGGCCCATCAAGTCTGCACTCGCTCTTTCAAAGAGTAATCCTAGTTAGTGCCACTCCCCTGTTCTTCTCCCAAATCCCTGCAGTTTTTTCTTCTTCATCCAATTCCCTTTGAAAGCTACTATTGAATCAGTATCCACCACCCGATCCGGCAGTACATTCCAAATCCTAACCACTCATTGCGTAAAGAAGTTTTTCCTCATGTTGTCTCAGGTACTTTTGCCAATCACCTTAAATCTGTACCTTCTGTTTATAGACCCGTCAGACACTGGAGACAGTTTCTCTTTATTTCCTACATCTAAACCCTTCATAATTTTAAACACCTCTATCAAATCTCTGCTTAGCCTTCTCTGCTCTAAACAGAGGAGCCCTAGCTTCTCCAGTCCATTCACATAAGTATAACCCCTCAACCCTGGAACCATTCTATTAAATCTTTTCTGTAACCTCTCCAAAGCATTCACGAACTTCCCAAAGTGTCCAGAATTGGACACAATATTCCAGCTGAGACCGATTCCAATCTGTAAACATATGTTCTTTCACTCTTTGTTTGTATCCTCACATTCTGCTTTTAATATGTACTACCATTATTTAATACTAATCAAACTAATTGAACAGTTAAAAATACTCATATTTTACTATTGTAACATAATTTGCACTTACTTTGCTGTGTATAAGCCAGGAGTAATGCCAGGAGTTTCCTACTATGCTTGAGGGCACAACTATCATATTTACTGTAGGCTAGTGTCTCCCTGAAGTTCCTCAGCGTATCCATCACATCCACTGGAACGGACACCAAAGCATTTGTTCTCATGTCACCTAACGGTGCAGTTACAGGTTTAGAATCTCAACATAAGTTTATGTTAAACCAAGCTTCAAAGAATAAAGTTTAATTCATTGCATAGGCAGTATAGCATATCTAAGTTAACAGACAGTATGTTAATGGAATATTTATGCGAAGTCACCTTTCATCAAGACAGTTGAATTCCTCATTCAAACCAAAAGTGGAAAAATAATAACATTGACTGGGTTGTTGCTTTATGGGTACATTTTCTTTGGCATATATAAGTGCAACTGACCTATTAGCAGCTGTCCATTTTTGTTTTATTAATTCATGGGATGTGGGTGTCGCTGGCTAGGCCAGGATTTATTGCCCATCCCTAATTGCTCTTGGTGGCGAGCTGCCTTCTTGAACCGCTGCAGTCCATGTTGGGTAGGGACACCCACAGTGCTGTTAGGAAGGGAGTTGCCGCTGTCATTTCCGGTGCCTAGGGCGATGGCAGGTGGTCCGTCTGGTTTCATTCTTTATTGACTTTGTAGTGGTTAGATAGAGTGGCTTGCTAGGCCATTTCAGAGGGCATTTAAGAGTCAACCACATTGCTGTGGGTCTGGAATCACATGTAGGCCAGACCAGGTAAGGATGGCAGATTTCCTTCCCTAAAGGACATTAGTGAGCCAGATGGGTTTTTACAACAATCAACAATGGTTTCATGGCCATCATTAGACTAGGTTTTAATTCCAGATTTATTAATTGAATTCAAAGTCCACCTTCTGCTGTGGTGGGATTCAAACCCATGTACCCAGAGCAATACCCTGGGTCTCTGGGTTACTAGTCCAGTGACAATACCCCTATGCCATCACCTCCGCTATTTTAAGAAAAATCGGTAACAGGAATCAATCTGATACTGCACTTGTTGTAACAAGTGCAAAATGGTTCAGTTTGTTTAGCTGGAAGGGCTTTATTCTTTGCGCCTAGTACATCATACACATACCGCTGGGAGCATGTTCCTGTATTTAATTATTCTGAACCTTCACATACGACAAGAGTCACAACTGGGAGGCAAGCTGGATTTGCCAGCTCAACATCACTCCAGCTGCATGTGGAGGGTGAAAAAGTAGGACTATTCAACAAGTTAAGGCATCCTCAATTCATTAAGTCTGAAGTATCCTGACACTCCACTGGAATTGAACATTTCTGTATGCCCAAAAGGCCTGATTTTAGCGGTGTACAGCGTGTGCAGGGGATTGAGTAGTGTATTTACTATTAAAACAAATATCCTCCCCAAAGTGTGCTCTAATGATCAGCTCAAACCACCAATGGTTGTAAGAGGCAAGTATTTGTAGCTGTGATGAGCTTTACTCATAGGAGACAGCAAACTTAGCAGTACGATTAACCTTAAGTTAGAGCCACAGTTACTTTAAAACACATTTGGTAAAAGAAAAATGAATTAAGGGATATAGTTATGCTGTATACTGGGCTAGCCAAAGAGACCAAAATGATTGTTTTCAATTCTTCTACAGAGTTCAATTCAGGAGATTTGCTATACTATGACAGAGTCATAGGGAATGGAAAGCCCCTGGTAATGATGGTCATGATGGTAAGACAATACTTGTTAAATATGGCGATCAAACTATTAAGGTTCATTCCTTACAATTAATTGGAATTAATTATAAAATCTTGGGCTCTGAGCAGTTGATAGAGGTAAACAAGGCACTCTGTACCTCCAATAAACACCTTTTTAAATGAGGAATGAACAGAATGTGGTAGATCATGGGCTAGATAGGGGTCATTTGTGTGACCATGACACATGACAGAACTATCACACCCACAGCACAATTGCCCACAGAGGGTACACATGTGACATATGTTCCAGAGGGAACTTCTGAACGAAGAGATGCAACATTTATGGGACATGCAGGAAAAGCTACAGGTAAGTATAGATTTTGGTTGAAGTCAAGTTTGGTTGATGGCCAAGAAGTGAGGGGCATGGACCGGCAGAATGGGGCAAAAGAGTGGAGAGTAGGAAAGTGCAGTGCAAGTAGTGATGGTGAGTCCGGAAGTAACTCTTGCGTCAGAAAATGATCATGAACTGCAGAAACAACCTCTGAAAACGCAAGAGAGAGATCTTGCTGTAGGAGTCCCAACAGACATTAAATTGGAAGTAGAGATGGTAGCCTGATTAGATTAGACAATGGAATAAAGGCCATAGAACAGTGACATAACAGAACTAGAAGCAGAAGTCGAAAAGACAGAAGAAAGGAAAAGGAGGGGCAGTGGTGCTGAGAGTAAAGGATGACATAAGGACACTATTGAGAAAGTATCTTGCCTTAGAAGATTAGGAAGTAAAATCAGAATCAGAGGAGATTTGCAATAACAATGGTCAGAAAATACTGGTTGGAGTAGTTCATAGCCTCCTCTAACTGTAATTATACCATTGGATGAAGCATTAAGCAAGAAATAATTGGAGTTGGAAAAGAGGCAATGGAATAATCAGGGGGTACTTTAATCTTCATAGAGACTGGACAAATCAAATTGGCAAAGGTAGTCTGGAAGATGAGATTGTAGAATATTTTTGTGACAATTTCCTGCAGCAATATGTTGCGGAACCCACTAGGGATGACGCTATTTTAGATCCAACATTGTGCAATTAGGCAGGCTTAATTAGTAATCTCATAGTAAAAAATCCTCTGGGAAAAAGCAATCATTACAATTGAATTACATATTAAGCTTGAAAGCAACGTACTCCAGATATGAGGGGAAAGCTGGCTAGGGTAAATTGGGTCAATAGACTCAAAGGTATGGCAGTAAATAAAGAGTGGAAAATATTTACCAAAACAATTCAAAATGTTTGACAAAAATACATTCCATTAAAATAACAAAACTTTAGCAAGAAAGATCCATCCATGGCTGGCAAGGGAAGTTAAGGATAGTATTGGATTTAAATGAAGAGGCTTATAATGTTGCGAAGAATAGTAATAAGCCTGAGGATTGGGAGTGTTTTAGAAACCAGCAAAGGGTGACCAAAAAGTTGATAAAAATGGAAAAAAAATAGAATGCGAGTGCAGGAGTCATGAATATAAAAAGGGATTGTGTGCTTTTATAAATATATAAAAAGGAGGAGAGTAGCTAAAGTAAGCATTGGTCCTTAGAGGCAGAGACAGGAGAGATCATCATGGGGAATGAGGAAATGGCGAAGATGTTAAATAAATATTTTCTGTCTGTTTTCACAGTCGAAGATCCAAATTAAATATCAGAAATAGGGGACAACCAAGGTGCTAATAAGAGACAGCAGAGAAAAAATACTGGAGACACTTAAGGGATGAAAGTATGACAAATCCCCTGAATCTGATGGCCTACATCCTCGCGTTCGAAAAGAGGTAGCTGCAGATAGCGGATTTGCAGGTTATGATTTTCCAAAATTCCCTAGAGTCTAGAATGGATTGGAAGTTAACAAATATAACAAGAAAGGAGGGAGAGAGAAAACAGTAAACAATAGACCAATGAGCCTGACATCAGGTGTCAGAGTATGCTGGGATTAAGGAAGTCTTAACAATGAACTTGGAAAATCATAGTATGAACAGGCAAAGTTAACATGGTTTTATGAAAGAGGGGCGGCACAGTGGCACAGTGGTTAGCACCACAGCCTCACAGCTCCAGGGACCCGGAGTTCGATTCTGGGTACTGCCTGTGTGGAGTTTGCAAGTTCTCCCTGTGTCTGCGTGGGTTTCCTCCGGGTGCTCCGGTTTCCTCCCACATGCCAAAGACTTGCAGGTTGATAGGTTAATTGGCCATTATAAATTGCCCCTAGTATAGGTAGGTGGTAGGGAAATATATAGGGACAGGTGGGGATGTGATAGGAATATGGGATTAGTGTAGGATTAGTATAAATGGGTGGTTGATGGTCGGCACAGACTCGGTGGGCCGAAGGGCCTGTTTCAGTGCTGTATCTCTAAACTAAACTAAAAATCATATTTGACAAATTTATTAGAGTTTATCTGAGGTGTAACCAGTTGGGTAGTTATATGTGAACCAGCAGATATAGTCTTGTATCTGCTGGAGTTTAGAAGAGTAAGAAGGTGACTTGATTGAAACATATATGATCCTGAGGGGTCTTGACAGGATGGATGTGGAAAGGATGTTTCCCCTTGTGGGGCAGTCTAGAATTAGGGGTCACTGTTTAAAAATAAGGGGTTGCTCATTTAAAACAGAGATGAGGAGAAATTTTTCTCTCAGAGTGTTGAGAGTCTTTGGAATTCTCTTCCTCAAAAGGTGATGGAAGCAGAGTCTTTGAATATTTTTAAGGCAGAGGTAGATAGATCCTTGATAAGCAAGGGGGTGAAAGGTTATTGGGGTTAGGCGGGAATGTGGAGTTGAGGTTACAATCAGATCAGCCATGATCTTTTGAATGGTGGAGCAGGCTCAAGGGGCCGAGTGGCCTACTCCAGCTCCTAATTCACATGATCGTGCGTATGTATGTATATTTGGATTTTCAAAAGGCATTCGATAAGGTGCCACACAAAAGGCTGAATTTTACGAATACGCCGCACTTTGTGGCTGCGCACTCTGATGGCGGTGTGCATCCCACATGGATCGCCGTCCCTGAGCCCCCACGATATTACACGCGGGGGCTGATTTAAGTAGAGGGAGCAGATCGGCCACCCCCGATGACGAAGAAGGGGCAGCTGCCATGGCCCCGGCAATGGCGTCTGGCACCACTGCGTAGGCGCCAGCGCAATTTTTAAAGGTACAGAATGCTTTATTTCTAATTAACAAATAATAATATGGAGGCCCTTCCCCAACCACCCCCCACCCCCCACCCCATGGTCATTTCATTGCCTGATATTGAATAAAATTGCCTTTTTCCCTACCCGTACTTTCCTCCTCAACCTTCTAACTTTTGCCCTTCAACCCTTCCCCATAGCCAATAAACATCGTTTTCTCCGCTCCTTCACCCCTCCCACCCTGAAAATTTTATTATTTCCCCCTCCCCACCAGATTCTCTTCGCGGAACCCCATATGGAATTCTCAAGGCGTGTGAAGGGCCGTAAAATGAGACTGGGATGGCCGCCTGCAGGTCAGTTTATTTGCAGCTAATTAATGTTAATCTGCATATGTAGATGAAGGTCCCCCGCCGCCAGTAATATGTGGCGGGTCCTGCTAGATGCCGCAGGTCAAGGCGTCGCTCCCCGCAGAATTTTACTGGCCCCACCCCCCACCCCGCTGCAACCCATCGAGGGGCTGGTAAAATTCAGCTCAAATGGTTAATAGACAAGATAAGGGCTCATGGAGTTGGGAGTAATATAATAGCGTGGGTGGAGGATTAGTTAACGGAAGGAAGCAGAGAGTAGGGATTAAAGGGCCATTTTCAAGTTGGTAGGCATTAACTAGTAGAGTGCCACAAGCATCAGTGCTGGCGCCTCAGCTGTTTACTGTCGATATTAATAACTTAGATGAAGAAACTGTGAGTAATGTATCTAAGTTTGCTGATGAATCAAAGTTAGGTGGGAATGTAAGCTGTGAGAAGGACACAACGAGGCTGCAAAGAGATATAGACAGGTTAAATGAGTGGGCAACATAGTGGCAGATGGAGTGTAATATTCACTTTGGTAGTAAAAATAGAAAAGCAGAATACTTTTTAAAAGGCGTGAAACTTTTAAATGTTGATGTCAGGGAGAGCTGGATGTACTCGTACAAGGAACACAGAATGTTGGCATCCAGAAAGCAATTCGGAAGGTAAATAGCATGTTGCCAATTATTGCAAGGGGATTGGAGTACAAGAATAAGAATGTCTTGCTACAGTTGTCCAGGGCCTTTGTGAGACTACATGCGGAGTACTGTGCACAGTTTTCATTTCCATATCTAAGGAAGGATATACTTGCCTTGGAGACAGTACAAAGGATATTCCTGAACCAGATGGGTTCTTATGACAATTGTTGATCGTTCCATGGCACCATTACTGAGACTAGCTTTCAATTCCAGATTTTTATTAATTAACTGAATTTAAATTCCACCAGCTGCTGTGGTGGGAATTGAGCCTGTGTCTCCAGGGCATTAGCCTGGGCCTCTGGATTACTAGTCCAGTGACAGTACCACTGCGCCACCATTGGTGGCTGCCAATAAATTTGAGGATAAACTCAGAGGAGGTTTACTAGATTGATACCTGGAATGAGCAGGTTGTCTTATGAGTACAGTGACTTATTCCTGGATGAGAGGGCTGTTCAATGATGAAAGGCAGAGTAAATTGGGTTGATAGTCTCTGGAGTTTAGAAGAATGAGAAATGACCTCATTGAAACATACAAGATACTGAAGGGGCTCGACAGGTTAGACACCAAGAGGTTGTTTCCCCTGGCTGGAGAATCTGGAACATGGGGTCACCATCTCAGGGATAAGCAGATAATCATTGAGATAAGCAGAAATTACTTCACTCAGAGGGTTGTGAATCTGTGGAATTTTCTACCTCAGTGTGTTGTGGATGCTCCATCATTGAGTATGTTTAAGACTGAGACTGTAGATTTTTGATCTCTCAGGGAATCAAGGGATATGGGGAGTGGGCAGGAAAGTGCAGTTGAGGTAGTAGATCAGCCATGATTGTATTGAATGGCAGAGCCGGCTCGAGGAGCTGCATGGGCTACTCCTGCTCCTATTCCTTTTGCTCTTATGTTGCGAAGTCCTCATGATCGTGAATTTCTTTTTTTATTCTTTCATGGAATGTGAGCATCACTGGCGATGCCAGCATTTGTGCCCATCCCTAATTGCCCTTGACGAACTGAATAACTTGCTAGCCCATTTCAGAGGGCAGTTAAGAGTCAATCACATTACTGTGGGTCTGGAGTCACAATGTAGACCAGGAAAGGATGGCAGATTTCCTTTCCTAAAGGATATTAGTGAACTAGGTGCTTTTTTACGACAATCGTTGATCGTTTCATGGCATCATTACTGAGACTAGCTTTCAATTCGAGAGTTTTTTTATTAATTAAGTGAATTTAAGTTCCACCAGCTGCTGTGGTGGGAATTGAACCCATGTCTCCAGGGCATTAGCTTGGGCCTCTGGATTACTCGTCCAGTGACATTAACACTGTGCCACCATTGGTGGCTGCCAATAAATTTGAGGATAAACTCAGAGGAGGTTTACCAGATTGATACCTGGAATGAGCAGGTTGTCTTATGAGGAAACGTTGGACAGACTGGGCTTGTTTTCACTGGAGTTTAGAAGAGTGAGGGGAGACTTGATTGACGTTTATAAGTTCCTGAACGGTCTTGACAAGGTTAATGTGGAGAGGATGTTTCCTCTTGTGGGTAAGTCCAGAACTAGGGGGCACTGTTTTAAAATTAGGGTTCACCCTTTTAGGACAGAGATGAGGATAATTTTTTTCTCTCAGAGGGTTGTACAACTTTGAAACTCCCTGCCTCAGAAGATGGTGGAGGCGGGGTCATTGAAAATTTTAAAGGCAGAGGTAGATAGATTCTTGATAGGCAAGGGAATCAAAGGTTATCGGGGGAAGATGGGAGTGTGGAACTCGAGACACAAACAGATCAGCCATGACCTTATTGAATGGCGGAGAAGGCTAGAGGGGCCGAATGACCTACTTCTGCTCCTAATTCGTATGTTTGTATGTTAATCTGCTTTGTCACACAGGTGTATTTCTACTGAAAAAGTCCTTGAGTTTAGTAGCTAGGGGCTTTGAAGATCGGCTGGGTGATAAAGATGTTAGTGTGTACTCTCCCACAGCTGGAAAAGTAATCTGAAAAATGTTTCTGTTTCTTTTGGACACATATTCATGTAGGTTAACTGACATAAAAGCTACATTTCTGCAAGACAATACTTTTTAGAGCGAAGTGTTTTTGAAACTGCCTGAAGAGGCAGAAGGAAAACTATGGAATTTCAACAAATGCACACAGGACCTGAATGATACTTCCAGGGTGTGGTATTTTTCGGTAAGATCTGTTTTACTGAAAATAGTTTGTGCTCAACTGAAAGCAGATCCAGCAATATTTTGCTCGTATCATAAGGGAAAACTTTCAGGCACCTTCATGGTGTTGGTTGGTGATTTTTTTCAAGGGGTGGCATGTGAAATTTGAGAAATGTGTTCTTACAGTAGAATTTAAAATTGGGAGTCAGGTTTGTGGGGCTTTTAAAGATATTGGTTTAGATATTAAGCAGAGTAGTTTTGGAATAACTGTAAATCAACAACTCTATTCATAGAGTGTTACTTGCATACCAGTTAATCATACGAGGTCATCACAGAAAGATGATGATATATCTAAAAAAGAGACAGAGCAATTGTGAAGCTTGATTGGGTCAGTTGAACTGTTTGGGCCGAGACGAGACCAGGTGCTAGTTTTGATGTATTGGAATTAAGTACTTCAGTGAAAAACCCTAAAGTAGAGAATGCTTCAAGGGCAAAGAAAGCACTAAAAAAATAAATCTAGGTGACCCAAAGAACATAAAACTAGCCATTTTAGTGATACTTTACATCTTAATCTATGTGATGGGTGTTTTAGAGCAGCTGGCTTCATAATATTTCTAATGGGCAAGAATGGGAAATGTTGTCCTTTAGCTTGGAAAGCTAAGAAAATAAAAAGGGTTGTTAAAAGTATTCTGGCTGCTGAAACACTAGCTCCTGTGGAGGCAGTGGATATGGTATAATATTTGACAAAAATTTTAAGTGAGATTCTGTACAATGGGCATACTGAAAATAGTATACACATTGACTGTTATGTACATAATTGTTCATTGTGGAGTAATGTAATGGATTCAAGCCACCAACTGCCAGATTGCGTTACTCAAAGTTGTGCATGTAGAAAGAAATTGTTAACAGTCTGAGAGGGTGGCATCTCGCAATGTACTGCTTTGTTCAAAATATGGAAGTTTTGACTTTGTTTTGGAAACTTTTGTTGTACAAATAGACCAGAATTTAGTGTTTGGACTAGAGGCCCTGCCCACCGGCCAAAAATGTAGGGGGCGAGGCCAATTCCACCGGGCCTGAAAGCCACGCAATGATTCTACGTGGCCCAAGCCCCTAATTAGCCTTAGGTGGGACTTCCGACCATTTGAGGCAGGAAGCCCCACTGCACGGAGTCAGAAGAGCAAGAGGGACGTCGGGCCTGGAATGAAGGTAAATGTGTGGGGCCTCACCAGGGAATAATTTTTATTTAAAGAGAGAGAAGGGAACCTGTTAATTGTATATTAATTGCATGTTTAATTGTATTCATTGGAGACGTAGCGGAACAGTTTTACAAGAATGGTTACAGGGATGAGAGACTTCTGTTACATGGATAGACTGGCAAAGCTGGGGCTGTTCTCCTTAGAGAAGAGAAGGTTGAGAGTAGATTTGATATAGGTATTTAAAATCATGAGGAGTCTTGACAGACTGGAGAGGGGGAAACTGTTCCCATTGGTGGAAGGGTCAAGAGCAAGAAGACACCGATTTAAGGTGATTAGCAAATGATCCAGAGGCGACATGAGTGATTAGGAGGTGAATGATTTGCCTGAGAGTGTGGTGGAGGCAGATTCAATCAAGAGTTTCAAAAAGGAATTGGATAAGCACCCGAAGAGAAAAAAATTGCAGGGCTATGAGGAAAGGGCAGGCAGTGGGACTAGCTGAGTAGCTTTCTCTGCTGCTGTAACCATTCTATGATTCTATTGGCGATGGGCATTAACTGGAGATTCATTGTGCTCCTAGATATAGGAGCAATCTGAAACTGTGTTGGTTGGGTTTGGAGGTGCATGTTTGTAATGCGTTTCTCTTTAAATAAAAGCTTATTAGTGTGTGAAGACTAGGCCCAAGTTCTATCTTGCACTGCCTGGTGATGAGAAATAGGAGGGAACCAAGTCCTTGGGGGACTCAAGAGGCAATATAGCACAAGTGGGAAAAGCTGCAAATTCAGGAGATTCTCTGGATATGACTGGTTGGATAGGAATGGAACCAAATGAAAGCAATTCCATCGAGCTGGACAATGGAGGAGAGGCACTGGAGGACGAATTGGAAACCAAAGGAACTGACTCAGGCATATATGAAAATTGCAATAAACGTGTGTCTTTGAAACCAGCTAAGAATCCTCTCTATATATGTCTTGAAAAACCTATAATGGCTGCCAAATGAAATGTATACGGAAATGTGAACATTCCTACCTGAGAACGCAACATTCTCATTAAGGTCGAAATGGCCATCTTGGTGTAAAGATGTTGTGACTATCAGTTGCTTTCCTATAAAGTTTCTGCAATTTATCTGAAAAATAATTGTTTCAATATTATTGCCTTTCTGTTTCTTACACCGAATCAAGAGATTTAAAACTTTTTTAAATATTTTAGATTGTTTTTATGTCACAGTACTTCTGGGGGGTTTTCAGCTTGTGAATTTAAGCCTTTGCATAAATCCATATACCACAAAAATCAGAGATAAAAATGAGAGCAGATATTTGATCCATCTCAGCTTATTCACAAGCCTGTTTCAAATTACCATTTGTGTTTGAACTTAATGCATTGAGAGATTGAGTTCATCACTGGCAAGTGATGTTTAATTTAGTTAAGTGCAGTGTTATGCATGTAGGAAAAGCAAATTAACATACAAACATAAAAAATAGGAGTAGGCCATTTGGCCCCATGAGCTTGCTCTGCCATTCAATAAGACCATGGGCGATCTGATCTTGGCCTCAACTCCATTTTCCTGCTGGCCCCCATAACTTTTGACTCCTTTGTCAATCAAAAATCTGTCGTACTCAGCCTTGAATATTTTCAATGACCCAGCCTCCACTGCTCTCTGGGGAAGAGAATTCCAAAGATTAATGACCCTCTGAGTGAAGAAATTCCTCATCTCCATCTTAAATGGAAGACTCCTTATTTTGAAACTGTGCCCCTAGTTCTAGATTCCCCCATGAGGGGAAACATCCTCTCAGCATCTACCCTGTCAAGCCCCCTCGGAATCTTACATGTTTCAATAAGATCACCTCTCATTCTTTTAAACTCCAATGAGTATGGGCCCAACCTGCTTAACCTTTCCTCATAAGACAACCCCTTCATCCTAGGAAGCAGCCTAATGAACCTTCTCTGAATTGTCTCCAATGCAAGTATAACCCTCTTTAAATAAAGAGACCAAAACTGTAAAGCAGTACTCTAGGTGTTGTCTCATCAATGACCTGTACAGTTGTGGCAAAATTTCCCATTTTTATACTCCACCCTCCCCCCCCCCCTTACAATAAAGATCAACATTCTACTTGCCTTCCTAATTACTTGCTGTACCCACATGCTAACTTTTTGTGTACAAGGACACCCAGACCCCTCTGCATCACAGCGTTCTGCAATATCTCTCCATTTAAATAATATTTTGCTTTTCTATTCTTCCGACCAAATAATCTCACGTTATATTCCATCTGCCAAATTTTCACCTTTTGGAAATTGTTATGATCCTCTAGTTTTTTTTTCTGGGAAGAATGCGGAGTGCCTTTAAGGCTGTAACAGGATCAGTACTGCTTTAAGGCAATAAGCTCCAGAGACTGAGTCAAAGAATGCATTCTCTTTCCTGGATACAGCCAAATGGAGAACAAGGACACGCGATACATTGTTGCCGATTGATATTTGAAACTAGCTGAAAAACTGGCTTTTGAGACACAGTTAACAGAGATACACACACACAGACTGTCTGCCAGCATATACTGAAGGAAAAGAGAGCTCTCTCTCGGTTTATCAAAACCCTATTTAATATACTCTCAGAATTCAAGCCAGATTAATTTCTTAAAAGAAAATAACCAATTCTTTTGACTACTGAACTGTAATTGTTGAAATTCATCGCTGGAAAAGAAGAGAACTTTTTTCCCCATCGGACAGCTATAAGGACTTCAAGCAACCTTGGACTGTTTTACATTGGAAGATTTCACTTCGGGAGGAGTATTAATATGCAAGGACACTAATTTTGCTGTTTTAAATGTTTTTTATATCTTAGTAGTGTTTAAGAATTTAGTTTTTCTAATTAAACAGTTAATTTGTTGATCTATAGACAACTGGTTTGGTTAGCCTCATTCGGGGGTTAATAGATGGTACAATTTGGCTGGGTCTTTCTTTAATTTGGAAAGTTTAAAATGATATGTTAGGCAATCTTTGGAGGGATGGGACTGAATCAACAGTGCGTTTTTCCCACCACAATCAGAATCGTAGATTTTGATTGGGGGCTTTGACTTGAGCGGTTGGTCATAACAAAATACAAATGCACTATATCTACTGGTTCCCCTTTATCCATCCTGCTTGTTGCATCCTCAAAAAAAGCTCAACATTTTTCAGGGAAAAGTATTAAAGGTGGAGAAAGAAAGAGATCTGGGAATTCTAGTGCATATATCTCTAATGGTTCACAAAAGTACATTCACAGACATAAAGACAAGAAATGCTGGAAATACTCAGCAGGTCTGGCAGCATCTGTGGAGAGAGAAGAACAGTTAACGTTTCAGGTCAGTGACCCTTCTTCAGAACTGACAAATATTAGAAATGCAAACGGTTTTAGGCAAGTAAAGTGGGGGGTAGGGCAAGAGATAACAAAAGAGGTGTTGATAGCACAAGGTCACAGAGAATAACTGACCAGAAGGTCATGAAACAAAGGCAAACGGTATGTTAATAGTGTGCTGAAAGACAAAGCATTAGTACAGAGAGGGTGTGAATTGACTGTAGAGCACAAAGCACTCCAAGCACTAACATTAATTTAAAAAAAAAACAGAACAGTGGGTAGGCACAGTAGAAACAAACTAACCAAACTAAAAAAACCTAAAATAAAAGAAAAAATAACTAAACATAAAAGGGGGGGCCCGTCATGCTCTGAAATTATTAAATTCAATGTTCAGTCCAGCAGGCTGTTGTGTGCTTAATCGGTAAATGAGATGCTGTTCCTTGAGCTTGCGTTGACGTTCACTGGAACACTGCAGCAATCCCAGGACAGAGCTGTGAGCATGAGAGCAGGGGGGGTTGTTTAAATGGCCAGAAACCTGAAGCTCGGGGTCATGCTTACGGACTGAGCGGAGGTGTACCACAAAGCGGTCACCCAATCTGCGTTTGGTCTCCCCAGTGTAGAGGAGACCACATTGTGAGCAGCAAATACAGTATACTAAATTGAAAGAAGTACAAGTAAATCGCTGCCTCACCTGAAAGGAGTGTTTGGGGCCTTGGATAGTGAGGAGAGAGGAGGTAAATGGGCAGGTGTTACACCTCATGCGATTGCAGGGGAATGTGCCTTGGGAAGGGGACGAAGTGGTGGAGGTAATGGAGGAATGGACGAGGGTGTCATGGAGGGAATGATCCCTTCGGAATGCTGAAAGGGGGAGGGGAAGATGCGTTTGGTGGTGGCATCACACTGGATGTGGTGGAAGTGGCGGAGGTTGATCCTTTGGATCTGGAGACTGATGATGTGGAAAGTGAGGACAAGGGAAACCCTGTCGCGGTTCTGGGAGGGAGGGGAAGGGGTGAGGGTAGAGGTGCGGGAAATGGACTGGACGCAGTTGAGGGCCCTGCCAACCACAGTGGGGGGGAATTCTTGGTTGAGGAAAAAGGAAGACATATCAGAAGCACTGTCATGGAAGGTAGCATCATCAGAGCAGATGCGTTGGAGAAGGAGAAACTGGGAGAATGGAATGGAGTCCTTACAGGAGGCAGGACATGTTAAACTTGCATAAAATACTGGTTCAGCCTCAACTAGAGTGTTGTGTCCAGTTCTGGGCACCACATTTGAGGAAAGATGTGAAGGCAAATAGGCAACTGATCATAAGATGAGGCATACTATTTGGTCCTTGTTGAAGATCTTGGCCAGTCGTCACTTGCAATACTTTGCCCAATTTTGTTCTTCTCACATGGCGAGTGATGTTGAGGCTTTGGAAAGGGTGCAGAGGAGGTCCACTAGACTAATACCTAGTATAAATTATCTTATCAAGATTACAGAATCACAGAATTGTTACAGCACAGAAGGAGATCATTTGGCCCGTTGTGGCTGCGCTGGCTCTCAGAGTGAGCAATTCACTTCTTGCTATTCCCCCACCTTCTTCCCATAAGCCTGCACATTCTTTTCAGATAACAGTTTAATTTCCTTATGAGAACCTCGATTGAACCTGCCTCCACCCACACTCTCAGGCAGTGCATTCAGATTCTAACCACTCATTGTGTGAAAAAAATTTTCCTCATGTCACCATTGTTTCTTTTGCCAATTACCTTAAATTTGTGCCCTCTCAGTCTTGATCCTTTGACGAGTAGGAACAGTTATTCCCTATCTACTCTGTCCATATCCCTCATGATTTTGAATACCTCTAACAAATCTCATCTCAGCCTTCTCTTCTCCAAGGAAAACAGTCCCAACTTCTCCAATCTATCTTCATAAATGAAGTTCTTCATCCCTGGAACCATGCTCGTGAATCTTTATTGCACTCTCTCCAATGCCATCACATCTTTCCTCAAATGTGGTGCCCAGAACTGGACACAATACTCTAGTTGAGGCTGAACCAGTGTTTTATGCAAGTTTAACATGCCCTCATTGCTCTTGTACTCCATGCCCCTATTAATAAAGCCTATAATACTGTATGATTTATTAAGCACTCTCTCAACCTATCCTGCCATCTTCAATGACCTGTGGACATATACACTCAGGTTCCTCTGCTCCTCCATCCTCTTTAGAATTGTCTCCTTTATTTTATATTGTATCTCCATGTCCTTCCTACCAAAATGATTCATCTCACACTTCTCCGCATTGGACTTCATCTGCCACCAGCCTGCCATTCCACCAACTTATCTATGTCTTTTTGAAGTTCCACACTATCTTCCTCACAGTTCACAATGCTTCCAAGTTTCGTATCATCCACAAATTTTGAACTTGTGCCCTGTACACCAAGGTCTAGGTCATTAATATATATCAAGAAGAGCAAGGGTCTCAACACTGAACCCTGGCGAACTCCACACGCACCTTTTTAAAGTTTGAAAAACTTCCATTAACCACTACTCCCTGTTTCCTATCACTCAGCCAATTTCAAATCCATGTTGCTATTATCCCTTTTGGTCCATGAGCTATAACTTTGCCCATACGAGCATATGAATTAGGAGCAATAGTAGGCCACTCAGCCCCTCCAGCCTGCTCTGCCAATCAATACGTTCATGGCGGAACTGCTTACTCCACATTCCCGCTAACCCCCAATAACCTTTTACTCCTTTGGTTATCAAGAACCTATCTGCCTCTGCCTTAAATATTTAAAGATTCTGCTTCCACCACCTTTTGAGGAAGATAGTTCCAAAGACTCGCGACCCTCTGTGAGAAAAAATTTCTACTCATCTCTGCCTTAAATGGGCAACCCCTAACTAGATTCTCCCACAAGAGGAAACATCCTTTCTACATCCACCCTGTCAAGACCCCTCAGGATCTTATATGTTTCAATCAAGTCACCTCCTACTCTTCTAAACTCCAGAGGATACAAGCCTAGCCTGTCCAATCTTTCCTCATAAGACAACCTGCCCATTCCAGGTATTAGTCTGATAAACCTTCTCTGAACTGCTTCCAACACATCTACATCCTTCCTTAAATAAGGGGACCAATACTGATCACAGTACTCCAGATGTGGTCTCACCAATACCCTGTATAACTGAAGCATAACCTCCCTATTTTTGTATTCAATTCCCCTCGCAATAAACGATAACATTCTATTAGCTTTCCTAATTACTTGCTGTATCTGCATATGAACCTTAGGCGATTCATGCACTAGGACATCCAGATCCCTCTGCACCTCAGAGCTCTGCAATCTCTCACCATTTAGATAATATTCTTCTTTTTTATTCTTCCTGCCAAAATGGACAATTTCATATTTTCCCACATTATATTCCATTTGCGAGATTTTTTCCATTAACTTAACCAACTATATCCCTTTGCAGCCTCCTTATGTCCTCTTCACAACTTACTTTCCTACCTTTCTTGGTGTCATCAGCAAATTTAACAAACACACTTTCGATCCCTTCACCCAAATCATTTATATAAATTGTAAAAAGTGAGGCCCCAGCACAGATCCCTGTGGCACACCACTCGTTACATCTTCCCAACCAGAATATGACCCATTTATATCTACTGCTGTGAGCTGGCCAATCTTCTATCCATGCCAATATGTTACCCCCTATACCATGAGCTTTTATTTTTTGCAATAACCTTTGATGTGGCACCTTATCAAATGCCTTCTGGAAATCTAAGTACAGTACATCCACCAGTTCCCCTTTATCCACAGCACGTGTTACTTCCTCAAAGAACTCTAATAAATTGTTTAAACATGATTTTCCTTTCACAAACCCATGTTGACTCTGCCTGATTACCTTAAGTGCCCTGCTACAATGTCTTTAATAATAGCTAAAATCTTCCCTATGACAGATGTTAAGCTAACTGACCTGTAGTTTCCTGCTTTCTGTCTCTGTCCCCAGTTACATTCGCTATTTTCCAATCTAATGGAACCTTCCCCGAATCTAGGGAATTTTGGAAAACTAAAACCAATGCATCAACTATCTCACTAGCCACTTCTTTTAAAACCCTAAGATGAAGTTCATCAGGACCCGGGGACTTGTCAGCCCGCAGCTCCAACAATTTGCTCCGTACCACTTCCCTGGTGATTGTAATTTTATTGAATTCCTCGTAGTTACATAAACATTCATGGACCATTAGGCTGTTAAGTAAACCTGGATCATTAATCATTACTAAATCTAATATGGCATGCACCGTGGTTGGCTCTAGGACATACTGATGCAGAAAATTATGCTGTTCAAACTCAAAAAATTCACTATCTTTCTAACATGAGCTAGTCTGCTTATCCCAATCCATATGAAAGTTAAAATCCTCAATTAAAACACTCTGCCTTTGCTACATGCTTGTCTAATCACTATGTTTATACAATCTCAACTTCATAGTTGCTACCAAGGGGCAAATACACAACTATACAACAACTCTCACTGCAGTTTTAAATCCTTTTCTATTTCTAAAATCTGCACCTACAGGTCCCACAACAGCACAACATGACTGGCTGGCGATTGTCATCCTCATCTGATATTCTATCAAAAGCATCCATGGCGCCCTGATTTTGATGGTGTCCATTTGAAAGCTTCTGAAGCACATCTACGATCACAAGAAAGCTCTGCAAAACATTTCCCAGAGGGAACTCCGAAAGCAGCTATAAGCACTGAATTTTCATTCATATCAGGTAGTATATTCTTTAAACACCCACATGAAGTTCTGCTCAATCTTGCCTTAATTTCACTGGCAAGTTTCCTAAGCCATGGGAAACCTGTGTGCTAGAGATGTTCAATTCAAATTCCTTTTGAAATCTCTTCAAATGTGCCTCATTAGCATGTGATACCGATAGACCAGCCTCTGCAGAGCAGATGACTTGCATGCACTCAATGTGCCTCCGTTAAGTGCAGAAGTGGGTGTTTTGGAGGCAGGTTGGTATGCAGTTTGAGAATTTAGAGATTTTTTTCTTCCCATCCACCCCCTAACTCACATGTCCTTGCCAGTTAAAATCCACCAACAGCACCTGTCTGTAATCATAGGTCATTGCAAAATACTGAGCTTCACCTGTCTGTAATCGAGAGATATTGCAAAATACTGAGCTTCACCCATCTGTAATCTAGAGGCATTGCAAAATACTGTCTAATCTAAGGCCATTCTAAAATACTATGGCCGTGAAATTTGAGAAGGCCCAAAAACGGATGTGGGTGTCATGTGTACAGTGTTGTGAGCCTTATACCTTCCTACGCTCTTTCTTTCTTACTATACCAAAAAAGCAAACAACATAAAAATGAAATCCAAAAGTTTCATTTTTTCCTTTTTGGAGGAGGTGTCATGATCACGTGACATGCAGCAATTGAAATCCAAAATAGAAACTAAAGTTATACAAAATTGACTTTTCTTTTTAAAAAGTGGACAATGTTCTTCAAAATGACTGCCAAAGGTCAAACTGTATATTCAAACTGTCTTACTGTGATAAAGACAAAAGAATACATTCCAAGCTAAGAGGTGTCAATTACACCGATCCTGAACACATCATCAGACATTTTTGAATTGAATGGGTTCTTCTGAAACAAAAAAGGTGTGAAGTAGCCACATCCGGCACCATTGTCGGTCACTAAAGGGAGGGGGCTCAAGTCTCCCAACAGAGGCAAGATGTGAGATATCTTCACCTTAAAAAGTAGCTCTTTAGAGAGGGAGAATGAGAGAGAAAAAAACAGGCCAAACATCACAAAAGCCTGTCCAGCTGAGAGTTGAGAGAAATCCAGCAAAAGTCAAAGAAGGTGCCCTGCTTTGAGTCCTACACTTCAACTTGTGCAGCAGAGAACAAAGTGCTCCCCCATCTCTAAATTGAAGTCCCAGCTACAAGAGAAATCAACAAAGCCCAGGCCTGCAACTTTAAAAGAGAAACTGATCTCCGAGTAAATTCAACAGGTTTACCATGAACCCTGAAAATCTACCTCACTTCAGTCCAATCACCCCTTTTCCTCTTTTGTGTGTGTGTGTGGGTGTGTGTGTGCATGCACGAGTGAATGTGTGTGCGCACGCGCGAGTGAATGCGCATGTGGGCGTGGATGCGACCATTTCAGGAATAAATATTCCTCAATAAATAGTTAATCTTCTGTTTTAAATCTAAAAGAAAAACTGTCACTGTCTGTTTATTTGACAAATAAAACTAAGGGGTTAAAACCCTAGTAGCAAAAAACAGAATTGGAATCAATTCTGAGAGACAGGATAAACTGTCACTTGGAAAGGCACAGATTAATCAAGGATATTCAGCATGGATTTATTAAGGGAAGATATTGTTTGACCAACTTGATGGAATTTTTTGAACAAATAACAAGATAGATGAGGTCGTGTAATTGATGTGGTCTACATGGATTTTTGCAAGGTTTCTGATATGGTGCCACATGGCAGACTGGTTAAAAAAATAAAATCCCATGGGATCCAGGAAAATGCAGCAAGCTGGATACAAAATTAGTTCAGTGGTAGGAAACAAAGAGTAATTGTTGATGGGTGTTTCAGCGACTGGAGGGCTGGTTCCAGTGGTGTTCCGCAGGGCTCAGGACTGGGTCACCTGTTTTTTGTGGTATATATTAACGATTTGGATGTAAATGTAAGGGGCACGATCAAGTCGTTTGCAGACAATATAAAGATTGGCCGTGTGGTTGATAGCGAGGAAGATAGCTGTGGACTGCAGTAAGATATCAATGGACTGGTCAGGTGGGCAGAAAAGTGGCAAATGGAATTCAACCCGGAGAAGTGTGAGGTGATGCATTTGGGGAGGTCAAACAAGGCAAAGGAATACACGATTAATGGGAAAATACTGAGAAGCGTACAGGACATCAGGGACCTTGAAATGAATGTCCACAGATCCCTGAAGGTAGCAGGATAGACCGATAAGTTGGTTAAGAAGATATATGGAATCCTTTCACTTATTAGCCAAGGTATAGAATATAAGAGCAGGGAGGTTACGTTGTAACTGTATAAATCATTGGTTAGGCCACAACTTGAGTACTGCGAGCAGTTCTGGTCACCTCATTACAGAAAGGATGTAATTGCACGAGAGAGGGTACAGAGGAGATTTACGAGGATGTTGCCTGGACTGGAAAAATGCAGCTATGAGGAGAGATTGGATAGGCTGGGGTTGTTCTCCTTAGAACAGAGAAGGCTGAGGGGAGATCCGATTGAAATGTACACAACATTTTGAGGGGCCTGGATAGAGTGAAGATGAAAGGCCTATTTACCTTAGCAGAGAGGTCAGTGGCTAGGGGGAATAGATTTAAAGTGATTGGTAGAAAGATTAGAGGGGAGGTTTGGAAAAAAATCTTTCACCCAGAGGGTGGTGAGAATCTGGAACTCACTGCCTGAAAGGATAGTTGAGGCAGAAACCTTCAACTTATTCAAAAGGAGTCTGGATATGCACCTCAAGTGCCATAATCTGCAAGGCTATGGACCAACTGCTGGAAGGTGGGATTAGAATTGGTGGGATCGTTTTTCAGCTGGCACAGATATGATGGGCCAAGTGGCCTCTTTCTGTGCCATAAACCTCCTATGATTCTAATATTATCCTTAACTTCTCTAGCAAGCCAAATATGAAGCTTGCTTGCTGAATTTTTGTTTTTCTAATGGAATGCATTTTTCTTGAACATTTTGAATTGTTTCCTTAAATAGAGTCAGAGAGAGATACAGCACCGAAACAGGCCCTTCAGCCCACCAAGTCTGCGCCGACCATCAACCACCCATTTATACCAATCCTACATTAATCCCATTTTCCCACTCTTAAGTCAACCTTATCCAGCTTTCCCCTCATACCTATATAACTGGCTTTGTTTAAGTTCAGAATTCTTGTTTGAACTATGGTTCTTTCAAACTTAATATGGAATTTAACTGTATTATGATCATATTTCACTATTTGATTATTAATTAAATATGTCTCATTACACAATACTAGATCGAAAATAGCTTTATTCTCAGCTGCAATTCCTCTTCCACTTTTGCTAATTTGATTTGTCCAGTCTATATGAAGATTAAAGTTCCCTACAATTTTTGTACTGCCTTTGACGAAGCTCCAATTATTTCTTGCTTAATGCTCTGTCCAATGACATAACTTCTGCTAAGGGACCTATAAATTACCCCCAACAGCATTTTCTGACCCTTGTTATTCCTAATCTTCACCCATACTGACTCTATTTCCTGATCTTTTCAACCAACATCCTTTCTCACTACTTTTACTAACAGGGCTATTCCTCCATTTCCATCTTTTCATTTCACATCTTTTTCAAAATGTTGTGTGCACAAGAACATTTATTCCTAACTTTGGTCACCTTGTAACCATGTCTCTGTAATGGAGATTAGATCTACACCATTTATCTCTGTTTGTGCTGCCAGTTCATCTATCTTATTGTGAATGCTTCGCCATTCAGATAGACATCACTTAATTTTATTTTTTACTACTATACTTTGCATTTTATACAGCTCCATCCTAACCTCCCTGTTCTTATATTCTATGCTTCAGCTGATAAAGGCAAGTATCCCATATGCCTTCCTAACCACCTTATCTACCTGTGCTGCTGCCTTCAGTGATCTATGGACAAGTACACCGAGGTCTCTCTGACCCTCTGTACTTCCTAGGGTCCTACCATCCATTGTATATTCCCTTGCCTTGTTAGTCCTCCCAAAGTGCATCACCTCACACTTCTCAGGATTAAATTTCATTTGCCACAGCTCTGCCCATCTATATTGTCCTGTAATCTAAGGTTTTCCTCCTCACTATTTACGACACCACCAATTTACGTGTCATCTGCAGACTTACCTATCATACCTCCTATATTCACATCTAAATCATTAATGTACACTACAAACAGCAAGGGTCCCAGCACCGATCCCTGCGGTACACCACTGGTCACAGACTTCCACTCGCAAAAACAACGCTCGACCATCACCCTCTGCCTCCTGCCACTAAGCCAATTTTGGATCCACTTTGCCAAAGTGCCTTGGATCCCATGGGCTCTTACCTTCTTAACCAATCTCCCATATGGGACCTCATCAAAAGCCTTACTGAAGTCTATGTAGACTACATCAACTGCTTTACCCTCATCTACACATCTAGTCACTGCTTCGAAAAATTCAATCAAGTTTGTTAGACGTGATCTCCCCGACAAAGCCATGCTGACTATCCCTGATTAATCCCTGCCTCTCCAAGTGCAGATTAATCCTGTCCCTCAGAATTTTTCCAATATTTTCCCAACCACTGATGTTAGACTCACTGGCCTGTAATTACCTGGTTTATCCCTGCTACCCTTCTTGAATAATGGCACCACATTTGCTGTCCTCTAGTCCTCTGGTACCTCTCCTGTGGCCACAGAGGATTTGAAAATTTGTGTCAGAGCCCCTGCTATCTCCTCTCTTGCCTCACATAACAGCCTGGTATACATCTCATCTGGGTCTGGGGATTTATCCACTTTTAAGCCCACTAAAACAGCTAATACTTCCTCCCTTTCAATGCTAATTTGTTCAAGGATATCACATGTCACAGCATTTTGTGTATATGTAGACGATAAAGCTTCTATCATTTAACATTAATTATTAACCGTTTTTTGTGCATGCCTTTGATATCTTTTCTCTTCCAGTCTTTATGGCAAAAGGAACTTACAGCAGTGTATGTATTGGAGTCCATTCAACAATTGCAGTTCTTTTATTACACTCTCCCCTGTTGTGCTAAAAGCCTGTTTGGTACATCTATGTCTTTGCAAAGTGAGTTCTAACCTAACACTCCAGTTCAATATTATATAGTTCTAAGTATTACAACTAGATACTCATTTCATACTCAGTATGTGCCAAGCCTTACACTGGTTTGAGGTGCTGTCTTTCAGATGAAATATTAAACCTACCTATTCAGACAGATGTAAAAGATTCCAATGCAAAAAAAATTGATGGAAGGAAGATGTCTTGATTAATATTTTCCTTCAACCAACATCAGTGAGAAAAACAGACTGACAATTTTTCTCATTGCTGCCTGTTAGGCCTTGATGTGTCAAAATTAGTTGCCATATTTGCCGACATTACATCTCTGACTGCACTGCAACAATACTTAATTCTCTGTGAAGTGCTTAAGGATGTCTTAAGATCATGCCAGTGATTTCCTTGGGGATGCTCCTGATTTTTGACATAACATCGGTATGAAATTAACAGAAACCCCCAAAAAAGCATAAATGAGCATTCTCTAGGTTTGCGCAAAAGCTACAGTAGCATGTGTGTGGAAATGCTATCCCCAAACCTATGGCTGGGGATTCTATTGTGCTCTTGGAAACCCTTGAATTTCCTGTACACCCCTGCCCCCATGTTAAAACGAATGCAAGAAAAGACTTGCTTTTATATGCAGCCTCTCATGAAAACCAAACACCCCAAAACACTTTACAGCCAATAAGACACTTTTGACTAAGACACAGTCACAGCTGAAACGTAGGAAACACAGCAGCCAATTTTTGCACAGCAAGTTCCCACAAACAGTAATGTACTAATGACCATATAACCTGTTTTTTGCAATGTTGTTTGAGGGGTAAATATTGGCCAGGATATCACTCCCCCACAAAATAGGACCATGGAATATTTTACGTCCACCTGAAAGAGCAGGTCGGGCCTTGCTTCTGTGTCTCATCTGAAAGACTATACTTCCAACATTGCAGCACTCCTTCACTACTCCATTAGAGTGTCAGCTTAGATTGTTGTGTTCAAGTGGGATCTGAACCCACAATCTCATAACTCAGAGGTGAGGGTGCTGCCAACTGAGCCATGGTTGACCTAATGGACTCTCCAAAAGAGCAATTCACTTAGTGCCATTCCCCCGCCTTCTCCCTGTAACACTGCACATTATTCCTTTTCATATGATTCCCTTTTGAATGCTTCAGTTGAATCTGCCTCCACCACACTCTCAGGCAGCGCATTCCAGACATTAACCACTTGCTGCGTGAAAAAGTTTTTCCTCATGTTGCTTTTGCTTCTCTTACCCATTACTTTACTTCTGTGCCCTCTCATTCTCAGTCCTTTCATGAGTGGGAACAGTTTCTCTCTATCTACTCTGTCCAGACCCCTCATGATTTTGAATACCTCTATCAAATCACCTCTCAGCCTTCTCTTCTCCAAGGAAAACAGTCCTAACTTCTCCAATCTATCTTCATAACTGAAGTTCCTCGTCCCTGGAACCATTCTCGTGAATCTTTTCTGTACTCTCTCCAATGCCCTCACATCTTTCCTAAAGTGCGGCGCCCAGAACTGCAGAAACAGCAACATTTTTCATCAGCTGTACTAAGAACAATGGTTGAAACTTTTTAGTGCAATTTTGAAACAATCTGGAAGGGAACAACTGTCTTGTTCTCTGACAGTGTCATCTCTGCAAATAAAAACACTGCTTTCATGACAGAGAACAACACTCTTAGTGATTAATGTGTAGCAACAGAAATAATGTGC
Organism: Heterodontus francisci; assembly: GCF_036365525.1. NCBI lineage: Eukaryota > Metazoa > Chordata > Chondrichthyes > Heterodontiformes > Heterodontidae > Heterodontus > Heterodontus francisci. The sequence goes on from NC_090397.1 coordinate 7,477,219, forward strand.
TAGTTTAGCAACAATGAGAAAAATCTAGAGTCCAGCATTTTTCGGGACTCAAAGATGACAGTGAGAAATGTGCTCAGACCTAGAGAGAAATCTGATGACCTCAGATGGGCTTATAGATACAGGTTTGCTGCCTGCTGGATCGGGAAGCCACGCAATACCACTGACTGTCAAAGTCATCACCACCCTCAACTTTGTTCCCTCTGATCCCTCCAGGGCTCCACCAGAGCCATATCAAGGATCTCCCAGTTAGCAGCCCACAAAAAAGGCAGGTTACTAATGGATCATTTGCTAGGGCCAGAAATTATCTGAAATTCCCCTGCAGTGAGTAGGTTTAAGAAGGCAGAGCGAGGAGTTGGTGTGATGTGCACAGCAGGATACAGGTGACTGTGCAACTGTACTCAACTTTCCTGATCTGATTAGATCTTTAAAACACTTCCAGCACCTGAATCAATGAGCATGGCACTACAATCCTTCTGCTTATCTCCTGAGTCACCACCAGCGATGCCTTCTTGGTATCATAGAATGGTTACAGAACAGAAGGAGGCCATTTCAGCCCGTTGTGTCTGTGCCGGCTCTCTGCAAGAACAATTCAGCTCGTCCCACTCCCCCACCCTTTTCTCATAGCCCAGCAATTTTTTTCTCTTCAAATGCTTATCCAATTTTGAAAGCCATGATTGAATTTGCCTCCACCACACGCTCAGGCAGTGCATTCCAGATCCTAACCACTTGCTGAATAGAAAAGTTTCTCCTCCTGTCGCTGGTGGCTCTTTTGCCAGTCACTTTAAATTAGTGTTCTTTGGTTCTCGACCCTCTGTCAATGAGAACAGTTTTTCTCTACCCATCCCATCTTGACCCCTCATAATTTTGAACACTTCAAATCTCCTCTCAACCTTCTTTACTCTAAGGAGAACAGCCCCAGTTTCTCCAATCTATCCACATCCCTCATCCCTGAAACCATTCTTGTGAATCTTTTCTGCACCTTCTCTAAAGCCTTTGCATCCTTCCTAAGGTGCAGTGCCCGGAATTGGACTTAATACTCCAGTTGAAGCCGAACCAGTATTTCATAAAGGTTCATCATAATTCCTTGCTTTTGTACTCGATGCCTCTATTTATAAAGGTCATGATTCCATATACCTTTTTAGCCACTTTCTCAAACTGCCCTGCCACCTTCAACGATTTGTGCATGCATACCCTCAGGCCTCTCTGTTCCTGCATCACCTTTAGAATAGTATCCTCTATTTTGTATTGGCAGTCCTCAGTCCTCCTACCAAAATGATCACTTCACACTTCTCTACATTAAATTTCATCTGACTTGTGTCCACCCATTCCACCAACCTGTCTCTGTCCTCTTGAAGTCCATCACTATCTTCCTCACAGTTCACAATACCTCCAAGTTTTATGTCATCGGCAAATTTCAAAATTGTGCCCTGCCCACCCAAGCTTAGCTCATTAATACAGACAAAGAAAAGCAGTGGACTGAACACGGACCTCTGGGGAACCACACTATATACCATCCTTTAGTTTGAAAAACAGCCATTCACCTCTACTATCTGTTTCCTGTCACTCAGCCAACTTTGTACCCATCTACCACATTCCCTTTTATTCCATGGACTTCAACTTTGCTTGCCAGTCTATTATATGGCACTTTGTCAAACACCTTTTCGAAGTCGACATCAACCACATGATCCTCATCAACCCTCTGTTACCTCATCAAAAAAATCAGGTTCATTAAATATGATTTTCCTTTAACAAATCCATGTTGGCTTTCCTGTCCAAGTGATGGTTAATTTTGTCCCTGGTTATCGTTTCTAAAAGCTTTCCCACCACCGAAAGTAAACTGTCTGGTCCCTAGTTGCTGGGATTATCCTTATACTTTGTCAAATAAAAGTGTATCATTTGCAATTCTCCAGTCCTCTGGCACCACCTCTGTATCTAAGGAGATGTCAGGGGCAGATTACTTCCTCCAATTGCTGAGGAACAGTATCTCTCTCCAGTTCCTCACTGACCCCAGAAGCACATCAAGGGAAGCATCAATAACTCATGGCACAGCCTTTACTGTTCTTAAATTTCCATTTCCATTGTTTCCAACTTCAACTCCTCCAAATTCCATTTTCAGATTAGCCTTGTAAATACTGGAAATTGCATCATGCAGATCCACAATACAGCCACTGCTGTGCATTGGATGTCAAACTCTGAAGTAAAATGCTAACAAGCTGAGTTAACAAACCACAGACTAACAAACTTACTTCCAGGTGTCTTGTGCGTTATCAGACCTGCCTAGTCTCAATGTGTCTCTGAGTTAATATTGTGGCCAGTGGGCAGAACCTTATCACCTTATGGTGGAACCATTTCCGGGTCGGGAAGTCATCTCCCTGATTTGCACACCTTGTGATTGCTCTTTCCCAGAGGGGGAACTAGTAAATAAGGCCAGTAAGACTAAGAGGAAGAGCAGGCAGGGAGATGTTGCGGAGCACAGCGGGACTGGTGGTCTGAAGTGCATTTGTTTCAATGCGAGAAGTATAACAGGTAAGGCAGACGAACTTAGAGCTTGGATTAGTACTTGGAACTATGATGTTGTTGCTATTACAGAGACTTGGTTGAGGGAAGGACAGGATTGGCAGCTAAATGTTCTAGGATTTAGAAGCTTCAGGCGGGATAGAGGGGGATGTAAAAGGGGTGGGGGAGTTGCATTACAGGTTAAGGAGAATATCACAGCTGTACTGCGGGAGGACACCTTGGAGGGGTCATGCAGCGAGGCAATATGGGTGGAGCTCAGGAATAGGAAAGGTGCAGTCACGATGTTGGAGGTTTACTACAGGCCTCCCAACAGCCAGCGGGAGGTAGAGGAGCAGATATGTAGACAGATTTTGGAAAGGTGTAAAGGTAACAGGGTTGTAGTGGTGGGTGATTTTAACTTCCCCTATATTGACTGGGACTCACTTAGTGCTAGGGGCTTCGATGGGGCAGAATTTGTAAGGAGCATCCAGGAGGGCTTCTTGAAACAATATGTAGATAGTCCAACTAGGGATGGGGCCGTACTGAACCTGGTTTTGGGGAATGAGCCCGGACCGGTGGTCGAACTTTCAGTAGGGGAGCATTTCGGGAATAGTGACCATAATTCCATAAGTTTTAAGGTATTTGTGGATAAGGATAAGAGTAGTCCTCGGGTGAAGGTGCTAAATTGGGGGAAGGCTAATTATAACAATATTAGGCAGGAACTGAAGAATTTAGATTGGGGGCGGCTATTTGAGCATAAATCAACATCTGACATGTGGGAGTCTTTCAAACGTCAGTTGATTAGAATCCAGGACCTTCTTCCTGTAAGGAAGAAGGATAAGTTTGGCAAGTTTCGGGAACCTTGGATAACGTGGGATATGGTGAGCCTAGTCAAAAAGAAAAAGGAAGCATTTGTAAGGGTTGGAAGACTGGGAACAGACGAATCCCTTGAGGAATATAAAGACAGTAGGAAGGAACTTAAGCAAGGAGTCAGGAGGGCTAAAAGGGGTCATGATAAGTCATTGGCAAACAGGATTAAGGAAAATCCCAAGGCTTTTTATACGTATATAAAGAGCAAGAGGGTAACCAGGGAAAGGGTTGGCCCACTCAAGGACAGAAAAGGGAATCTATGTGTGGAGCCAGAGGAAATGGGCGAGGTACTAAAAGAGTACTTTGCATCAGTATTCACCAAGGAAAAGGACTTGGTGGATGATGAGCCCAGGGAAGGGAGTGTAGATAGTCTCAGTCATTTCATTCTCAAAAAGGAGGAGGTGTTGGGTGTCTTGCAAAGCATTAAGGTAGAAAAGTCCCCAGGGCCTGATGGGATCTACCCCAGAATACTGAGGGAGGCAAGGGAAGAAATTGCTGGGGTCTTGACAGAAATCTTTGCATCCTCATTGGCTACAGGTGAAGTCCCAGAGGACTGGAGAATAGCCAATGTCGTTCCTTTGTTTAAGAAGGGTAGGTAGGATAATCCAGGAAATTATAGGCCGGTGAGCCTTATGTCAGTGGTAGGGAAATTATGAGAGAGGATTCTTCGGGACAGGATTTACTCCCATTTGGAATCAAATGGACTTATTAGCGAGAGGCAGCATAGTTTTGTGAAGGGGAGGTCGTGTCTCACTAATTTGATTTGAGTTTTTTGAGGAAGTGACGAAGATGATTGATGAGGGAAAGGCGGTGGATGTTATCTATATGGACTTCAGTAAAGCCTTTGACAAGGTTCCTCATGGTAGACTGCTTCAAAAAGTGAAGTCACACGGGATCAGAGGGGAGCTGGCAAGATGGATACAGAACTGGCTCGGTCAGAGAAGACAGAGGGTTGCAGTGGAAGGGTGCTTTTCTGAATGGAGGGATGTGACTAGTGGTGTTCTGCAGGGATCAGTGCTGGGACCTTTGCTGTTTGTAGTATATATAAACAAAGTGATTGATGACAACGCTACATCATCAGGATGCGCCGCGGTGCGCACATGCGCACACGGTCTCGGGCCCTCTGCGCATGCGCTGCGTTCCGGATTGCCAGGACCAATTTGCGCATGCGCAGATGACGTCATCGCGAACGTCATCGTCCTCGGGGAACACGCCAGGTTGGCCTCTGCGCATGCGCAAACTGGTCCTGGCAATCCGGACCGCAGCGCATGCGCAGAGGGCCTGAGACCGTGTGCGCATGTGCGTCAATCTTCCGAAAGCTTCGGCGCGAGTTTTTGAAAATGGGAGGAGGGGAGGTTTCGTCGGGCATTTTATCTCAATTATTTAGTCATTTTGGACATTTGCTTCATTTTTATTAGACAGAGGAGATTGTTCCAAGGTAAGTTGCTTTGAAAATATTTACATTGTCTGGGGCACCGCATGTGGGACCTCCAGTCCCTGTTGTTAAGTTGGTCTGAAAACATTTCAAGGGGGGGGAGGGGGGAAGGGAGGGAGGGAAGTAGGAAGGAAGGGAGGGAGGGAAGGAGGAAGGAAGGGAGGGAGGGACGGGGGGGTGGGGAGGGAGGGACGGGAGGGGAAGGGAGGTCGGGGGGAGCAACGGAGCGGAAGGGGAGTGCCTTTTTCTGTGCATGCGCCATAAACACAAGGACTGGCTGATGAGATGGAGCCAATTAATTTGCCCAAGAATTGCCCGGAAGCACCTTCGGATGGAGGTGGCCATGCGCTGGACATCAGTCGCGTGCCACAATCCATGGATCCTGAGCGTTTCACCCCCTGGCTTAATGATCTGATGGACCATACATACGCCTGCCTGTTCAAAGCTCCACTTCCCCCACCTGCGGTACCCTCTCCTTGCTGTTCAGTTACACAGTCACCTGTTCCTGCACCCATCCGAGCAGTACACGTGGACACGCAGCCACATGTTTCCCCATCCACCCTTGAAACAACCATGCAGAGCCTTGTGAGACTCCGCAATTGCCAGATGCTGCCTGTCAAGCAGAGAAAGCGTCCAAAGGGGTCAAGCACTTGGGGAACATTCAGCAAGAAGAGACTGAGCACTAAAAGAAACAAGCATGCCGTGTCCAGTGGTAGCACAAATGTGAATGCTCTTGCTGCGTATACAACTGGTGAGGTGGGAGTGCAGCCACACCATTCTCCATCTTCAGTGTTGCTTTAAGGCAAAGGTAGATAAGAGTGAAAGAAATGGAAGATGATGCTGATAGTAGTAGGCAGGATTAAATGGGAATGGATGGGAAGACGCACGAGTAGCATAACCACTAGCAGGGAACAGCTGGGCTAAATGGCCTGCTTTATGTTCATCGTCCAAAAGAAATGTGCTTCTTTTTCCAGCACCCTCACATCATTCATGTTTTCCCTGAGAGCAGCATTGGACCATCACGAGATAGGGGCAGTTACATCATCCTGACTCCCACAGCTGAGGTGGGTACTAAGTGATTCATTGGCCTATACTGCAGATCATAAAGCATGCGCAACAGTAATTTCATTGGAGGGAGGGAAGCTCTGACACTGATGTTCTTTCATTATTTCCTTTCATGTAAAATGTGCCCTTGAGAAAACAATCCTTGACACTTAAGGATGGCATTCAAGCAAAGGAGGCAGTGCAGGAGATGACGCAAGGAAGTGATGATTCCTGCATCTGAGGTGGGTAATAAGTGCTTCATTGGCGACATTATCAATTGGTGCCTTCACTGCAGAACTTAAAAAGGTGTGCGCAACAGTAATTTCATTGGAGGGAGGGAAGCTCTGACTCTGATTTGCTTTTCTTCTTTTCATGTAAAACATGCCGTCGAGAAAACAATCCTCGAGACTTACGGTCAGCATTCAAGCAACGAAGGCAACTGGATCATGCTGCGGAGCTCATCACGATGTGGAAAGGAACATTGCATTTACGGATGAATTGGGAATGCACATTGGGATGCGCTTGGGGAACATTCACCAAGAATAGACTGAGCTCAGACTCTTGTGACTTTGCCTTCTTCACATGGACAATGCAGTAGTGGAATAGAGAGCCAAGCGTTCATTCACCACAAGGCTCTCCAGGAACAATCTCTTTAGCTGTGCATAGCAGAGACTCGGCCTGTCTGACTAACGGGAATGCTGGACACAACACTCATGTATCCATGAACAGCAGTTCCTCGGATACTTAATGAACTTAATAAAACTTTTCAATAATTAAACCCAGAATTGTTGAGGTTTTGTTTTGCATGCTATTTCCCCGACTTTGCAACTGCACTTCAGATATTCAACTATGGTGGAGGGGTAGAGGGAGGGGTGGGTGAAGAGGGGGAGGGGTGGGGAGAGCGGTGGGGAGAGGGAGCATGCAAAATGCAGGGACCAGACAGTTCCAATGCCTGAAGTACTGTGGAGAAGGGGAGAAAGCAATTGGATTGGGCATCCGCAGCTGGAGGGAACGGCTGAATGGATAGGGCTGGAAGCGAGAGGCCATAGAGAGCCGCGGGGAGCGAGCGTGCGAAGACCTTGGTGTCACCGGGTCCAGGGACTGGCCAGTAAGTCTTTTGCTGTTGTGTTTCTGGCGCATGCACAGAAAAAGGCACTCCTCTTCCGTTCCGCTGCTCCCCCCCCCCACTCTCCCCTTCCTCCCTCTCCCTCCCCTCCTCCGTCTCCCCCTCCCCCCCACTTCCCCCAGCTCTCCCCCCCCTCTTTCTCCCCCCTCCCCCTCCCTCTTTCTCCCCCCTCCCCCTCCCTCTTTCTCCCCCCCTCCCTCTCCCTCTTTCTCCCCCCCTCCCTCTCCCTCTATCTCCCCCCTCCCTCTTTCTCCCCCCCTCCTTCTTTCTCCCCCCCTCCCTCTTTCTCCCCCCTCCCTCTTTCTCCCCCCCCTCCCTCTCCCTCTTTCTCCACCCCCCCCGGCACCGCTACCGCTGGTCTCCCCGCGCTGCTCTCCCCGGCCCGCTCCACTCTCTCACTCCGGCCATTGTATTCTGCCACGTGTTTGTTAGGTTTCATCTCTGTGATTCTTTGAGCAGCGCCATCTTTAGTCCTGGCAGCTGCTACAGTCGCAAGCTGTGACGTTTTCGTGGCACATGCTGTTATTTGCGCATGTGCCAAAACAGCGCCACCTACCGATCGCGTTGTCAACAATTGCGGTCATATATAAATGATTTGGAGGAAAATGCAGCTGGTCTGATTAGTAAATTTGCGGATGACACAAAGGTTGGTGGAGTTGCGGATAGTGATGAGGATTGTCAGAGGATACAGCAGGATATAGATCGGTTGGAGACTTGGGCAGAGAAATGGCAGATGGAGTTTAATCCGGACAAATGTGACGTAATGCATTTTGGAAGGTCCAATGCAGGTGGGAAGTATACAGTAAATGGCAGAACCCTTAGGAGTATTGACAGGCAGAGAGATCTGGGCATACAGGTCCACAAGTCACTGAAAGTGGCAATGCAGGTGGATAAGGTAGTCAAGAAGGCATATGGCATGCTTGCCTTCATCAGTCGGGGCATAGAGTATAAAAATTGGCAAGTCATGTTGCAGCTGTACAGAACCTTAGTTAGGCCACACTTAGAATATTGTGTGCAATTCTGGTCACCACACTACCAGAAGGACGTGGAGGCTTTGGAGAGGGTACAGAGGAGGTTTACCAGGATGTTGCCTGGTCTGGAGGGCATTAGCTATGACGAGAGGTTGGATAAACTCGGATTGTTTTCACTGAAACGACGGAGGTGGAGGGGCGACATGATAGAGGTTTACAAAGTTATAAGCGGCATGGACAGAGTGGATAGTTAGAAGCTTTTCCCAGGGTGGAAAGTCAGTTACTAGGGGACATAGCTTTAAGGTGAGAGGGACAAAGTTTAGAGGGGATGTGCGAGGCAAGTTCTTTACTTGAGTGGTGAGTGCCTGGAACTTGTTGCCAGGGGAGGTGGTGGAAGCAGATACCATCGAGACGTTTAAGAGGCATCTCGACAAATACATGAATAGGATGGGAATAGAGGGATATGGACCCCGGAAGTGCAGAAGGTTTTAGTTTAGGCAGGCATCAAGATCGGCGCAGGCTTGGAGGGCCGAATGGCCTGTTCCTGTGCTGTACTGTTCTTTGTTCTTTGTTCAAACCAATTAGCAGCCCACCTCTGGGTTCCCCGACCAATCAAAGACGGCCCATGATGATGCAGCTAATGCACCAATGAAGGATCTCTATTTAAAGTGGCACTGGCAAAATTCACAATGGCAGCACTGTTTGGAGGAAAATGTCCAGTGTGAGGGAGGAAAGAGCAGGAGCGCAGATCCAAGATGTGGAAAGGTTGCTCTCCCAGTTCACTGACTCATCCTGGGGGTCACGATTCCAGCAATGAGGGCATAGACAGAAGTCCATCAGGTCAGCAGGAGGAGGTCAGACAGCCTCACGAAGCAGGCGTGGCTAAAAGTGACTGAGGCGGTGAAGTGCAGGAGTGTGAACCGAGGACCTGAATGCAGTACTGGAAAAGGTTCAATGATCTCATGAGATCTGACAAGGTGAAGTTATGCAACTCTCAGCTGGCAGCCATCCCTCTCTAGCTCCCCAACAGTCTTCTGCACAGCACGCCTTTGAACAACAGCTTGCTGTCATACACATTCCTTTCTTTCCAGCCTCTTCCTCAAATCTGCATCTCAACAGACAACACACACTCAGCCGCAACCTATTGCCCTCTCACTCCCATTCCTCAGTCACCCTCCTCAAATGCCTACCTTCCATTCTCACCAATCAGTAAACTCCTCAGAATCTGAACTCTCTGCTTTTTCTCATTGCAGGAAAAGAGAGCCCAAACTCCAGGGAAAGCCAGAGATCCAGGGGTGGAGCTGCAGCCATGGCCACCATGACATCGATGGAGGAACAAGCCCCTGAGATAACCAGTACAGGTGATTGCAGATAGAGAGTTCAGGGTGGCCCAGAGACCTGGTGACATCATTAGATATCACACTGCCACTTGGCATTTAACTGTCATTCATGTTGAATCAATGCCCCCAATACATTAACTGTCATTATCTGCACTATGCTACCTTGGAGCCCTATTTCATCTACATTAAGCAGTAACTCATGTCTTTCATCTCCCACCGGTGCCTTGCTGGAGCCGGCACAGGAGATGAGAGAGGAGCCCATGGTCTCCTCAGAGAAGGACAAGCTTGCTGAGGATGCAGTGTCACATGACTCCTGAATGCTCATACACACACATTGATGGGTCCAATCTCTCAGTTAGATAGGGTGGCACATGGTGAGAAGCACATCACTTGTGAGCAAGAGCAGGTGCTAGAGGCAGGGAGAGCAGTGCAGAGGGCGCAGGACACTTCAAGCTCTGCTTAGCTGGACACAGATGCTGAGCCTCAGGGGTAAGGGTACTGGTGGGGCAACAACTGGAGATGTGTGTGCATCAGTCAGCATTTCCAGAGGCAGTGCACACCTTTGCACAGAAAATGGAGGGGTCCATCTCTAGCATGAATGCCTTGATGGCTCAGGCATTTGTACTGATGACCACCTCCATTGAAAGGAGAATCAGATGCATCAGGCCACTAAGCGCATTCTGGCCCACACCAATGGCCTGCACTCTGGCTGCCAGGTTGCACAATATCAATTTCCACATAGAAACCACACTCACATGCAGCCAAGTGTTCTTCCATTCTTGGTTAACAGGGATGTGCAAGTGGGCCCTGAGAAGGAAGATAGAGAAAGGCTGATGGCAGTGTGTGCTCTTCTCAAGGCACACCCACTTCCCGGCCCTTGCCCTCACCCCCTGTGACATGCTGTGTCCTGCCCCGATGACAGAGTCTACCTCTGCACAGGTGCAGGTGGGGCAGTCTGTGGTGGAGTCCTCATGGGCCTCAAAACCCAGACAGCATCTACCACAGGCATTTCCTGCAGGAGAATGAGCAGCTTGCCTCTAGCTTTGCTGAAGCCACAGGGATGGCACCACCTAGAAGTAATAAAAACATACGAGGTAAAGGTCTTAGCTGCGCAAAGGGAATCACTTGGGTGCTTATTACATTGTCAGAGTTTCATCACAATAATGAGCATTAAGGGCAGAACAAATTTTTGTGAGTTAATTATTGTCATAGCTTCTACTTTGTTGAATCCCCCATTGACACTGGTCAGCTAAATTCCAATGATTGGCATGAGCCGCATTGATAAGGAGTTAAAGCTGTGCAATTGATGGATGGATACATGTCTGTAAGAAGGTTTGCTGCTGGGGGTGGTGGTTGGGGGTTTTGCACAAGGGTCTTAATGGAAAGCCTGTAATGCTGCAAGCACACTTTTCAAGTGAAGCGTGCCTCGATGAGTGTGTCATGTGTTCTCTGGCAGGTGGATCAGCGGCTGCAAACACTAACAACACTTCAGGATGCTCCTCCTCTGAGGATGCTGGGTGCTCTCCACCTTCCTCTGGTACCAGCTCCGGTCTCTGCAGTACCATGTTGTGAAGGGCACAGCAGACCACTAAGATCTGGGAGGCCCTTGCTGGGCCATATTGAAGGGTGCCTCCAGATCGGTAAGGCAGCAGAACCTCATTTTGCGATTGTGTCCCTCTGGGTGTATCTCTCCTGTGCCTCTGTGGTGGGGTTCCTCACTGGGGTCATTAGCCAGGTCTTGAATGGGTATCCCTTGTCGCACAGCAGCCAACCATCTGAGGCTGCCTGGTGGAGAGAGAGCTATGGAACCTGAAGCTGCCGAAGGATGAACGAGTCACAGAAGCTCTCTGGATACTTGGCATACACTTGTATTATCTCCTTACAGTGGTCACATACCAGCTGCACATTAAAGGAGTGGAATTTCTTCCGATTGATAAATATGTCAGGCTGTTCTGATATCTGATACAAGTAACAGCTGCCTTGAAACCGTGAACCTCGCTATCTCTCTTAACCTAAGGAACTTCTGCGAGGGAAACAAAGTTGACAGCCCTCCGGTGTGAGTGGCCTCATTCATCTCAAAATTGATATAGTTGGAAGCCCTCCCAAACAAGGCATAATTGACCTGGCTGATGCAGCTTTGGGCTGCAGATTATGAGATCCTACATGGACCAGCATGGACCCTGGATGGACCCAGCGCAAAGACATTGAGGGCTGTGGTCACCTTGACAGCCATGGGCAATGAGTGACCACCTGCTCCTCTTGGGTGGAGGTCTTCTTCAAAGAACTGTAGAGGTCTGCGACCAGCTGGCAGGAAAGCCTAAGCTTTCAGAGGCACTGCTGTTCAAAAAATGTGGAGGAAGTGGCCCTTGGCCTATAGACCCTCCTTCATGGTGCAGCCCTGTGTCCATGCCCTCTGTCCTGTGGAGCTGCATGTGGCTGTGGAGAAGGCAGCAGCTGCTGCTGCTGCTGCTAGAATTGCTGACCGTGCCACTGTGGCTGCTGAGCTGGAGGACACTGCACCTCCTCCTCAAAGGTCCTGTCAATTTCAGAATATGTAGACCCCACATCATAGGGAAGTCTCACTGGCAATAAGGTAAGATTACATTTAAATTGCAATAAGTTGTACAAAGTTGCTGTGCCCAACAAAATTACTGAGTTTAGGCTGAAGGAACTGCTCCTACCAGCACAAGCCTTTCACTGTGACTGACAACAAGTTTATTGGTTTCACCCTTTATACTGCTCATGTCAGGTCAGTTTTACTCTAGAATGACTTCCTGCTGTGCATTCACCTTCTCTAATCTGGCAAGCTGCAGACACAGGGCTGGATTCTGAGCTGGAGGCAGGGCTCCTGACGCTGGGCCGAAAGGGCAGGGAGAGCCCCGCCTCTGCTTTTTCGTGGTCCCCCCGGAGCGATCCTCCAGTGTTTATTTATATATTTATTTAGAGATATAGCACTGAAACAGGCCCTTCGGCCCACCGAGTCTGTGCCGACCATCAACCACCCATTTATACTAATCCTACACTAATCCCATATTTCTACCATATCCCCACCTGTCCCTATATTCCCCTACCACCTACCTACACTAGGGGCAATTTATAATGGCCAACTTACCTATCAACCTGCAAGTCATTTGGTGGTGGGAGGAAACTGGAGCACCCGGCGAAAACCCACGCAGACACAGGGAGAACTTGCAAACTCCGCACAGGCAGTACCCAGAATTGAACCCGGGTCGCTGGAGCTGTGAGGCTGCGGTGCTAACCACTGCGCCACTGTGCCGCCCAAAAATATGGAACGCTTCACGAATTTGTTCTTAAATGGAAGTCTCAGGAAATGGGATCCCTGGCCCTTTAAAGATGAACTGCCAGCCAATCAGAGGGCCAGCAGTTCAGCAATATCGGCAGCACCACCAGGAATGGTGGCCACTGCCGGTACTGCAGAGGCCTTGGACCCAGGCAAGCAGACAGGTAAGTGAGGCGGGGTCACCGGAACCAGTCCAGAAGGCCCCAGCGAGGAGGGCTGGGGAGTGGTCTTGCAGTCCAGGGAGTGGGGGGGGGGGGGGTCCCAGGGGTGAATTGGTTCCTAGAGGGGGTCCTCCGTAGGCCAAAAATTGATAAGATCCGAATGGCAGCGGGAAGAGGATCTTAATTGGCAATTAATAGGCCACTTAAGGGCTTCAATCGGCCTCTGGGCGGTGTCATGAACGGATGAAAATCAACTGTAAATGATAGTATTTTTATGCAATAGGTGTTATTGTCAGCTGTCATTATACACAGCATGTTAAGTTGATTTACTTCTGTGTTCAACTTGTTTAAGGTGGAGGGGGGGGGGGAGATCACTTCACCAACAGGAGGTGGGAAAGCTACTTGAAGGTGTCTGGTCACATGAACTAGAAGCCACCCTTTTTAGCCTGTCTAATTTTGAAACAGTTTCAGTTTAAAGAGAACAGCTCGTACAAGAAACTGCTGCCCTGAAACAGTGAACCTCACTGTCTCCGGGGCTCTGCCTGCAAGAAGAAAAAATCCACAGTCTGAAAAGCAGCAAGAAATCTATCTCCGCTCTCTGCCAGTTTCTCTCTCGTCGAAAAGAGTGAAATCAAGAACTAAGCTTCCTCAGCATATCTCCAAAAGTGCAAAAGAAGGAAGTTTAAGTGAAATTTCTAACAACTTCTACTCCACTCAGCATTTCCAATCAGTTAATTCCAACTTTGGACTTTTAAGTTCGAAAAAAAAGGACTTTGATTTCAACTGGGGCTCCCATCAGTTTGGAATTAAACTATTTTCTACTTGGTAAATATCCTTGACCTTCTTGATGCCTTTACCTTTCCTTGTATGTTTGTGAGCGTGCGTTGCAAAGTTAACACCCTCTGAGTTTAAGAGTGTGTGTTAATAAACCCCACTTTTTTTTTTTAACTTTAAAAATAGTGTTGTTTCGGTCCTTTAAAAGTCAGGGTTCACAAACTGAGGGAGTGAAGAAATTCCCCATCAGGGTTTCTTTTTTTTTAAAAAAAGGGATATTTAAATCACACTATGCTTATGGACAGGTTGTTGAAAACAGAAAAATTTGGATTGAAAATTATCTACCTATTCGTAACAGTGGCTGTCGTTGGTCTATCCTGGCCCCTGGAAGATCGCTGGGTGATGGGGAGACGACGGGCCCTCCACCCCGCCGCCCCCCTGCCATCTGTCGTGATACTCTGTGTCCCCCCCCCCCCATCTCCGATTCCATGTAAAATCCAGCCCACAGCGTGTGACCCATGCACTGTTGGCAAAGAGGGATTCCATGCTTAAAAAGGCTCCTAATTGCTTTTCAAACTACTTGAGTTGGTTTCCCGCCAGACCCATGAGGGTTTCCCGCTGGACTCACAAGCTGCTCTGGGGAAAGCCAGAAGAGGGCAGGATCACTTTGGGCTCCCAATCCGAGGTCCTTTTCTGGAACTTTCTCACCCTAGTTTCTCCTGAACACGCCTCTATCTGACTGGGAAAAGTCCGCCCAAAGTGTCAGAAATGCAATAGACAGCCTGTATATTGGGATAGCAACAGCTTCCAAATTCAACCTGCAGTGATAAATCTGCCTGATTCATCTCAGTGCTCAGCTCACTTCTTTTGGTTTGCTACCTTCTCAATGCTTTTCAGAGACATGTTTCCCTCTCTTCCCACCTCGAACCTCTAACTGAGCATGTTAGACTAAGCACACCTGAAGTACAAACTGACTGATGAGATTTGAACCTGCCGGTATTTATGAATCAGGTATGTAGACAGTACTGGCATAGGAAAGGCTCCTGGAAGGGGCTAGGGACAAAAATGAGGGAAGAAACTGTATCAGCCGAGGCTTGCATCAGCATTGATAGTAGCCAACTTCAGAATGCCTGTATATGCTGGCCATGCAAAAGAAAAGCTATGAGTCATTTTGATACTTCCAAATGTTTGCAGTGTACTTCTTCTTGGATCCTCTAATCTGAAGAAGGCTGGGCTTAAACACTAAGGACCACTTGTTATGGGCATCCCTGCATTGTGGCCCTGCTAAATGCAGACTGAGCAAAATGAGATGGGAGGAGCAATGACAACATCTGTGCCTCATTGCCATTCAATTTACATACTTTCATCTGCCCCAGTTATAATTGCTCTTCCCCTTGAGGAACATGCCCAATGTGTGCAGCAAAAAAGAGCAATGATCCAGGATCACAGTCTTCCCCCCCTTTTTCCTCTGCCTAGCATGTGGGATATAAGTAAACTTCGAAGTAATTTATCATAAAAAACACAACAGATGAAGTAGATACTTACAATTGTTCCTGAGTTGACTGCAGCTTCAACAAAATGAGGCTGTGGAGGAGGCGGACCATTGTACTCACTGATTCTTTTCCGAAGTTGGTTTTGGGCATAGACCAAGAGAGGAGTGACTTTCTGAGTGTACCGTTCACTAGTAAGCAGACAAAGCAAGAAATCAGCATATAAAATAACTTTGTGATATACTGCTTTTAAAGAGCTGGAAAGACAATGACTGAAGTCCAAAATATTCCATTCCCTATTTGAGGCTGTGATTTGCCACATGAAGGTGGGTGGGCAGGGTGTTTTCTGCATCATCTGCAATGGCAATCAACAAAGCAAACTGAATTCACAACTACCTGGCCAAGAATGTGAGATAAAACTGAGAGGAAGTAACACTTAAACCATACAGTGCTCTGCTTGATCCAAATCTAGAGTACTGTGCCCAGTTCTGGAAATAGGGATAGGAGGACAAGAATGATCTGCTCTCTACTATCAGGTGCCTGAGTTGGGAAAAGAACACAATTCTTGGGAAAAGTACTCTGGGATGCAGACCATCAAGCCCTGGGGATTTATCGGCCTTCAATCCCATTAATTTCCCCAACACAATTTCTCTGCTAATACGGATTTCCTTCAGTTCGTCTTTCTCACTAAACCCTGTGTTTCCCAACATTTCTGGTATGATATTTGTGTCCTCCTTTGTGAAGACAGAACCAAAGTATGCATTTAGTTGGTCAGCCATTTCTTTGTTCCCCATAATAAATTGCCTTGTTGAAGGCAGTGGATGCAGTGCCCATCAAGCAAGCTGCTTTGTCCTGGATGGTGACGAGCTTCTTGAGTGTTGTTGGAGCTGCACCCATCCAGGCAAGTGGAGAGTATTCCATCACACTCCTGACTTGTGCCTTGTAGCTGCTGGACAGACTTTGGTAACTCAGGAGGCGAGTTAGTCACCGGAAAATTACCAGCCTCTGACTTGCTCTTGTAGCCGCAGTACTTATATGGCTGGTCCAGTTCAGTTTCTGGTCAATGGTAACCCCAGGATGTTGATAGTAGGGATTCAGCATTGGTCATGCCATTGAATGTCAAGAGGAGATGGTTTGAGATGGTCACTGCCTGGCACTTGTGTGATGCAAACGTCACTCGCCGCTGATCAGCCTAAGCCCGAATGTTGTCCAGGTCTTGCTGCATATGGACACAGACTGGTTCAATATCTGAGGATTGCAAATGGTGCTCAACATTGTGCAATCATCAGCAAACATCCCCACTTCTGACTTTATGTTGGATGTAAGGTCAATGATGAAGCAGCTGAATATGGTTGAGCCTAGGACACAACCCTGAGGAATTCCTGCAGTGATATTTTGGGACTGAGATGATTGACCTCCAACAACCACAATCATCTTCCTTTGTGCTAGGTATGACTCCAACCAGCGAAGAGTTTACCCCTGTTTCCCATTGACTCCAGTTTTACTAGGGCTCCTTGATGCCACACTCAGTCAAATGCTGCCTTAATATCAAGAGCAGTCACTCTCACCTCACCTCTTGCATTTAGCCATGTTTTGTCCATGTTTGGACCAAGGCTGTAATGAGATCAGGAACTGAGTGGCCCTGGCGGAACCCAAACTGAGTGTCAGGGATCAGGTTATTGCTCAGTAAGTGGTGCTTGATAGCACTGTCGAAGACACTTTCCATCATTTTGATGATTGAGAGTAGACTGATGGGCGGTAATTGGCTGGGTTGGATTTGTCCTGCTTATTGTGTACAGGACACACCTGGGCAACTTTCCACATTGCTGGGTAGATGCCAGTATTGAAGCCGTACTAAAACAACTTGGCTAGGGGCACGGCCAGTTCAGGAGCTCAAGTCTTCAGTACAATTGCCAGAATGTTGTCAGGGCCCATAGCCTATGCAGTATCCAGTGCCTCATCTCATTCAAGCCACCTGTAAGGAAGTGTCAAACAAGGGATAGGTGCTATCCCACAGAAATTAGGAACATAAAAATAGGAGTAGGCCATTCGGCCCTTTGAGTCTGCCCCGCTATTCAGTAAGATCATGGCTGATCTTCTACCTCAAATCCACCTTACTGTGCTCTTCTCATATCTCTTGATTCCCTCAATAGGCAAAAATCTATTGTTAATTCAAAGTAATTTCTTTGCACCGTTGAAAAATTCACATTATACAGTAAATTAGAGAAAGCAATGGCATTAAAAGGATACAATCAATCCCCATGGATTATCTGGCCACTATTGCATTGTTGTTCGTGGAAACTTGCTATGTGTAACTTTTTAAATGCAATTCAAGTGATCCAGTAATTTAAAAGAAATAACTGAGTTAAGAGGTGTAAATAAACGAAAGAACTTGCTCAGGAAAGGAGGGGAACTCTTCTTCTTCCTCCCAGAACCACAACATAATTTCCCTTGTCCTCATCTCCCAACCCTCCAGACTCCACATTCAACGGATCATCCTCTGCCATTTCTGCAACCTCCAGCGTGATGCCACACCAAACACCCTCCCCTTTCAGCATTCCAAAGGGACCATTCCCTCCGTGACTTCGTGGTCCACTTTTCAATCATCCCCAACATCCCTTCTCATGGCAACTTCCCATGCAACACCTGCCCTTTTACCTCTTCTCTTCTCACTATCCAGGGCCCCAGACACTGCTTCCCTGTTTGCTGCTCACGAACAAGCATGACCCCGAGTTTCTGCGTCCCATTTTAATTCTCCGTCCCATTCTCACTCTCTGTCCTCAGCCTCCTGTACTGTTCTAATGAAGCTCATCATACGTTTGACAAACGGCAACGACACTTTTATAGCCTTCCAGACTCAACATTGAGTTCATAACATCTACCTCATTTTTTGGAAAGCATCTGTTGCTAATGATTCTGCTATTTCCATTTACACATTTTGTTTCTTTACTTGCCCCATTACCACACCCTTTTTCCTTGAGTTTCATTCCTTTTGTCATTTAATCTCTCTGCTTTTCACCCAATCACAGACCTTCCCCTTTTGTTCTTTTTCCACCCGCTTCCCTTGCTTAAAACCTATTAAATTTCTAACTTTTCTCAGTTCTGATAAAAGGTCCTCGACCTGAAATGTTGGGCTAGATTTTACGAGGCCCCCAACCTCGGGGGTCATGGCGAGGGGGCCCAGAAAATGCCTCTGGGAGAGGCCAACACAGGCCTTGGCACCAGGAAGACCCGGCCCCATACTGCTGGCGATGGCCAGGCTTCGTGGTGGCCCCTCTGGCACTCGGCAATGGGACATTCATTTAAATATGTTAATACATTAAAATGAACAAATAATTACTTATCTTGTCCCGCCGGCTGTCCTCCTCCGATATTACAGTCGGTGGCCGGTACCCCCGTGCTGGATGCGGGACACTGGTGGGGAGCTTTCAGGGCGGGAGGGAAGCGGGGTGAAACCTTTCTGATTGGTCTAGGGCATGGTGGGAAGGGGTAAAGTTCATTGTTTATGAACTTTGAGGGGGGAAGGTCGGGATCGTAAGGTACGTTTTATTGGATGGGAGACAGCAAGTAATAAATTTTATGGTCATTGTGGGGGAGAGGGGGTTGCGATAACTTTATTTAGTTTTTCACAATGAGGTTTCTTTAAAAATTCAAATTACATTGGAGGGCTGGAAGCCCTTTAAAACTGGTGCCGGCGTCTGTGTAGTTGCACCGGACACTGTTGCCGGGGACGGATCGCCTGCCCCCTCCACATCATCGAAGCAGAATTTTACTGGCCCCCAGGTGGCAGAAACAGAGGTGAAGGGGCTGGTATAATAGTGGGGAGCCGTGTCAGGACGGCTGCCTATGCAGTCCCAATGCCGGGGGAGTTTCTCAGCGGTGGGCTGCAATGTGGACTGGCAGCCTGCTCCGAGGAGGCGGGAAGCCAATTTGTATATTTAAAGGCTCTATGAAGGGCCATTTCATGGGGCTGCTGGCATTTTGCCGCCGGCAGGGTGGCGCCCCTGCTGCGAGGGGAGGCCACCAGCTTCTTGGAGCTGGCCTCCTGGAGCAGTCGGGAGGGCCACCGGAGCCTGAAGCTCCATGCCCACAGAGGGCCACCGGAGCCCTCGCAGCCCCCACAATCCTGCTGGTGGGATTTGCCCTGCAATCAGTAGGGCCTTCCCCCTCAGCTATCCTAAATTTTAAGTTATGCTTAACTCTCCGGGAGTTTCCATCACAACCTGCCTCAGCAGCATCTACCTCTCCGGGTGGTACTGCTAAGGCTTCAGAGCTGTGGCCCTCTGATCGCACTGGCAGCATCAGGAGTCTGTCAGTGTCTTTAATGGATGGCAGGCCCAGAGATGGCCAATTAGGACCACCTCCAGTAAAATCGCTAAGATGATCCTGCTGCCTTCAAGTGTGGACTCAGGAACCTTATTTGGTGCCAACGTCAGGATTCCAAAGCCCTCAGTAAAATCGAGCCCATTATTTCAAATGAAGTTACATCTTTGTTCAAATAACACACTCAATAATTTGGTGGCGATACGTTGACTGCGATAAAATACTGCACAATATTTCAATCACGAAGCAAGTTTCCCATGCTTTGCTGTTCATTTGGAGGAAACACAAGGTGAAATCAAGGTGCTTCACCACTGGGAGTGAGGGAAATTTGTGGGACTAGCCACCACAGTGCATCTCTCCTTAAACGATAGAAAAACACAAAATAAAATGGGGCAGAAGATTAAAACATCACTCACTGTGTAACTGCGTTGAAGTAGATGGCTAAGTAGACTAAGGATTCCCATTTTTTTTGATTGCAGAGCAATTCTATAGAGTACTGCACCACGGCACACACTAAGTGTAAGTCAACCACATTTACATCGTCAAATGGCTGTTCAAATTTCAAATTAAATCCACCTTCATCATCTGATATATCTCCCACACAGCTAGGTACACTAAAGACGTCATCTGGATCAACAAACTGATTAAGAAAAAATATAACGTTGAAGTTAATCATTGCATAAAAGTGCAGAAAATGATTCACCTACATGAAATGTAATTATATAAACTGAAATGTATTTGACATTTCCACCATTACCGTAAAGGAAGAAAATGAAATTGATGAGCCTGATGCAGATCATAAGAAAAACACTTCCACACTGCAATTACTGGCCAGTTTAAAATATGAACACAGTTGAATTGCAAAGTTACAAGCTTTGCCAATAAAAATAACAACAACTTGCATTTATACATCAGCGTCCCAAGCTGCTTCACAGGAGCATTATTAAACAAAACTGAACACCAGGCCACTCAACTATTACAGCAGAAAACCAAGAGCTTGATCAAAATAGGCAGGTGTTAAAGAGTGACTTAAAGGAGAAAAGGGAGGTAGAGAAGCAGAGAGGTTTGGGGAGGGGAAGTTCCAGAGCTGAAGGCCTTGGCAGCCGAAGGCACGACCACCAACGGTGGAGCAATTAATATCGGTGATGCTCAAAAGGCCAGAATTGGAGGAGTGCAGGTATTTCTCAGGGTTGTAGGCCTAGCAGAGTATACAGAGCTATGGAGGGGAGAGGCCATGGAGGGATTTGAACACAAGGATGAGAATTTTAAATACAGGTGCTGCTTAACCGGAAGCCAACGTAGGTAAGCAAGTACAGGGGTGATGGGTGAACGGGACTTGGTGTGACACAGGACACACTCCTTTGGCTTTTCTGATGATTCATGTTAAAACTCCATTTCTCCACTAAAACGGTTTCTCTTCAAATTTCTTGGAAATTACTCAGAACTGCTTCCGTCTTTCACTGCTGCTATTAACAGAGCAGGAACAGCTTCCAGGAATTCCCTGGCCTTAGATTCCACATTCCAGCCTCCTTAGTATAATCTTGAAACTGCTACCTTGATATTATTGTAAGTGTTCTGTAGTTCCACTATCATATCAAGGAGAGCCAGTGCGGCAAAGTTAAATGGAAGACAGAGGATACTCTTGACTTTGGCTGTAGTTAAAATGGATTTATTTGCTAAGTCCATGCCAGTAATGTACATCATTGCAATATGTGCACAGTTCCATAGAAGTCGACAGGCATTCTGCAGAGCTGTCCAATGGCGTCCACGGTGTGCAAGCACCTAAAATTACAGAACAATGCTTCAATGAAAATGTAAACTTGAGTTATATAGTTTATATTGCTGTTTTATTCCCACCTAATGAAACTCTTCGTTATGGGTAACTACGGAGAGGGAATATCAAGGAAATAATACTTTTTTAAAAATCAGGATTTCTGCAAAGGTGACACAGATATTTTAAATGGGCATTTAGACGCCATGAAAATGCTGATAGTGCTTCTCACGACCATCATTCCTGATATTACCAGAACAAATTCCAATCAAAGGAATAAATATTCAATCTGTCTCCACCTGACAGCATGGTATAAAAGGGCAACCAAGAGACCGTGTTAAATGTACAGATAGGCTTTTTCACATGTCCATTGTGAAAAATCAGCAGAAAATATTGCAGAGTTACATTATTTAAACTCTGGAGCATGGAATACTTGAAATTTTCTCAAGCAAGTCAAATCATGCACATGATCCTCATCATTCTCCTCTTTCTCGTGAGTCTCACCTTCCAACCTGCTAGCTGGAGGCTTACCCATTTCAAGGATGGATCTTTACAATGGAGCAGATACTGACAGTATGATCTCAGCTCTAGTGTTTGGAATAATGAAGGCTCAAAGTACCTGATTGAGACACTGAGGTTGTCCAATTGCATACAAATGGCATTTTGCTAAGGAGTTGGAGGCACCACAGAGAGGTCCATATCTTCCACTCCCAACAAAACCCTATAACCTGAGCACTGGCCAGGAATTGCAGAGTGCAACAACAGTGGACTCATTGAGGGTCAGGTATTATCCTCTTATGTCCAATAATATTACAAATTACTTTGGATGAGGCAGCTTACCAATAATGCCAGTGTACTTCTTCTGGTGAGCGACAGAACAGAAAACGGTCACTGATGCTGTAAGCAAAGAAGTTAACACATGGCCCAAAACAAGGTATTTTGCACAGGGAGGGATCGCGTGACCACTTGGCATGATTTTCTTAAAGGGACAGGAAGCAGGTAATTGTTATCCATGGATAATGGCCATGCCTATTTGTATATGGAGACCAAATGAATGAGGCAGAATTATTTTTGTAAGCAATGTCTACATATCAACCACCTAATTCTTTTCATTGGAAGGAATGTAACTTTAGGCAAACAAGTAACAAATTCAATGATAATCACCTTACTCATATCAAGCAAAATATTTTGTTAAGGAAATTACCACTGATCTTCTGAAGTGTAAAAAGGCTTTGTTTAATTGGTCTAGAATAAAAGTGGTTGAAGTGATTGGTTTGCCTGGTTCTTCTGGAGAGAGATCAGATTCTTCAGTGGTGATTTGAGTCAGTGGTGTATTCGCAGCACTTTCGGTGCTCTCAGAAATGCCATCGTCCCCTTCCACTAAGAGATTATACAACAAATAAATTATGGTCGGCATAAACATCAATACCAGATTCAGAAATCTGCTTTTTTTAAAAAATGTATTGCCACAACGAGATTAACTAGTTATGAGTTTTTAAAGTGGATTTTGCAATACAGCTTTAAATGATACCACTCCAACTAAACAGTACATGGGGCCTGTTAGTACATCCTTTCAACTAACATTAAAAATAATCTGTGATCATGGAATTGTATCCTTATCAGAGAGGAGCTATAGAAAAGACTGATCAGTAAAGGCCAAAATTCAATGACCAGTGATCCCGGTGGAGTTTGTAGGGGCCAATGATATTTGCATGAGGTAGGCAGGTGTAAGTGCCATTGGGGGTGTAGTTGTGGTGCCTGCCTGCCCCGACAGTAGAAATTCAGCCAGCATTATGGGCGAGAAAGAGAATAAATGCCTCCTCTTCAATGCTTGCAGTGCTCCTGATCAGGCCTGATCAAGAATTTTTTTTTAATAAAATGTTTTTCTTCTTCAAGGTCTAGGCTGCTTGCCAGATCTGAGTTCCCTCCTGGTGGGGCCCACATGCGCTTGGGGAGTTCTCACCCACAATTCTGGTACTCCAAACCCATTTTTCCACCCTAACATGGAAATCGGGAAATACCCTGAAAAGATGGAGAACCAACCTTAGCTGCTCTCCCTGGTTCTTTGGGGGCTCCATAGGTCTCCTGCCGAAGTTATGTAAAAGTTTGGGGCTTAATATATATTAACATGAAGGGTTGTTTGCAAACACTTCCCCAATTCCCACACAAAGAGTATGTGCAACTCATCCTTACTACTGCATAATGCTTCTTCACACAGTACGTTTATATGACTTAGCTCTCACTGGAAATTCGGTCGGATGTTTAAAAGATACTGCAAGCATATTTATTTTAGTCTGTCAGCAGCAAATCAGATGCAAAATGACCCATTGTATTGTGGAGTTTTTCATTTTACCATTTAGAATTTGTAATATTATGATTAAATTTGATTGCATGCCTAGTAATTGACTTTGTTTTTAGTTCACTAGCATTTGGCTGTGTTACACTAACAGCAGAATGAATATCCAAACCAGTTCCTTTGTATATGAACTAATATTTTCTGTTAAGCAATAGGCAGATGCTACAATTAACACAACCTGGAATAAGTCACTCTTCCAGTGGAAGCAATAAGCATTAGGGACAAAGCTGAGCAAGTACTTCATAGTTCAGTGCCCAGCTTCACAAATACAACAAAGATGGCAGCCTTAATTGTGAGGCATTTACTGCCTGTCCCTAATTGCCCTTGAGAAAGTGGCAGTGAGCTGCCTTCTTGAACTGTTGCACTGCATGTTGTTATAGGTACACCCACAGTGCTGTTCGGGAAGGAGTTCCAGAATTTTGGCCCAGCGACAGTGAAGGACCAGCAATATACTTCCAAGCCAGGATGGTGTGTGACTTGCAGGTGAACTTGCAGGTTGTTGTGCCCATGCGACTGCTGCTTTTAATTATTCTGGAACATTCTTTTAATGTTTGTTGAAAAAAGCACACATAGTTAATTGGATGTTTAGCAGCCTAACTATTTTTTAAATGCAGTGCAACCTACAGCCGTGTCCTGATTTTGATGGCATTTCATTTCTTCTGAGTGAATGCAGTGACATTTCAGGAGTTTGTCGTATCGTTTCTGAACCATCACTCTCTGTGTCTAAGAGTAGAGCACCAGAATTATGTAGAGTAAAAATATCAGGGTCCAAAAAGGAATATCTGTAAACAACATGAAAGCAACAATCTGTTAAAGGTAAACTCACTTTGTTTAACACGAGTCACTCGAGGAGCAGCATTTGCTGCAGAAATTTTAATTTAACGCAACAGAGTGAAAATTTGCTTTTTGGACTTGGACGAAAATTTTTCTTTCAGAGATGTTGTCTTAGGCCCTCACCCCATTCAAAAGCCAGGGTTTGTGATGTCATTCAGACGCCAACTACTTTTTAACTGACATAAACGAGGTCAGCGCTTGGTGTTGGCCTTGCCAGGGAAACCTGCCGCCAAGGGTCAGCAGACTCAGAAGGCCAAAACGGTCAAATTATTTAATTTTTTTGAAAGGTTTTCATAGGAACTAGAAACAACAGGAACCAAAGGCAGTGGCCTCCTGCCACACCTGCCCGACTCTGTCTGACGTCAATGTGGCCACGTTCAGGTGAGAGTTGGGACTTGTCTAATTAAATGTGGCCTGTGAGTTGAAAGGGTTGTGGCCTAAAGTTTGCGAGTTAGGATGAGTTAAAATCAGGGTTTATATGTTTGGAAATTGACTTCTGTTCTGGTGGCCCTGCATGAACTATATTAGAAAGAAGCAAGTTAAGCCAATCCTATCTACAGACACATTAGAAAAAAGACATACATGTTAGAAAACAAAAACCCAAATGAAAGAAACAATTAACCTGTGTCACCAAGCTATTAAGCAATGCCATAATCTAATAATTCTTGCATAGGTAGTACTAGGCGGGCATTCCAAGTGACTATTATGTCTTTGTTCATGTGGTATGAAATTAACATTGAAAATTGTTCAAGTAAAATGGTTCAGTTTCAATTCAATTTGTCTTAGTCATTTACACGGCAGAAGGAGACCATTCAACATATCGAGTCCACGATGGCTCTCCATGGAGCTATTCAGTCAGTCCCACTTGTCAAATGAGATATTCTGACCCAATATTTACGAAGAGCCAGGGAGGAAGCGGAGGAGGCTGAAAACAGCCGAAGAACCCAGCAAGGCCGGGAATGCGGAGGTCCTGCCATACTTAACGGTAGGATCTCATTATCATTTTTTAGTTATGTCTCCCACCCGGTAGCAGGGCAAATAAACCTAAGCAAAATACTGTGGATGCTCTGACACTTCCTCCTACTTCCCCTGGACCATGGCCCCACGACCAAACATCAAGCAATGGCTGTCACTGACCTCATCTCTATTGGGGTTCTTCCCTCCGTGGCCTCCAACCTCACAGTCTCCCAACCCCAAACAGTCCACTTCTACCCCCTTCCCAAAATCCATAAATAGGACTGCCCTGGTAGACCCATCATTTCAGCCTGCCCCGCTGAACTGACTTCTTCCTATCTCAACTCCATTTTTTCTCCCCTTGTCCAGACTCTTTTCACCTACATCCATGACCCTTCCAATGCCCTCTGTCACTTCAAAAGTTTCCAGTTTCTGAGTGCAAACCATTTCTTTTTCACCATGGGCACTCTACACCACCATCCCCACAGGATGGTCTGAGGGCTCTCTGCCTGTTCCAAGAACAGAGGCCCAACCAGTCCCCATCCAACACCATCTTCCTCAGCCTGGCTGAACTTGTTCTCAGATTGAACAACTTCTCCTTCAACTCCACTCACATCCTCCAAATAAAAGGTGCTGCTATGGGAATGAGCTATGCCTACCTTTTTGTGGGATATGTGGAACATTCTTTGATCCAGTCCTCCATTGGTCCCCTCCCTCACCTTTCTTTCCGGTACATTCGTGACTGTATTGGTGTCATTTTCTGCTCTCACTCTGAACTGGAAAATTGGCTTTGCCTCCAATTTCCACCCTTCTCTCACCTTCCCATGGTCCATCTCCAACTCTTCCTTTCCCTTCCTTGACTTCTCTATTTCTGGGGCTAGGCTATCAACCAATATTCACTATAAGCCCATGGATTCCCACAGCTACCTGGACAACATCCCCTCACACCCCACTTCCTGCAATGACTCAACTCCATTGTCCAAGTTTTTCTGTTCAGACGACGCAACCTTCCATAGTACCACTTCCAATGTGTCTTTCTTTTTCCTCAGCCTAAGATTCCCCCCCAACCATGGTTGACAAGGCCCTCGACCATGTCCGTTCTATTTCATGCACTTCTGCTCTCGCCCCTTCCCCTCCCTCCCAGAACCATGATAGGCTTCTCCTTATCCTCACCTTCCACCCCACGAGCCTCCATATTCAACAAATCATTCTCCACCATTTCCGCCACCACTAGCCGGATGGCACCATCAAACATATCTTCTCCGCCCCTCCCCTTTCAGCATTCCGAAGGGACTGTTCCCTCCGTGACACCCTAGTCCACTCCTCAGTTGCCCGCAATGCCCTCTCCCTTTCCTACGGCACCTTTCCATGCAAGCGCAGGAGATACAACAGCTGCTCTTAGACCTCCTTCCTCACCGTCCAAGGCCCCAAACACACCTTCTAAGTAAAACAACGATTTATTTGTACTTCTTTCAATTTAGTATACTGAATTCCCTGCTCACAATTTGGTCTTCTCTACACCGAGGAGACCAAACGTAGGCTGGCTAACTGCTTAGCGGAACACCTACATTCAGTCCGCAAGCATGACCTCGAATTTCGAGTCAGCTGTCATTTTAATTCTCCACCTTGCTCCCACTCTGACATTTCTGTCCTTGGTCTGCTACAGTGTTCCAACGAAACTCAACACAAGATCGAAGAAGAGCACCTCATATTTCAACTGGGCATTTTACAGCCTTCTGGACTCAACACTGAGTTCAACAATTTTAGATCATAACCTCTGCCCCCATTTTGTTTCAATTTTTTGCTGGTTTGTTTTTTTTTCTCTCGTTTATTAATTCCTTTACTTGGCGTTCAGATATCTGCTATCGTGCCCTCCACACCTCCTTTAGGCACATCTTTTGTTTCTTTACTTGTCCCATTACCACTCCCTTTGGCTTTGGACCCTGAAACCTTTTATTATTTAATCTCTCCTGCCCTCCACCCTATCACAGAACTTCCCTTTTGTTCTTCTTCCCACCTTCTCCACTTTCACTTGCTCAAAACCTATTACATTTCTATCTCTTCTCAGTTCTGATGAAAGGTCACAGACCTGAAACATTGGTCTGAATTTTAAGGAGTCCTTGACGTCAGGTACCGTGGCGGGGGGAGCCTGAAGCTTGCCCCAGATAAGGCCCGACAAGGAGCTGGGCGCCAGCAGTGCCTGACCAGATGCTCCCGGGGGCAGCGAGGCACAGAATCACAGAATAATACAGTGCAGAAGAGGCCCTTTGGCCCATCGAGTCTGCACCGATGCATTAAAACACCTGACCTGTCTACCTAATCCCATTTGCCAGCACTTGGCCCATAGCCTTGAATGTTGGCTCCCTGGTGCAGGGCGACTGGACTGTAATTTGAAAATTTAAATCAATTAAAATAATTAACTTAAATAAACTGTCCCGCTGTGATCTTTGGCCCAGTGGCTGGCACTCCCGTGACTTCAGATCCCCATCTGGGGAAACGAGGCACAATACTGGTGGGGAGGGGGAAGGAGGTAAGTTTCTCACTGCAGGGGGCGGGGAGCGGGGACAGGGTCAAATTAACGTCATGGATGTAGGGGATGGTGGGAAGTGTTGTAGCTTAAAGTTTATTCAGTTTGGGCGGGGTGGGAAGGTCAGATGGCAAAGGTAAGTGCTTGGGGGGGGGGAAGGGCAAATAATTAATTTAATTGTTATTGGAAGTGTGTGAGAATGGCTAAAGAGATGTATTTATTTAATTAAATCTTGCTTTAAATATTAAAAATGCCGATAGGGCTAACAGCCCTTTAAAAATGGCGTCAGCGCCTACGCATAGGCAGTTGACGCTACTGCCGGGGACGGACAGCCCGCCTCCACCATGTAATCGGGGTGGGGCAGCCCGCCCCGGCTATTTAAATGAGCCGCCACGCTTGGAATCGTGGTGGCTCGTTGGCGTGCAACGTGCACGGACAGGCTGCCATTCTTTTCACCCGCCACCGAAATCAATGGCGGGCTCATCAAATACTCTGTTTCTGTCTCCACAGATGTTGCCTGACCTGTTAAGTATTTCCAGCATTTTCTGTTTTTAGGTCAAACACCCAGGAGAGAACAGCAGCTGTAGCAGGCTGCAGCCGGGAACCCTTTTAACCCCAACAAAGATTGAATTGAGAGTGAGTAGGAGATAAAACCTTTAAATTTCTCAAACTCAATCCCAAGCTACTCACTCCTGGTTTTACCGCAGGTGGGTTACAAGGGTGGAGGGCAGGACGGGGTAACCAAACCACTCTTAGGTGGCAGATCAGTCAGTAGAATGGTTTAAAGAGCCTCCATTTTACCTACATTTTTATTTTTAATGCATGGACGTTGGTAAATGCATTTGCAGCACTGCTTGTGGACCAAGAAGAGCAAGAGTGCTTCCCCTGGCCCCTAAGCTAACCTCATAAAACCATGCTGTCAGACACATTGTTGTCTGATTCCCCCTGTCTGAAACCTTTCATTGCCCTCCACAAACCACAACCACCTGCATCTCCCACCCCACAATAACTGACTGCTTAATGCAATCTCCACATGCTCATCCTCACCACCCTGCCTCCACCCTGAATCCCCAACTACCTCCACCCTGAATCTCCAACTACCTCCACTGCAACCTCTGAAATGAATTGCAAGGGAAATTGAGCTGGATGTGTAACAGGCAATCAATCCAATAGTGCCAGCTTCCCCTATCGTGCACCCCTGCTGAAGTTGAAATTTTCCCTAAGTCACATCAATGTTTAAATGGGGGATATAAATGATTATCCTCGACTGGGCAAACAAGTCTGACAACACAGAGGAAGCCGAATGGTTGAGAGAGATGGTGGAGAGGTACAGCAGGTGTCATCAGCATACTTGTGAAATTGACCTATTGTCTGTGGATGATGTTGCTAATATCATATCAGTTAGGTGTCAATCATATTCAGGTGTTGGGTATTAATTGGCAACTCAGTTGTTCTTACATACATAGGAACATATAAAAAAGAAGCAGGAGTAGGCACAAAATAAGAGCTCAGGGTATTGGGGGTAATGTGTTGGCATGGATTGAAGATTGGCTAACACACACAAGGCAGAGAGTTGAGATCAATGGGTCTTTTTCAGGTTGGAAAGCCGTAACTAGTGGGGTGCCACAAGGATCGGTCCTAGGGCCTCAACTATTTACTATCTATATTAATGACTTAGAGGAAGGGACAGAGTGTAATATATCCAAATTTGCTGACGATACAAAAATAGGTGGGAAGGCATGTTGTGATGAGGACACAAAGAATCTGCAAAGGGATATCGATAGGTTAAGTGAGTGGGCAAAAACTTGGCAGATGGAGTTCAATGTGGGAAAGTGTGAGGTCATCCACTTTGGTAGGAAGAATAAAAAGGCAGATTATTATTTAGATGGAGAAAGACTACAAAATACTGCAGTACAGAGGGATCTGGGTGTTCATGTGTATGAAACACAAAAGGTTAGCATGCAGGTGCAGCAAGTAATTAGGAAGGCACATGGAATTTTGGCCTTTATTGCTAGGGGGTTAGAGTTTAAAAATAGGGAAGTCTTGTTACAACTGTACAGGGTGTTGGTGAGGCCACACCTGGAGTGCTGTGTACAGTTTTGGTCCGTGTATTTAAAGAAGGATATACTAGCATTGGAGGCAGTTCAGAAAAGATTCACTAGGCTGATTCCTGGGATGAAGGGGTTGTCCTATCAAGAGCGGCTAAACAGGTTAGGCCTTTGTTCATTGGAGTTTAGAAGAATGAGAGGTGATCTCAGAAACATAAGATTTTAAGGAGGCTTGACAGGGTAGATGTTGAGAAGATGTTTCCACTAGTGGGGGAATCTCGAACTAGGGGACATAGTTACAGAATAAGGGGGAACTCATTTAAAACTGAGATGCAAAGTAATTTCTTCTTCCAGAGGGTGGTGAATCTCTGGAATTCTCTGCCTCAGAGAGTTGTGGAGGCTAGGTCACTAAATGTACTTAAGGAAGAGGTAATTTTGAAATCTCGGGGAGTCGAGGGTTAGGCGGAGCAGGCCCGAAAGAAGAGTTGAGGCCTGGGACAGATCAGCCATGATCTTATTGAATGGCAGGGCAGGTTTGAGGGGCTGAATGGCCTACTCCTGCTCCTAGTTCTTATGTCCTTATGATCTTATTCGGCCCCTCATGCCTGCTCCAACATTCAACGAGATCATGGCTACTCTTCTACCTCAATACCACTTTCCTGCACTATCCCTATATCCCTTGATGCTTTTAATATCTAGAAATCTATTGATCTCTGTCTTGGACATACTCAATGACAGCCTCCACCACCCTCTGGGGTAGAGAATTCCTCCTCATTTCGATCCTAAATGGCCTACTTCTTATTCTGAGACTGTGTCCCCTGGTTCTAGACACCCCCAGCCAGGGGAAATATCCTTCCTGCATCTATCCTGTTGAGCCCTGTAAGAAATTTTATGTTTCAATGAGATCACCTCTCATTCTTCTAAATTATAGAGAATACAGGCCCAGTCTCCTTAATCTCTCCTCAAGGGACAATCCCACCACCCCAAGGATCAGTCTGGTGAACCTTTGTTGCACTCCCTCTATGGCAAGTAAGGAGACCAAAACTGTACACAATACTCAAGGTGCAGTCTCACTAAGGCTCTATACAATCGCAGCAAGACATCTTTACTTCTGTATCAAATCCTCCCGCAATACATAGAGGAGCAGGCTGAAACAAGGTTTTTTGTTGAAGGTGCATGGTATTCAATGTGTGTCTCTATAAATAAAAGCTCGTAAATGTATAAAGACATGGCTCCAGTATTCCATCCTTTACTACCTGGCTATGCACGGTTTAACATGGTAGGAGAGAATGGTTTCATAAAGCTGGAGGTTGGAAACAATGAGCTGTATTTTATATTTCCACCGCCGAAACAATGATGGCCCACGCATTTGTGGAGCCGCCGCGATATTAAATGTGTAGGCTCATTTAATTAGCCAGGGTGGACCGCCCCCCGATGACATGGAGAGCGTGGGCGGTCTGTCCCCGGCAATGGCATTAGCCACCTATGCGCAGGCACTGGTGCCATTTTTAAAGGGCTTCAAGCTCTGCATGTCAATTTAAATATTTAAAGAAATACTGACTTTAGAAAATTAAAGAAACTGATCCTGGCCCTCTCCCAAACACCCCCCCCACAATAACTATAGAATTAATTACCTGCCCTCCCCCACCAAAACACTTACCTTGTGCTCCCAACCTCCCCCGCCCCCGAAAAGTTCATCAACTTTAAACTTTACGCTTTCCCACCATCCCCTACACCAATGACATTACCCCCCTTCACCACCCCCGCATTGTAAAATTTGCTTGTTTCCCTCTCCCCACCAGTGTTCTGCCTCGGATCCCCGGGGATCAGAAGGCGCGGGAGTGCCGGCCACCGGCAACAATATTGCAGCAGGATGGATGGCGGAGGCAAGCAGGTAATTAATTCCTTTATTTACATTTCGCTAAGTATTGAAATTTGATTCCCCTCGCCTAGCAGCGGGGGGACTGTCAAGAGGCCTTGCTGCCACCGGCCAGATCACGTCAGGCCTTCCAGATGTCAAGGCCGAGGAGGGCCTCTGCTGGAGGCATTTTCCAGCCCCCCACCCCCCCCCAACCCCGCTCCCCAACGTCGGGAGGTCTGTAAAATCCAGCCCCATGCTTTCTTTTATTTCAGTCATACAATTTGAAATCCTGGTGGCTATTGTAGAAAATGACAAAGACAAAAATGACAGAAATCATCGAGATAGGATTACCCTCCGATATTTTTGGAGTTTGAACCATATCACCAGTGGAAGAATGAAATTGATATATAGACATGGGTTATCACTCTACCAAAGAAAAACAAGGCATAGTCTTCGCATTGTTGCTTCCTGAGAGAAGTAAAATCAGAGGTAAGGTATTTTCTGAGATGGATGCCACTGAGTTGGATAGTGATGAAGGTTTTGACTTTCTAATAAAATTTCTGAATGAAATCTACAAGATGGTCTGTTTAATGCCCTTGAAGCCATGACAGAATTTGACAGCTTTCCGAAAACAGATGGTCATGGGTTTTAACAAATTATACAAAAGTTTGACAAAGCTCAAGCTGAGAATCCCTGGATCGGTATTGACGTTGAAATCACTTCATGTGCTAAGTTGTCTCATAAGGACAGGCAACTGATCGTAACTGACATCCAGCTCTCAAAGGAGACTGTTGGATCAGATGTCTGCTGCCTTAAGAAAATTCCTGGGAAAACAATCATTCCCTCCAACCTTCTCGGAACAAATGAAGCTCTGCACTATGATATAGAGAATAGAAGACCCACCCGATAGTTACCAGGTTTCAGAATTTTCCAGATAGAAGACGCAGGCGTCAATGTAATGGGAGGATTAATGACAGGCAGAGTCATGACGAAAGCACAGATAACAAATCTGATTATATCAGCAGAAGATGAAATTGAATTCCCGAGGAAAAGTTAATGAATGCTTTAAATGTGACTTGAAGAATCATTATGCAGCAAATTGCCCAGAGTAAACCGGCAGGATACTTGAAATCATAGAATCATAGAATGGTTATAGAAGAAGGCCATTTGACCCATTGTTTCCATGCTGGCTCTCTGCAAAAGCAACTCAATTAGTCCCACACACCCAACCTTTCCTCATAAGCCTGCAAATTTTTATTCTTCAAGTGTTTATTAAATTCCCTTTTGAAAGACACGATTGAATCTGTCTCCACTAACCACTCACTGCATAACAAAAGCTTTTCCTCCTGTTGCTGTTGGTTCTTTTGCCTTAAATTGGTGCCCTCTGGTTCTTGACCCTTCTGCCAATGGGAACAGTTTCTCCCTATCTACCCAGTCCAGATTTTGAAAATCAAATCTCCTCTCAATCTGCACTACTCTAAGGAGAACAGCACCAGCTTCTCCAATCTATTCACGCAACTGAAGTCCCTCATCCCCGGAAGCAGTTTATTTATTTATTTATTTGGAGATACAGCACAGAAACAGGCCCTTGGGCCCACCGAGTCTGTGCTGACCATCAACCACCCATTTATACTAATCCTACACTAATCCCATATTCCTACCACATCCCCACCTTCTCTATATTCCCCTACCCACCTACCTATACTAGGGGCAATTTATAATGACCAATTTACCTATCAACCTGTAAGTCTTTGGCTGTGGGAGGAAACCGGAGCACCCGGCGAAAACCCACGCGGTCACAGGGAGAACTTGCAAACTCTGCACAGGCAGTACCCAGAATTGAACCCGGGTCGCTGGAGCTGTGAGGCTGCGGTGCTAACCACTGCGCCACTGTGCCGCCCCACAAATCTTTTTTGCACCTTCTCTAAAGCCCAGGATATCAATGCCTTATTAACCGCTTTCTCAAAATGCCCTGCCACCTTCAACGATTTGTGCACATATACCTTCAGATCCCTCTACTCCTGCACCCATTCTGGAATTGCATCCTTTACTTTATATTGCCTTGCCTCATTCTACCTACCAAAATGTATCACTCCACATTTCATTGTATTAAATTTCATCTGCCAGGTGTCAGCCCATTCCACCAGCCTATGTCCCCTTGAAGTTTATCACTATACTCCTCACAGTTCACAATACTTTCAATAACATAAAAGCAAAATACTGCAGATGCTGGAAATCTGAAATAAAAACAAGAAATGCTGGAAATACTCAGCAGGTCTGGCAGCATCTATGCAGAGAGAAGCAGAATTAACGTTTCAGGTCAGTGACCCTTCATCAGAACTGGCAGAGGTTAGAAATATAATAGGTTTTAAGCAAATAAAGTGGGGGCGGGGCAAAATATAACTAAAGTGGTGTTGATAGGACATGGTCACAGAGGATTTCAAGTTTTGTGTCATTCACAAATTTTGAAATTGTGCCCTGCACACCCAAGTCAAGGTCAATATATATCAAGAAAAGCAGTGGTCCTAATACCAAACCCAGGGGAATCCCACCATTTACTTTTCTCCTGTTCTTCTAGTTCTTTATATTTCTCAAATTCTGCAGTACTACCCCATAGGTACTGGAAGAACATGAAAAAAACATGATGAAAATAGTTTCGAGGAAGAGGATGAAGATAATGACAAATATGAACAGATTACACTGGCCACAAGGAATTTTAATCCTGTGATGAATGTATTAGTTGCAGACTCCTTTAATTGTGCAGTATTAGACAGTAAATGTACTTCAATTGTATGTGGGTTAGATTGGTTAAAATGTTATCTTGATTCAGAAAGTAGAGATGATTGGTGCATGGTTAAGGAATATAAAAGTACTATTTACTTTAGGGTTGGCAGTGACAACACCTTAAGATCGCTCAAAAGAGCAGTAATTCATTTGAAATAGCTGGAGTAAGCTATTTCATAAGTATGTATATAGTCTCTAATGAGATATCTATGCTGTTGACTAAATCTTCCATGAAAAAAGTGCAAATGAAACTTGACATGGAACACTATAAGGCAATTACTTTGGGGAAATTTGCTGGTCTGCAGTTTACCCAGTCAAGATATTATTGTATTCCCTTAACAAAACTGATATTTTTCATCACAGTGTGAGGCAAATATTAATGGAATCAAGAGAGAACAGAACAAATTGTCTTAAAGTTACATAGACAATTTGCCCACACTGTCTGTCAACAGTTAAAAATCCTGCTAAAAGATGCAGGTGTAGTTGATGAGGAGTATACGAAGCTAATAAAAGAGTTTAGTGAGAATGGAGAAATCTGCAACAAGTATCAAAGGACAGCCCCAGTTTTCCATTGACACGTGACTTTAGTGAGGTAGTTGTCATAGATCTAAAGATATTGGACAAAGACAGAAATGTTTTCATCTTGCACTTTATTGACCTAGCTACAAGATTTAGTATTTCTACACTAATGTATAGTAAGGACAAGAACGTTATTCTAGATATAATTATGCAAAAATGAATAGGGACTGGACGTCAGATAGCAGCAAAGTTTTTGACCAAAAATGGAGGAGAATTTGCTAACGAGGATCTTAGCGGTATGTGTAAAAATATGAGTACCATCACATGGAAACAACACCTGACAACCCTTTTAGCAATGGTCTTTTTGAAAGGAATCATGCTGCGATTGAAGATATGGTGCGTAAAATTTTTGCTGATTGACCAGCCTATAAATTGTCAACTGCATGGGCAGTTCATGCAAAGAATTCTCTTTAGATGGTTGGAGGATGTAGTCCTCACCAACTCTCTATGGGCACAATACCAAATTACATTCTGTTCTTTGTGGTAATTCTCCTGCTTTAGAAGGTACTACAATTAATGTCATTTATTTAGGAGCATTTAAATGCTTTGGATGCAGGGAAATAGGCTTTATCAAGGCTGAGATATCAGAGAAAATTTGTAGAGCACTGAGGCATCGGATTAGACTATCTGAGATAGAGTTAATTCAGAAGATGTGGTGTATTATAAAAGAGAGAGTCATAGGGAACGGAAAGGCTCCGGTGGAGTAATAGGTCGTGATGGTACAACAGTACTTGTCAAAAATGGCAATAAAACTGTTAAGGTTCATTCCTGACAATTAATTGGAATTAATTATAAAATCTTGGACTCTGAGCAGTTAATTAAAGTAAACGGAGCACCTTATACCTCAAATTTTTTGGTGAGGGCCCTGAGGAACAGAATGAGATTAATCAAGGGCTAGACAGGGATAATGTGAGTGATCATGACACACATGACAGAGCTATCACATCCACAGAACAATTAACCAAAGTGGGTACACGTGTAACATATGTTCCAGAATGAACTAATGAATGGGGAGATGCGACAATTGTGGGAAGTGCAAGAAAAGCTACAAATAAGTCTAAATTTTGGTTAAATGTTCAGGATGATGGCCAAAAAACTAGGTCTACAGACTGGGAGAATGGTGTA
Source organism: Heterodontus francisci (assembly GCF_036365525.1). Classification (NCBI taxonomy): domain Eukaryota; kingdom Metazoa; phylum Chordata; class Chondrichthyes; order Heterodontiformes; family Heterodontidae; genus Heterodontus; species Heterodontus francisci. Next base: position 7,513,389 of record NC_090397.1, read on the forward strand.
AAAGAGTGGAAAGTAAGAAAGCGCATTGCAAGAAGTGATGGTGAGTCTGGAAGTGACTTTTACGTCAGAATGAGGTGTACTCTCTCCCCCACATTCTCAACAAATAAGGGTACCTCCCTTCAATGCTCCCAGATACTGGGGCACTGCTCATCACAATGCTTCCATACCCTAAGATACTATTATCAAACTCCGAAACACCCAATAAGCATCAGACACTAGAAATCAACCAATTAACCAATTAAAATAAAATTCCTGGAATCATAGAATTATATAGAACAGAAGGAGCCATTCATCCCATTGTGACTGTGCTGATTGTCTGCAAGAGTTATCTAATTAGTTCTGCTTCCCAGCTCTTTCCACATAACCAGGATTTTTTTTTTCTTTTCCAATATATATCCAATTCCCATTTGAAATGTACTAATGAATCTGCTTCCACCATCCTCTCAGGCTACACATTCCCTATCATAACAACTTGATAAGTCAAAACAATTCTCCTCATCTCCCCCTGGCTTTTTTGCCAATTACCTTAAATCTGCTCTGGTTCTTACTGAAAACAGCTTCTCTGTATCAATGCGATCAAAACCCCTTATTATTTGGAACACATTGATTACATTTTCCCTTAACATCCCCTGCTCTGAGGAGAACAACTCCAGCTTCTCTAGACTCTAGAACTGGAGTCCTTCATTCTTGGTACCATTCTGGTAAATCTCCTCTGTACCTCTCCAAGGCCTTGACATCCTTCCTGAAATGTGATGCACAGAATTGGACACAATAATCCAGCTGAGGCATAATCAGTGGTTTAATGAAGGTTTAGGAAAACGTCCTTGCTTTTGTATCCCATGGCTCCAATATTTACTGTGAGCAAAGGGGAGGAGTTTTGTTCAGGTCAGCTAAACTCCAGAATGTGCCTCTTCTTTGTCTAGCAGTTTCACCACCTGGAAGCTAGCTTGATTGTCGGGTGAGGAATCTTCTGTAGCATTTTAGCATGGGAGTGGGTGTCCAGATCCTATGGGTGATGCTTCCTGATCCCTAATAGGGAGTGTCAGATCCAGGGGTTCCAATCCCCGATCCAGGGGATCTGAGTTCCCCATCCTGGGGTGTGGGGGGGGGGGGGTTGGTCCAATATCAGGGGACTGGATGTGGATGGGGGAATGGTCTGATGGCCGGGGAGGCGGAGTCCAATGGCAGGTAGATAAAAAAGGTAAATTTGGTGGGCTGGGAGCACTGTTCCTCTCGGCTTGCCAATGCAGTAAAAGCACTTAGCTTTTCCACAAAGCATGTGAACCTCCAGGTCTTTCTGCTTCTGCATCCCATTTAGAATTTTAGCAGTTAGTTTATATCACCTCTCACCCTTCTTCCTTCCAAAACACATTACCCAGCTCTCTTCTCTGCCTCTTCCCTAGACTGCCCACTGACCTTCTAGTTGTACTCGACCTGCCTGTCTCAGCTCCAACCCTGCCCTACCTTTCCACCCACCCACTTTACAGCTTAATTTCTGTTTTGGCCAGGTTCAAAATACTGGTGTAAAAACAAAAGTGCTGGAAAATACTCAGCAGGTCTGACAGCATCTGTGGAGAGAGAAGAAAAGTTAACATTTCAGGTCAGTGACCTTTCATCAGAACTGGCAAAGGTTAGAAATGTAATAGGTTTTAAGCAAATAAAGTGGGGGTGGGGCAAAAGAGAACAAAAGGGGAGGTGTTGATAGGACATAGGGTCACAGAGAATAACTGACAAGGAGGTCATGGGGCAAAGGCAAAGAGTGTGGTGAAAGACAAAGCGTTAGTGCAGAGAGGGTGTTAAAGGACATAATAATGAAAGCACTAGCCAAAAGCACAAACATGAAAAAAAACAGTGGGCAGGCATATGGTAGAACAAAAATTGAATGATGAAACAAAGTAAAATAAAATGAAATAAAAATAAAAAGTTAAACGAAAAATAAAAAAGGGAGGGCCAGTCATGCTCTGAAATTACTGAACTCAATTTTCAGTCCGGTAGGCGATAGCAGACCTTCCACAACAGCGCTTCTGATATGTCTTCCTTTTTCCTTATCTGAGGATTCCCCCACCCACTGCAGTTGACAGGGCTCTCAACCCGTGTCTGACCCATTTCCCGCACCTCTGCCCTCACCCCTTCCCCTCCCTCCCAGAACCGCGACAGGGTTCCCTTTGTCATCACTTTCCAGCCCACCAGCCTCCACATCCAAAGGGTCATCCTCCGCCATTTCCCCCACATCCAGCGTGATGCCACTATCAAACGCATCTTCCCCTCCCCTCCCCTATCGGTATTTCAAAGGGATCTTTCCCTCCGTGAAACCCTAATCCACTCCTCCATTACCCCCACCACCTCATCCCCTTCCCACAGCACCTTCCCTTGCAATCACATGAGATGTAATACCTGCCCTTTTACCTCCTCTCTCTTCACTCTCCAAGGCCCCAAATACTCCTTTCAGGTGAAGCAGTGATTTACTTGTACTTCTTTCAATTTCTTATACTGCATTCATTGCACCCAATGTGGTCTCCACTACATTGGGGAGACCAAATGCAGATTGGGTGAATGCTTTGCAGAACACCTCTGCTCAGTCCGAAAACCTGACCCCGAGCTTCCTGTTGTTTGCCATTTCAACACACCCCCCTGCTCTCATGCTCACATCTCTGTCCTGGGCTTGCTGCAGTGTTCCAGTGAACAATAACGCAAGCTCGAGGAACAGCATCTCATTTACCGATTAGGCACATTACAGCCTGCCGGACTGGACATTGAGTTCAATAATTTCAGAGCATGACTGCCCCCCCCACTTTTATTTTTAGTTTTACTTTTTATTTTTATTTCATTTTATTTTAGTTTGTTTCATCATTAATTTTTTTCGACCATGTGCCTGCCCACTGTTTTTTTCATGTTTATGCTTTTGGCTAGGGCTTTCATTACTTTGTCATTTAATACCCTCACTGCCCTAACGCTTTGTCTTTCACCATACTATTAACACACTCTTTGCCTTTGCCCCATGATCTCCTTGTCAGTTATTCTCTGTGATCCTATGTCCTATCAAAACCTTCCCTTTTGTTGTCTTTTGCCTCACCCCCACTTTACTTGCTTAAAAACTATTACATTTCCAACCTTTGCCAGTTCTGATGAAATGTCACTGACCTGAAACGTTAACTTTGCTTCTCTCTCCACAGATGCTGCTAGATCTGCTGAGTATTTTCCAACACTTTTTGCTTTTATTTCAGATTTCCAGCATCTGCAGTATTTTGGTTTTATTAAAATACTGGTGTCACTGGTTGCAACAGTGCAATCACTTCCTCTGCTCTCTAGCCCTGCTCCAGCATTCTCACCTTTCCCTACCTTTCCACAGCATCTCCAGATTTTTATGCAGCTATAATCTTCTCCAACCAGTCTCCAACTTTCACCATTCTTTCCTTAGCCACCTCTAAAAATGCTCCTGCTTCTCCTGCTTTTTAACCCTCCTCTACTCCCTATTCTTCCTAGTATCTAACCTGGCTCTACTTTCACTCTCTGGTCTCCAGTTTCACAGTCCTGCCCAAGGCTCATGTTACGACCAGGTGTGAAAGGTGGCTCGGGGTATTTTACTGTCTTCACCTGGTCTTATTGTAACAGAGTTTAATTTTTAAACACACTGTGTTTTGAGCTTCCCCTTTGGTGAATTCTTGTTCACCACTTTCCAATTATAAGGCAAAGAAATGAGCCAGATTTTCTTAGGTTTAAAGAAGAAAAGTGAAATTTATTAAAACTTACTTAAACTCTAAGTTGGTTAACTCCTATGGATACACGCCATGCCCACGCTAGCATGTACATGCGAGACGCACATGCAAATAGAGACAGAAAAGAGAGGAAAAATAAAATGGAGAAGTTTGAGGCAATCTCTGAAGAGGGCTTTTTTTACTGTGCTTCGAGCTCACTGTAGGGTCCTTGATTGTAGGTAGTCTTTCTTTTTGTTGGGGCCCAGTATTCTTCTTAAACCTTGTTCACTGTAGGAGTCTTTTCTCTCTTGGGGTTCATATGTCTTCAATGGTTTCTGCAGCTGGTGAGAGCAAGATGAGAGCAGATAGGAGAGAAGTCTTTTCCAGTCCAGGAGCAAACAGCTTTCTGACTTTTTAATCCTGTGGCCAGTTCAAATTCAAAAAACTCCAAGAGTCAGTTAGTCATGTGACTAAACTGGTCTTACCAGTCTGTTTGTATTGAGCCATCTTAGTAGTTAACCTGGAATGCTTCAATGTCTGGTAATCAAAAGTCCATCGTGGATTAAATTGGAGCAGGGAATGGTCCCTTTGTTCTTTGAAGTACTGTCTGCTATATGCTAATGTCTCTCTCCAGTCAAAGTCTCCAATTGTTTCTTAAAGCAAGTTCTTCCTTCATCAACAACAGTTTAAAAATCAATGTTCCTGTGGCAAAATTAATTTTCTTCATTCTTGGCAGGTGGGGGGCTTGCCTGACAGTTCAGTTCAATTATCCTCCACTTCACATAAAAACAGCACTTAGTCCTAGTTGGCCAGATAATGCCATGGGAAATTGTCTATCTCCATTTTTACCGTTTAGCTAATGATGCTACATTTTCTAAGACCTACATCACCAGCAGCTTATTAGGGTATTGCCTATAACATTCCATCCACAAAGATGCAAAATTGCAGAATCTCTGAATTTTTTTCTGTCCTGACCCAGTAAATCTAACATCTGATTTGAGAAACCTTCCCTATTCTTCCAGAGTAAAAGAATTGCTTTCACATGACACATCTTCATTTCTGGGTCTAGTGCACATGAGGTTACCCGCTTCTTTCAGTTTTATATCCAACAGATCATGCTCTAGTTTGTTTCCATAACAAAGTCCCTTGTTATGTGGACAGCTCATTTGTTTGCCTCACAATTATCTACCAGGAGAACTGGCTAGCTGCAAAGAAGCTCACCCCTCCACTCCCATCAAACACAAGCACCTCAGTCAACCCACTATTCAGAGACCAGAACTCTCATCGCTGCTCACCAGGACTGTTTGGAGTGGGACTCCGAACCATAACCTTGTGACTCAGAGGTGGAACGTGACCACTGACCTATGGATCATTCCTTATATTGCACATGTATAGTGACAATTTGTGAAAATATTTAGTAGTTGATTCCAAGGTACCTGCTAATGTTTGCTGAGGTCCAATCTTCTTCAGAACACTTCACGAATGAATTAAAGCACAGAATACCCAATAGCATGTTCAGCTGACTACGCCATGGCATCTCATTAATACAAGCTTGATTGAATTTTTTACGTTGCAGATAACAATGCACAACTTGTCTAAGCTGAGTTCGGAAAACTTCCTTAGCTCTCTTTTCCAATATATCCCTTTGTTTCCTAAACAAAACAATCAAAAATGTACACATATTACAGATTGAAAGAAAATTACATCAGTAAATTAAAAAAAATACACACAACTGGCAAACATTTTTCAAGCACTATTTTATTTTTGGATATTAATAGATAATTGCATTTTAAGTGAACTGTAAGCATTTCAACTATTCTGTACATATATCATACTCAATATAATGTACTCAAATTACAGATTCTTTCAAAAAATGCAGTATTCATTAGGACATGGTTCATCAATATCTCCTACTACTTTCACATCATGACCGAAGCATTCAATGGTTTTTGAAACAGAATTAAGTTTAAATAGAGGAAAATTTTGAATCTCTTCTTCACAAATAGATCCACAAGGTGGACAGGCCAAGTGAAATATTTAGTGGAAAGAATGCAAGAGGATATAATGAAATGTAAAATTTCCAGTTCTCTGAGTAGTTTCCGAAGGCAGAAACTTTCTCCTGGTGACTCCAATAATGTCCTTTTGTTCGAATATGAATGGTCTGTCTGTTGAATGGTTGAAGCTGGATTTTGGAACAGTATTTAAGGTAATCACGGAATGAATGCTGGAGGGAGCCTCGCAAGTGAGCAGCAAGAGCATAGCACTACACTCATAGATTAAGTGCAGGATGTACTTTAATGGCCTAACCAAGCCAGGAAAGATGAGTACCGTTGTACATTCACCTACATCCTGCTATGCACATCACCCCACCCTCTCACTCTACCTTCTTAAAGCTGCACTGTCACATGACTCCTCACACCCACTTACCTTGCATGCACACCCGTCCATCTCTAACTATGCACTTCCTCACATCCCCATCTATTCATCCATCACTGCCACTCATCCTCAACCTTATGCAATTTCATACCTCTCACTGGTAGTCATCCTCTCCAAATGCATTCCATCCATCGGGTGCACACTCACTCAGGGCACTGTTCTTTCCCTCATTGAAGAAGAGAGCAAAGAACATCAGGGAGAGGCAGAGAACCCAAAGTAGACCTCCACAGATTTCCCTCCTCTCAGCAGAGGAGGCGGCGCTGGAGATCAGTTGAGTCTTGGGGTCCCTGGCTGTTGGACATGAGGAGAAATGGGGCTCCCAAATACCTGGTGACACAATTAAATATCAGCGGCCTGTATGACATATGGCAGTCATGTTGACTTGTTTTCAACAACGAGTGAAATATGATCATCTTTATAATGATCAGTTGCATCATTCTTGCCTTGCCACAACTAATTTATGTCTTTTAACGGGGCGGCACAGTGGCGCAGTGGTTAGTACTACAGCCTCACAGCTCCAGGGACCCGGGTTCAATTCTGGGTACTGCCTGTGTGGAGTTTGCAAGTTCTTCCTGTGACCGCGTGGGTTTTCGCCGGGTGTTCCGGTTTTCTCCCACCGCCAAAGACTTGCAGGTGATAGGTAAATTGGCCATTGTAAATTGCCCCTAGTGTAGGTAGGTGGTAGGGAATATGGGATTACTGTAGGGTTGGTATAAATGGGTGGTTGATGGTCGGCACAGACTCGGTGGGCCGAAGGGCCTGTTTCAGTGCTGTATCTCTAAATAAAATAAAATAAAATAAATAAAACTCTGGGCTTTCACGCATGCAGCAGAGGTCAGTGGAGGTCAAGGATGACGATTCTTCAGAGGAGCTGAATCCTTCTGAGGATGCACCTTCACAGGACTCATGCAGATCATGCACTAACTCAAATACTCACACTTCGGTGACACCACTTCGACAGATAGCTTGGGTATATACCTGGTGGCTCACATTTCACAAGTGAGCAAGAGCGGATAGTGGAGTCAAGAACACGAGTGGCGGGTACAGACCTTGCAAAGCTCTGTTCAAGTGAACACAGCTGCTGTATCCTGGGGGCTGCGGATGAAAAGGAGAATCGTTGAGCAGCAGAGAATGTCAGATGCAGTAACAGGCCTTCCAAGCACACTGTCCATGATTGCCGAGAGAATGGAGGAGTCTGTCTCAAGAATGAGTGGGATAATGTTGCAGGACACTGGTGGCGAACCCGCTTCCGCCTGGCCTGGGGATCCGACACATATTTTGCCGGTCCCCGGGCTTTAATTAGTTTGAGGCGGGACTTCCACCTGCTTGAGGTAGGAAGTCCCGCCTATAGAGCTGCTGGCCAATCAGCGGGCCGGCAGCTCTCTGTCCCAGCAGCTCTCTGTCCCAGCAGCTCCACCGGGAACGGTGGCCACTGCTGGGACTGCACCCAGCAGTGCGGAGATGATATCGGGGAACCCTGGAACGCAGGTAAATTTTTGTTGCCTCGCCGGGGTGATCAGTCGGGGGGGGGGGGAGGGGAGGGGAGTGCTGGGTGTGGTTGAGGCATCAGGGGCGGCCCTCTGTTGGGCACAGAGTGCCCAATCATGATGTTCCCCCACCCTCCCAAGCCGTCAAAAGCCACCTGCTTTTGTCAGGTAGCTTTTCTTGGGACTTGGAGGCCTGCTTGCCATTGGTAAAATTCACGTGGAGGCGGGTGAAGGCCCTTCAGTGGCCATTAACTGGCCACATAAGGGCCTTGATTGGCCTGGGGCGGGTGGGGAGGGAAGGGCTCCCAGAGCCTCCTGCTCCATTTTACGCCACCCCCCTGCCACCCTCCCGCTCTTTGCGGGAGCGTAAAGTTCAGCGGAATGAGCCAAATCCAGCCTGCGCTACATAAAACTAGTCTGTACCTATTAAGGGGAGGTGCATTGTGGCTGGAGCAGGTTTGGAAGTTATTCCACAACTGATTCTGACCTGGGAAACTCAACTTAGGAAAGAGTGGGCTCCAAGATTCTCCAATGCTGCACTGGAGGTCTGGGTCGAGGAGGCGCAGAGGAGGAGAGGGGGCCTTTGAGACCTTCCAGACAAACTCTTACAAGGCAGTAGGACTAGATAGCTTTGGCGGTGCACGCCAAGAATCTATCCCTGAGGACCTGGATGCAGTACCGCAAAATGTTCAGCACCTCACACAAGAGGTCAAAGTTAGCGAATGTATTTCCAAATGCCACATCCTATCAACTGCATCACTAGCCTCAGACACTGCTCAATGCACAAAAATCCCATTAGTCACTTACCAACAATCTAGCTATCCGGATTCATATCTAACATCATATCTTCACCTCACCCTCACACATTCAGCACTACTGCATGCCTCACAGCATGTACACACTACCAGCTATTCAACGAAGACAGCCACATCACACAAATACATTGCAACACACTCAGTGACACACTCCCTCCTCTCTTGCAGGACAAGGTAGCACACAACCAGAGGCAGCAGGTGCTAACCAGTGTGGGACAGGCAAGGCTGTATATCTTTACCCCGTGGAGAGATGGCACTCGCCATCATTGGAGTAGCCATTGCTGAGGTTGTAGCCAGCAGTGGGGCTGAAATTATCTGAGATGACAGTATCCTCATAGCTAATCCTCCTTCCCACATCCTACTTCCATGCAGTGCGCAGCCAATTATATTAATAGAGGCGTGCAGCCCATCCAATTACTCAATGGGGGTGGTATTTGAGGTGCCGAATGCGGTGTCAAATGGAGCAACGTCTGCCACCATATTTAAAGCCCTGACAGCCCTCTTTTCATTCCTGCCTTTGAGTCATTTGCTGTTTGCTGCTAAAACTGGTGTTGGAGTGACTCCTGGATGCCCCCACCCCCAATAAGGGAGCCATAGTTTGGCAGAAGCAAGACACCCGGTGGCACCATGGTATTGCGATGCCTCCCTGCATATTCTCTTCCAGGCCGCAAGGAAAAGGCAAGAGGTCCTCTTCCTCAGGGATGGCAAGGCAAGGTCCTCCAGCCTTACCAAGAAAGTCTGTATGGAGATCACAGAGGAGGTAAGCAGCCATGGGGTCACCCCCGAACATGCATGCAGTGCAGGAAGAGAGTCAACGACCTCCTTCAGTCTGCCAAGGTGAGTGCTCCAAACCAGTCTCCTTTTTGGGGATTGCATGGTGGCCACACAGGAGGCATCACAAAGGAGCTGGCAAAGTGGGGGGAGTTAGGCGTCAACATATCCTGCCGGATGCATGGCTGCATCTCAGCCACAGGCCACTATCTTACGAAGCACACCCCCATCACCTCCCCTGAGAGCTGACATGGGGATGAGCCATATAGGAAACCCCAACAGGAAACGAGGTGTTGCCACGAGCATAAGTGTCCTGTAGCTCTTCCTGTGATGTATTGCTATCTTTCTCTTTCGATTTGCAGAAAAAGCGAGCCCCGAACAACATGGAGACCTCACGGACTGGCGGAGGAATTGCAGTCATATGGCCTCTCTCAGCAGCTGAGAGTGAAGCTTTGGAGTTTGTTGTGGGACGACCTGAAGAGAGGATCACCTTAAGAAGCTGTAAGTGAAGGTCACCGGAGGAAGTGATGTCACGTCACACATGACCAGGGAGTTTGGGGTGTAGCCAGACAGAGAGAGATGTGTTTAGATGTGGCTCATGCAGTAACTATTATAAAAACACATATTTTCTTTGGATATTACTTGTAAGCCTGTGAGTCTTAAAATAGTTCACATATCAAACGAACAAGTAATATTATATGGTGGCAGTGGTGGGATATATTTTTTCTGAAGACCACCAAATATTAGATCGTGGAAATGTTTGATTTTTTCTGAAGAACACACTATGAGAGAACAAAGAACAGCAGGTTGCCTACCTGGAGTGGCTGAAGATTTAGGCGAGAGCAGTTGGCAGGAAATCCCAAAACAGAGCAGTGAGCTAGGCTATAGACAGGACCCCGGAAGGAGTTGAAACTCTGAGTACGGTCGGCAATTTGCCAGGAGATCAGAGCTTTCAACTGATCTGGCAGTGGGTCGAAAAATTTGAAAAGCAGTTGCTGAAGGCATTACAGTTTTAGTTTTCTCATTTTTTTACTTCATGGGGAGGGCCTAAGCTGAAAAGAGAGGGAAGAGCTCAACAGCACCACTGGAGGTCCACAACACAGTGAGAAAGGCTGGTTGTGGCAGCTGCCTATACTGCAAGGTGCAACTGGCTGCAGAGAACAAAGCTGTCTCAGTTTTTAAAAATGAGCAATGCAAGCAGAAAGCAGCTGTGGTGTCTTACTCTTAAAGGGGCAAGCCTGCAGTAAACGAGTCTGTTTAAACAAGGAAAGAAATGTGCCTGTGTAAAGGAAACCTGTAAAAAGTCCTATATTTATAAAAAGCAGGATCATTAAGACAATGTCTTTCAGATATCCAGTTATAGATTGGAAGGCATAGGACATAACATATGAACTTAAACTGTTTTAACAACGAATCGAACTGTGTTTCCTGGATCAAGAAGTGAGTGAACCAGAGAAGCAAGCTATCAAGATTAAGATCGTACTGGGCAACGAGGGCCTGTAGTGGATCAATGCATCAGGATTGTCAGCTGAGGATCAGAAGGACCATAGCAAGATATGGAGGTAATGGTCAATTTCTGAGCATATAGGCTTGAGCTTATGACCTACCGGCAAATGCAAGATGAGTCCATTGACCAGTTTGTTGCGAGGTGCCGAGGCAAAGCTCAAGAATGCTACTTTGCAGATATCAAATTGTCAGAGTGTGTTATAGAACTAGTAATCATGTCTACCCCACTAGAGGCCTTTCAAAAAGACCTGCTAGAAGAGAAGAAATTATACACAATATATGCACTACTCAATAATGGAAGGAAATCTGACACTATCATGGCTGTGCGCCAACAGTTACAAGTGTTGGGGATGGCTATGACAATTGTTAAGCTAACCAAGGCTCAGAGGTCCGCTATGCCTTGGAGCATATGTGGCCTGACTCACCCAATTCACAGTTGTCCGGTGTACCAGGATAAAGCTTGTGGCATGCGAGGACATTGAGCAAGGTCGTGCAGAAGGCCGAGCTCAGATACTGCACAAAGTGGCAGACCTCATACAGAGAGAGCATCTGCAAGATAGGATAGCAAACACAACAAAAGGCATGCCAACACACAACAAAACCCCAAGCAGGAACAGCAGGTCAGTAGAGAAACAGATTGCCAAGAGGACACGGATGAAGAATGCACTCGTGTGAACAAGCATTTAATTTCATCCTTCCTAATCAACCTTGTCGAGCCCTGTAAGAATTTTGAATGCTTCAATGAAATCATCTCTCATTCTTCGAAATTCTGGAGAATAAAGGCCTAGTGTCCTCAATCGCTCCACATAGGACAATCCCGCCATCCCAGGAATCAGTCTGGTGAACCTTTGTTGCACTCCCTCTATAGCAAGTATATCCTCCCTTCGGTAAAAAGACCAAATCTGTACATCATACTCCAGGTACAGTCTCACCAAGGCTCTATACAGGTGCAATCTCACCAAGGCTCTACACAATTGCAGCAAAATTTCTTTACTTCTGTTCTTTGATCCTCTTGTAATAAAGGCCAACATCGCATCTGCCTTCCTAATTGCTTGCTGCACCTGTTAGCTTTCAGTGACTTCTGAGCAAGGATACCCAGGTCCCTTTGGACATCAACACTTACCACTCTCTTACCATTTGAGAAATATTCTGCATTTCTGTTTTTCCGACCAAAGTGGATAATTTCACATTTTTCCACATAATATTCCATCTGCCATGTTCTTGCCCACTCATTTAGCCTGTCTAAATCCCCCTGAAGCCTCTTTGCAACCTCCTCACAACTCACATTCCCACCTAGTTTTGCAGCATCAGCAAACTTGGAAATATTACATTTGGTCCTCACGTTAAAATCATTGATATAGATTGTGAATAGCTGCAGCCCAAGCACTGATCCTTGTGATACCCCATTAGTCACAGCTTGCCAACATGAGAATGACCCATTTATTCCCTCTCACTGTTCTCTGTTCATTAACCAATCGTCAATCCATGCCAGTATATTACCTCCAATCCCATGTGCTCTAATTTTGCTTACTAACCTCTTGCGTGGGACCTTATTGAAAGCCTTCTGAAAATCCAAATACACCACATCCACTCGTTCCCCATTATCTATTCTGTTAGCTACATCTTAAAAAACCTCCAACAGGTTTGTCAAGCATGATTTCCCTTTCACAAATCCATGTTGACTGTGCCCAATTCTACCATTATTTTCTAATTGTCCAGTTATCACATCCTTTATATACCGCTGATGTCAGGCTAACAGGTCTGTAGTTCCCCGTTTTCTCTCTCCCTGCTTTCTTAAATAGTGGGGTTATATTTGCTTCCTTCCAACCTTCAGGAACCATTCCAGAATCTATAGAATTTTGGAAGATGATCACCAATGCATCCACTATCTCTACAGCCACCTCTTTCAACACTCTGGGATGTAGATCATTAGTTCCATGAGATTTGACAACTTTCAGGCCCATTAATTTCTCCAGTACTACTTTTTTATTAATACTAATTTCTTTCAGTTCCTCATTCTCGCTAGTCCCTTGGTTCTCTAGTATTTCTGGGAAGTTTTTTGTATCTTCCTCCAGACAGACGCAAAGCATTTGTTTAGTTTCTCTGCCATTTCCTTATTCCCCATTATAACTTGTCCTGTCTCTGCCAGTAATGGGCCCACATTTGTCTTTACTAATCTTTTCCTTTTTACATACCTATAGAAGCTCTTACAGTTCAATTTATGTTTCTCACAAGTTTATTTTCATAGTCTGTTTTCTCTTTCTTTTTCAGTTTCTTGGTCCTCCTTTGCTGATTTCCAAAATGCTCCCCATCCTCAGGCTTATTACTTTTTTTGGCAACTTTATTAGCCTCTTCCTTTGATCCAATATAATCTATAACTTCTCTTGTTAGTTATGGTTGGATCACTTTCCTGTTGAGTTTTGTGTCTCAAAGGAATGTAAATTTGTTGTAAACCATGTATTAATTCTTTAAATGCTAACCATTACCTGTCTAACGTCATACCTTTTAATGTAGTTTCCCAATTTACCACAGCCAACTTACCCCTCATACCTTCATAGTTTCCTTTGTTTAGATTTAAGACCCTAATTTCAGATGAGTTACATCACTTTCAAACTTAATGTAAAATGCTATCATATTATGGTTATTCTTCCCTAGAGGCTCCTTTACGATGAGATTATTAATTAGCCCTTTCTCATTGCATAATATTTAGATGAGCACTTGAAACACCATAGCATACAAGGCTATGGACCAAGTGCTGAAAAATGGGATTAGAATAGTTAGGTGCTTGATGGCCGGCACAGACACGATGGGCCGAAGGGCCTGTTTCTGTGCTGCAAAACTCTGTGACTCTATGACACTAATACCAGATCTAAAATATCTCATTCTCTAGTTGGTTCCTCAATATATCATTCTAGAAAAGCATCTTGTATACATTCCTGGAATTCGTCCTCCATAGTATTCGTGGTAATTAGGTTTACCTAATTTTTGATCTGCCTCCGAACCTCCTGCTCCTCTCCTGCTGCTTCTCTCTGAATCTCCGAGGTTCTGGCGCGCTCCTTCCAAGGATTAGCTGCGGGCCTTGGCGGTATCTGGCAAATGGCTGCCCACCACTGATTTCACACGTTACTGACACCGTCTTTGCCAGAACTGGACAGTACATCCACAGAGGGCATTGGTTTTCGCTGCCATTGCTGGATTCTCCCAGGTGCAGAGCATTATTGATTGCACCAATGTGGCCATCAAGATACCCAATGGCTGTCCACTTAGATTCATCAAGAGGAAGGGCTTCCACTTCGTCAATGTTCAGCTGGTCTGCAACCACAACAGCTGCTTTCTCCTTGTGTGGTCTCGCTTTCCTGGCAGCTGCCATGACCTCCTTCATCATCAGCCAGTCCCGGCTGCCTCAGATCTTCACTTCAACCCCCAAAGTACGTGGATAGATCTGGGCGATAAGGAATATCCCTTGAAGACATGGCAACTCACCTCTCTACAGGAATCCCAGATAGAGGCACAGATGTGACACAAACACTGCCACCTGTTCAGTAGGATAGCCATTGAGCATGCCATTGGGCTTCTGAAGATGTGATTCTGGTGCCTGGACTGGTCAGATGGCACTCTCCAATGCACTCCTGCATTGCTCTCCATAACATGGACCTCCAGAGAGGAGTGGACCTTGAAGAGGGTGAGGCCCTGGAAAGAGACAGCTCATCAGGGGAGGAGCAGCAGGCAGCAGGAGGTGAGAGAGGTGAAGGAAGAGGAGGCTGAGGGAGATGGTGTTAAACATTGAGGTGCCCATGCTGTACAATAAGGTGACCTTCTTCTGCCACCCTCTGGGAAGAGGACCTCCATCTTCTCCCTCACAGCCTCCAGCATTAGATCCAGGTCGGCATCGATGAAACGAGGGGCAGCCATGCCTCCGGGTGCCAAGCCGCCGGCTCTCCTGTGACATCTCACTTCCCTTTGGTGCTGTGGAAGGCTTTGGGACAACCAGCAGATTTCTCCCACAGGGCAACCAGCAGCTTCAGTGATGGCTGCTGTGGGGAGTCTAAATCAGTTCCACACTTCATCTGACCTGCCTCCATTCCACCCCACTGGCTCTAATTGGACAGGAAACCTGTCTCCATACCAATTAAGGGCTAACAAACATGAAAACTTTAACTTTAATCCGTTTCCCACCAGAGGCAGGTTTCTGACCCAAAAACAAATCCAGCTCCTGTTTCCCGCCACTGTGGTGCAAAATTCAGTGAAAATGAAGTGATGCATCAGTTATAGAGAGCCTTGGCCAGACCTCATCTGGAATTCAATTTTGCGCACCAAACCTGAGGAAGAGTTATATTGATCTTGGAAGGAATACAGCACAGATTCACCAAAATGATACCAAGGCTAATTAGAACAAGTTGCAAAAACTTGCCTTGTACTTCCTTACATTTATAGAAGGTTGAGGAATGATCTAATTGAGGTATGAACGAAGTGATTCGCTAACATAGATACAGAGAAACTATTTCTTCTAATTAGTGAATCTAGAACAAGAACATATAATCTAAATTTACAGCTCGGTCATTTAGGAGAAAATTAAGGAACTGATATTCAAAAGTGAGGAAGTGATGCTTCAGTTCCACACAAGGCATAGTAGAAATCTGGATCTGGTTGCTGGGTCAATTGATATCAAGAGATATCACAGCCCCACTTTCTCTAAGGATTTCAGTGTGAATACCATCAGGATCAGCAGCAGATTCAGCCTTAAGTGTCCAAACCTTTACTAAGAATAATTCTGAACCAATCACCAGAGAGCATCTCAAGATGGAGGCGCCCTCATGTTCCCACTCCAACAGCAGCAGCACCTACCTCTGCTAGTGGGGCTTCCAAGGTAGCAGGCCTTCTGATTGGGTCTGCAGCCTCAGGGACCCGCACACAATCTTTAATTGGATGGCAGACCCTGAGGAGGCAAATTGGCTGCCTTCAGGAAGATCTCCCATTTGGGCGCCCTGATAGGCAAAGCAGGGTTGGGACCCGGAAATTGTCCCAACTTATGCTCATAGCCTAAGCATCAGCATCACATCGCTCATTTTCAGCAGCTGCAGCAGATGGATAGAAACCATTCAACATCACAATTACATCTTGGATACCAGACAAATATGCATCGCTGGTTCTTCCAAGATCCGATGCGATCTTGACCATCCACCAACTCATAAGAGCCTTGTGTCACTATCAGACCTATCCACCATACCTCTTTATGATAGATATCATGGGATATAGTATTTTATAGACATTGGAGCTTGCCAGATGTGCTGCAATAGTATTTTCAGGTCTTGTGATTTTCTATGTAATATTTGGAAGGAAATCTTTGGGTGGAATCTTTTACCCTTAGGCTATGAGCATAAGTTGGGACAATTTCCGGGTCCCAACCCTGCTTTGCCTATCAGGGCGCCCAAATGGGAGATCTTCCTGAAAGCAGCCAATTTGCCTCCTCAGGGTCTGCCATCCAATTAAAGATTGTGTGCGGGTCCCTGAGGCTGCAGACCCAATCAGAAGGCCTGCTACCTTGGAAGCCCCACTAGCAGAGGTAGGCGCTGCTGCTGTTGGAGTGGGAACATGAGGGTGCCTCCATCTTGAGATGCTCTCTGAAAAGGTGGCAATTTAATAAAATAAACAGTTTCCGCAGCTGTGAGACCACCCCTGTGGAGGGGAAATCCCGCCACAGGAGGGCCAGCGGCAGCAGCTGTGACCCACTGATGGCCATGGCTACGGTGTGGGGTACGTTGGTGAAGGAGGCCTAGCAGCCCTTCAGGCAAGCCGCCAGCAAGCCACCTCCAGGAACCTGCTGGGCTTGGTGCGAAGTGGGGGAGAGAGCAGGGGCGCTGGCTGTCCGTTGCTGGGAAGATCCTGGTGGCGGCCCCAATCAGCCCACAAATAAGCACTTAATTATGGAGATTGGCTACCTGTCACTGCCAGGTAGGTAGCCTCCACAGGTGATGACCCACCCCAGGAAGTTCACCCGGAGGCAGGGGCACATCGGGCCACTGACCTGACCCCAACTTCAGTGAAATTCATCCCGGTCCTGCTTTCAGGCTCGCCTCTGCAGGACCGGGAAGATTCCACCCTTTATTATCGTCAAATTAACAGTGAGGTTATGACATGCTTTTATCTTTTCTGTACTTTTGTATGGATTTCACATGCAGTTAACAATAGCACAGGAAGGGAAACAAGTGAGGATATTGAAAATTTGGTGCTACCAGAAGTTCTATGAATTTACAATACTGCGTGCAACACCAGTATTAAGGCAACTCACTGAAGTCAAAAAAAGACCTAAAGTGAATCTGTGGGCTGAATTTTACCGGTCCCTTGACGCCACCGGTCGTGGCACGGGGGCCGGTAAAATATCGCGGGGAGAGGCCCGCCTCGACCCACAACGTCGAGAAGGGCCCGCCACATATTACCGGCGGCAGGGAGACCTTGGTGCCCTCCACGCCGTCCCCCCCCCGCCACCCGCCGCATGGCAGCAGACCCCTCATCTGCATATTTAAATTGACATTAAGTACATTCAAATGAACTTACCCGCCGTCCTATGCTGATTCCACGGCCTCCATTCGGCCTTCACGCGCCTTTGGAACTCCGCATGGAATTCCGAGGCGAGAACCTGGTGAGGAGGGGGGGAGTAATAAAAATTTCAGGGCGGGAGGGTTGGAGGAGCGGGGAAATCAATTTTTATTGGATGTGGGGATGATGGGAAGGGGTTATAAGCCAAATGTTATAAGTTTAGGGGGTAAAGTTCGGGTAGGGAAAATGGAAATTCTTGGTCATGTCAGGCATTGAAATGACCACTGGGGGTTGGGGAAAGGCCATCCACATATTTCATATTGTTTAATAAAAATTTAATAATGCTGCCTGTTTAAAAATTTTAAGTAATTCTAAGGGCTTAAAGCTCTTTAAAAATGGTGCCGGCACCTGCGCAGTGGCGCCGGACGCTGTTGTCAGGGACGGGGAGGCCGCCCCAACATGTCATCGGGGGGCGGGCGCTCCGCCCCCACTATTTAAATGAGCCCCCACACAAAATATTGCGGTGTTATAGGTAAATCAATCGTGTGGCCGGTCATTATCTTCTACCAATGGTGCTTGAGGAGAGAAGGAATGGAAGAGGAGGAAAGGTTGAACAAGCTGGTAAAAAAAAAGTGCGAACATACACTAGGGTACAGAAACAGCAGTGATGTCAATTAAAAGCAATCAAGGCCAGTAATTAAAAACCATTCAGACATATAGCAGGGTCGTTAATAACATGCAGAAATCTTAGCTACCTTTGTGCAGTTGGGTCCGTCTTAAAGGCCGGATTCCTGAGAAAGTTGTCCAGGAGTTCCTTCAACTTTACTTTTTCCTTTTTTGGTTTTTTGCTCACAGGATTCTGAACAGTGGGAAATAATATTTATTGCATTGAAATTGCAAATTTCCAAATGAATGATTTCCCCGAATTAATTTCCTAAATTCTATAAATATTGTGAACTAAGGCAACATTATTCAACTGTGCATTCATGTCCAACTTCACTGACTCCAGTGTGCTTTTACATTTGAAAAACAATATCAAAATATTAATTCTTATGAGCAACTGCATTGTGTTTCAGGCTTCAAAATCAATAAAATATTGTACGTTTCTATAAAATACTTGAGCACATGTACAATGAAGTAACTTATTGTGCAAGTATGGATGTAAGGCTCGGTTTTGTCCATGCTAGAAGTAGGGATAGCTAGCTTTACTGAATTTTGAATGGGCTCTCTGCACGTGGAAAATGTATAAGGGAAATCTGGTCTGGAAGCCAGTTGGCTACAAGGTGCAAAATTAAAATGAAAGGGAAATAGTCTGTAATTGGAGTGCAGACAGTGCACAATAAGGACATACCATAGCCTATCTCCTTCAGTTGCAGGAATTGCAGTGAAAGAGCCTTGTTTGATGCTGAGGATAATATCCAAGCGCAAACTACATAGTTAAAGGTAACTGATCAGACGAATCTCCCAGGTCCACCAGGCAGCCAAACAGTGATCACTTCAACTCTCCAAAATCCACAAAAAATCTCTTTTAACAGTTTCAGGTATCATCTTCAACTGCTCCACAAGCAGTCAATATGCAGCTGCATGAGGCTGCTGTCATTTTCCTCTAACAAGAGATGGGCTGTTCCATGGAAATAGGAATTTCACTGGGAGCAAACGACCTGAAACGGGGACAATCTGCCAGGGTCTAGGGTGGGTGGAACTCTTGATTTACTGTAAGTGCACTGGGGTTCATCAAATTGAAAAATCCCAACAGCCAACCATCCATTCATTTTCTTGGGATGTTCAAATAATGAAAACACCACTCACCAACACTCCCCCCTGCTCTCATGCTCACATCTCTATCCTGGGCTTGCTGCAGTGTTCCAGTGAACATCAACACAAGCTCGAGGAACAGCATCTCATTTTCCGATTAGGCACACTACAGCCTGCCGGACTAAACATTGAGTTCAATAATTTCAGAGCATGACGGGCCCCCCATTTTACTTTTATTTTTAGTTATTTTTTCTTTTTTTACATTTTTTACAATTTTTTTTTTTTGTTCATTTCATTTCATTGTAGTTTGTTCAGTTTGCTTACCCACTGTTTTTTTTTTCATGTTTGCACTTGCTGCTGTTCAATATTCATTCTGTTAACACCCTATCTGTACTAATGCTTTGTCTTTCAACACACCATTAACATATTGTTTGCCTTTGCTCCATGACCTATGGAGCTATGTGGCCTTGTCCAATCTACACCTTCTTCTTCGTTATCTCTTGCCCCACCCCCGGCTCACTTGCTTATAACCTTTGACATTTCTTATATTTGCTAGTTCTGAAGAAGGGTCACTGACCCGAAAGGTTAACTCTGCTTCTCTTTCCACAGATGCTGCCAGACCTGCTGAGTGGTTCCAGCATTTCTTGTTTTTAACTCACCAATAAAAGCAGGAAAGGTACTTGTATTTGTGTATAGAATTACTTTTCTGTAGCCCAAACCCATCTACATATTTACACAATTGTATCTCTTTATTTCCATGTAAGCCCTGATAGACACATGGGTTCGATCTAGAACAAGTAGAAACAAGGTGCACAGAGGCCTGGGAGAGACATTTAGAGTTAGAAATAATATAGAATGAGATGTGATCACAGAAGATACAAAGAAGGCTAATTTAGGTTTGGAGTGGATGTGTGTCAATCCACAAAATGTTAATAAGGTTGGTAATCTGCAGGTGCAAATAGCCAGGTGGGATTATGATGCAGTGGTGATGACAAAGATCGGACAAATGAAAAGGGAGGATTGGAGGCTAAATATTCTAGGGTACAAATATTCAGGAAAGGTAAGGATGGAAAAAAGAATGAGGGATAGCAGTTTTGATTAAGGAAAATATTATAGTGCTAGAGAAAGAGAATATCCTTAAGGAGTCAAAGACAGAATCTATTTGGTTAATGTTAAGAAACAATAGAGGAGCTATTATACTACATTGTACATTTTATAAGCTACAAAATAGTGGCAGGGAGGTAGAGGAGTAGATTTTCAGGGAAATTACTGAGAGGTGCAAGGACTATAGGGTATTAATAATGGGGCAGTAATTGCGTTAAGGGCAGTGAGGGGGAAGAATTTTTGAAGTGTTCAGGATAGAACTTTCTTGATTCTACCAAATAAGGAAGGAGGTGTTACTGATTCTAGTCCTGGGAAATGAAGTGGGTAAAGTAGAGAATGTCACAGTGGGGGAGCATCTTGAGAATAGTGATCATTGTGTCATAAGGTTTGGATCAATTTTGGAGAAGGACAAGCAATAAAAAAAATACAAAACTGGAGAAGGACTAATTTCAGCGAATTGAAGAGTGCCTAGGTAAATTGGAGTCAAAGACTGTAATGTAATGGTGCCCTTTAAAGGGAAGATGGTTCTGGTACAGTCCAGGTACATTCCTGCAAGGGGTAAAGGGTGTGGGCAGCCAAAGCCAAACTTTCCTGGATGATGGAGTTAGAGAGCAGGATGAAAAATAAAAAGGGGAAGTATGACAAATGTCAGTTTGATAATTCAAGGCTGAATATAAAAAAGAGGAAAAGTGAAAAAGGAATTAAGAGGGGGCAAGGAGACAATGCAAGAATAGATTGCCAGCTAACATAAAGGGGAATCCAAAGGTTTTCTATAGTCAAATTAACAATAGAAGGGTTGTTAGATGAATGGTGGCGCTGACTAAGGACCAAAATGGAGATCTAATGGTGGAGGCAGAGGGTCTAAATAAGGTACTCAATGAGTACTTGCTTTGGCATTTATCAAGGGATAGAGCTTTGCCAAAGCTATGGTAAATGAGGAGGGTGTCACAATACTGGATGAGATAAAAATACAGAGGAAGAACTAGAAAGGCTGGCAGTACTTAAAGTGGATAAGTCACCCAGTCCGGATGGGGTGAGTCTTATGTTGCTGAGGTAAGTAAGGGGACAAATTGTAGAGGTGCTGGCCACAATCTTCCAATCCTCCTTAGAAAGAAAGGTAGTGCCAGAGGACTGGAGGAATGTAAATATTCCACACTTGTTTTAAAAAGGGGAGAGAATAAGCCGGAAATTATGGGCCAGTCAGTTTAACATCGAAGGTGGGGAAGCCTTTAAAAACATTAATGTGAGAGAAAATTGAACAAGTATAGACTAATAAAGAAGACCAACATGGATTTCTCCTCGTTCAATTAGGGACAGATGACAAATAGTGGTCCAGCAAGTGACACCCAGACTCATACCCACCACCGCAAATTTAACACAACTGAGTATTGTGTGGCTCTAAAAATAAACGGCATCAATTCGTCTGTGGCCAGTTTGCAACATTTGGCAAGTGGTGAACATATTGGACAACATTGGTTTACATAGAGTAAATAAACAGAAAATGTTTCCAATGGCTGAAGGATTGATGACCAGAGGTTTAAGGTGATTCAAAAGAACCCGAGACGATGTGAGGTAAAGGTATTTTATGCAATGAGTGGTTAGGATTTGGAATGCACTGCCTGTGATATGTGATGAAAGCAGATTCAATAGTAGCTTTCAAAAGAAAATTGGTACTGAAAGAGAAAAAAAAATCAAAGAGATTTGGGAAAAGAACCGGAATCGGACGA
Source organism: Heterodontus francisci (assembly GCF_036365525.1). Taxonomy (NCBI): domain Eukaryota; kingdom Metazoa; phylum Chordata; class Chondrichthyes; order Heterodontiformes; family Heterodontidae; genus Heterodontus; species Heterodontus francisci. Next base: position 7,535,222 of record NC_090397.1, read on the forward strand.
ATTGGATTGCTCTTGTCAGGCAAGACCCCCACCTACCAAGACTGAACACACATTACTTCATCACATGAACATTAAAACTTAAAACTGCAAGTCCCTGACTGGAAGGATATTTGCATAGTAACTAGCAATGTTGGAACAATGGGGACCCAGTCGGTGCTTCCTCAATACACAGAAAAAGTGGTCAGACTAGTTTTTGTCACATGACTACCTGGCTGTTGCAGAGAATTTGAACTTCCAACAAAGGATTTAAACTCAGAATGCCGTGTGCTCCTGGAACTGAAGCAAGAATTACAGCCTCTCCTGTCTGCCTCCCATCTCTTTCCCACAGAACTGAATCTTGTGAAGCCTCCTACGTGAACAAGGTTTAAGAATACTGGGCCCCAATGAATACCGACAAGCAAGTGAGCTCGAAGCACCGTAAACAAGAAACTCTTCTGAAATTGCCTCAGACCCTTCTCTATTATATTTTCCTCTTCTCTTTTCTATCTGCATGTGTATATCGCATGTGTATGCTAGTGTGGGTGCGTCGTATATCCATAGGTGTGAGCCATATTAGAGTTTAAGTTTAAGGTTTCTTCTTTCAACCTGAGAAAACCTGGTGTGCTCATTTATTGCCTTAGAATTGGAAAACTGTGAACAAGGATTCACAAAAAGGGGAGCTCAAAACACTGTGTGTTTAAAATTAAACCCTGTTACACTAAAACCAGGTAAAAACAGCAAAAGACCCCCAGACACCTATCTCACCTTGCTGTAACAGAAATTTGGGTGCTAGCGTCCAGGATTTCACCCACAGACAAATGAGTGAAATTGGAAGTGGGAAGCCAAATTATTCCCAATCAAAAAAGGCAAAGAGTAATACAGGTTTTCTTGTGGTTGTGTATAATTGAATACTAACATGTCTGCAACTGAAGCTAGTAGCACACCAAGCCAGGGTGAAGTAACTTGGGATAAGTTAAAAGCACTGTATGTCGACAGTTGAGGAAAATGGCTGAGCAATGTGGGATTACTGTACGTGGCAAGGCTAGGAAGTCTGAACTCCTAAGGCTAGTGGCCAACCATTTTTCCCTTGAATCTGAAGAAGCAGAAATAGGGTTAGAAGTAGACTCTGACAGGGTATTGTTAGCAAAGATACAATTGGAACAAAGGAAACTTGAGTTTGAGGAAAGAGAAAGGGAGAAAGAAAGAGCCTTCCAAAAGGAATGTGAAGAAAATGAAAGGCAGGAGGAGGAACGAGACAGGAAAGAGAGAGAGACAGAAAGAAAATTCCGGAAAGAATGCGAAGAGAGTTGAAGTGGCTTGAGTTAATTAGGGAGCGACAGAGTAACCCCAGTGAAAGCATGGCCAATATGGAGGAACATAATGCAGGGTTGGGTACAAGATTGCTAAAACTCGCTCAATTCCAAAATTCAATGAGGAAGATGTGGAAGATTTTTTGTGTCTTTCGAGAAACTGGCAAGGCAGCTAAAATGGCCAGCTGAGACTTGGTCTCTTTTACTGCAAAGCAAACTAACCAGAAAAGCCCATGAGGTTTATCCCTTGTTGCCAGATGAGAGTTCATCAAATTTTGAACTGACCAAAAATGCTATCCTTGGGGCATATGAATTAGTACCTGAAGCCTATCGCCAAAAGTTTAGAACCCTCAAAAAGCAAACCAGTCAAACTTACCTGGAGTTCGAAAGAAGTAAGCAGCTGGCTTTTGACCAGTGGCTGAGGGCTTTAAAAATACAACTCAGCTAAAGACTCTCAGAGAAGTAATCCTGTTAGAGGAATTTAAAAACGCTCTCCCATTCTCAATAAAAACTCATGTCGAGGAGCAGTGGGTTCAGGGAGCCCTGCAAGCGACCGTTCTGGCCAATGAGTTTGCTTTAATTTATAAGTGGTTTCCCAGGGCAGAACCTTTCCAAATCACCCCCACAAATCCAAAAAGGACAAAGGGTGGGAAGGTGATAGAAGATCAGGCAGTCCTGGAAGAGAAAGGAAAACAGGAGACACGGGGGTCCTCCTCCAGCCAAAATGGAAGGTGCTGTGAGCAAGACCGAGACCCGGAGACCTGTGTGCTTCCATTGTAATAAGGCAGGGCATTTAAAAGCTGACTGCTGGAAACTAAAGGCGAAACCAATAGTGTGGTAGTGGTAATCAGGGCACACGCACTCAGCGAAGACGAGGGCCTGATGGAAAACACGGAACGAGCTGTGGCTTTGACTGCAGTAAGGGTGCAACCCAGGAAGCTTAATACGGCCAGTGCAGGAAAATTTAATAGGATTCCTGTAAGTTATCAGGGTTTTGTATTTGAACGGAAAGCAACCCCATATCGTCGCTATCGCTATAAAATGAAGGGTAGGTAGTTACTTATATCTTAGAGTAGGTTAAAGGTTCGGCACAACATCGTGGGCCGAAGGGCCTGTACTGTGCTGTACTGTTCTATGTTCTATATCCCTCGAGTGGGGCAAGCAAGCCATATTGATTCTCAGGAACACAGGGGCCACCAGATCCCTTTTACTGACCTTTCCCCAAGAGAGTGCAGTGAACACCAAAATGGTGGTGAACGGTATTGGAGAGCAGTGTATGCCTGTACCTGTACACTGGGCACACCTGGGACCAGTGACTGTAGGGATTGTCCCTAGTTTGCCTGTGGACGGGGTTGACCTGCTCCGAGGTAATGAACTGGCGGGGGTGAAGGTGGTAGACCCCCCAGCAGTGAAAGGAAGACTGCAGAAGGTCAGAGAGACAAGGCAATGGCAGGAGACGGACCCCTGCAGTTCCCCTGAATGTGTAGTGGATCAGGCCATGATCAAACCAGCTTCACCATGGGAGACTACATTGGCACTGCAGGCAGATGACCATGAGGTCTGCCTGTCTGAGACTTTCTTTGGAAAGTTAGGAGAGCCAGGGAATGAATTAAATGGATTTTCCCTAGGTGAGGCTCAGCGAGCTGACCCAGTATTGCGAGAGTTAGCGCAGGCTGCCCAGTCTGAAAGTGATCAGATGGAGTTGCTGCTTGCTGCTATTTAAAGAATGAGGTACTGATGAGGAAATGGAATTCTCCTCACAGACCCGAGGGCAAGGAGTGGACAGTAGTTCACCAGTTTGTGGTGCCACAGAGATACCAGGGAGAAATATTAAGAAGGGGCCATGAGACTACAGTGGCTGTACATGCCGGTATACGAAAGACCGAAGCCTGCATAAGATAGCAGTTTGACTTGCCAAAACTCCACAAGGATGTGGTGGAGTACTACAGGAGTTGCCGCATGTGCCAGATTGAGGGGAAACACCAACCTACAGAGAAACCAGCAGCCCTAAGTCCTGTACCGGTGTTAGGAGGACCGTCCAGCAGAGAGCTGGTGAACTGTAAGGGACCCCCGCCATGGACAAAAGGGGACAGGCAGGCACACGGCTGGCAAAGGTTTAGAAAGAAAAGGGGGAAAAATGACCAACAGGGCAGGTTAAAGGAAGTCCGGGAAGATCTCCGGATGAAAACCCCTACTGCCTGGTCAACCCAATCCCGAAAAACGTGAAAAGTTAGACCCCACAGCCTCCGATGTGAATGCAGAATCTAGAAGCACCCCAGCACAGTTGCTAGCAGCATTTACAGGAACCTGCAGAGACAAAGGGAGACCTCTAGGGGCAGAGAACGAACAAAGAACAGTACAGCACAGGAACAGGCCATTTGGCCCTCCAAGCCTGCGCCGATCTTGATGCCTGTCTAAACTAAAACCTTCTGCACTTCCGGGTCCGTATCCCTCTATTCCCATCCTATTCATGTAGTTGTCAAGATGCCTCTTAGATGTCGCTATCGTACCTGCTTCCACTACCTCCCCCGGCAGCAGGTTCCAGGCACTCTGTACACCTCTGTGTAAAGAACTTGCCTCGCACATCCCCTCTAAAATTTGCCCCTCGCACCTTAAATCTATGTCCCCTAGTAACTCACTCTTCCACCCTGGGAAAAAGCTTCTGACTCTCCACTCTGTCCATGCCACTCATAACCTTTTAAACCTCTATCATGTCGCCCCTCCACCTCCGTCGTTCCAGTGAAAACAATCTGAGTTTATCCAGCCTCTCCTCATAGCTAAGGCCCTCCAGACCAGGCAACATCCTGGTAAACCTCTTCTGTACCCTCTCCAAAGCCTCCACGCCCTTCTGGTAGTGTGGCGACCAGAATTGCATGCAATATTCTAAGTGTGGCCTAACTAAGGTTCTGTACAGCTTAGGCATGACTTGCCTATTTTTATACTCTATGCCCCGACCGATGAAGGCAAGCATGCCATATACCTTCTTGACTACCTTATCCACATGTGTTGCCACTTTCAGTGACCTGTGGACCTGTACGCCCAGATCTCTCTGCCTGTCAATACTCCTAAGGGTTCTGCCATTTACTGTATACTTCCCACCTGTATTAGATCTTCCAAAATGCATTACCTCACATTTGTCCGGATTAAACTCCATCTGCCATTTCTCCGCCCAAGTCTCCAACCGATCTATATCCTGCTGTATCCTCTGACAATCCTCATCACTATCCGCAACTCCACCAACCTTTGTGTCGTCTGCAAACGAACTAATCAGACCAGCTACATTTTCCTCCAAATCATTTATATATACTACAAACAGCAAAGGTCCCAGCACTAATCCCTGCAGAACACCACTAGTCACAGCCTTCCATTCAGAAAAGTACTCTTCCACTGCTACCCTGTGTCTTCTATGACCGAGCCAGTTCTGTATCCATCTTGCCAGCTCACCTCTGATCCCATGTGACTTCACCTTTTGTCGCAGTCTGCCATGAGGGACCTTGTCAAAGGCTTTATTGAAGTCCTTATAGACAACATCTACTGCCCTTCCTTCATCACTCATCTTCGTCACTTCTTCAAAAAACTCAATCAAGTTAGTGAGACACAACCCCCCTTCACAAAACCATGCTGCCTCTCGCTATTAAGTTAATTTGATTCCAAATGGGAGTAAATCCTGTCCCAAAGAATCCTCTCTAATAATTTCACTACCACTGACGTAAGGCTCACCGGCCTATAATTTCCTGGATTATCCTTGCTATCCTTCTTAAACAAAGGAACAACATTGGCTATTCTCCAGTCCTCTGGGACCTCACCTGTAGCCAATGATGATATAAAGATTTCTGTCAAGGCCCCAGCAATTTCTTCCCTTGCCTCCCTCAGTATTCTGGGGTAGATCCCATCAGGCCCTGGGGACTTAGCTACCTTAATGCTTTGCAAGACGCCCAACACCTCCTCCTTTTTATAACGACGTGACCCAGACTATCTACACTCCCTTCCCTAGGCTCATCATCCACCAAGTCTTTCTCTTTGGTGAACACTGATGCAAAGTACTCATTTAGTACCTCGCCCATTTCCTCTGGCTCCACACATAGATTCCCTCCTCTGTCCTTGAGTGGGCCAACCCATTCCCTGGTTACCCTCTTGCTCTTTATATACGTATAAAAAGCCTTGGGATTCTCCTTAATCCTGTTTGCCAATGACCTTTCATGACCCCTTTTAGCCCTCCTGACTCCTTGCTTAAGTTCCTTCCTACTTTCTTTATATTCCTCAAGGGCTCTGTCTGTTCCCAGCCTTCTAGCCTTTATGAATGCTTCCTTTTTCTTTTTGACTAGAAACCCATAAGCGTGATGCCTCACCTAGTTGAAGTGTCACAGGAGAATGCAGTTAAGTCTGCACAAATACCTGCAGGTAGGAGTGTCCCAGAGAACAAAGGGGAGAGTAACAAAGACACCTCCCCCACAGTCAGAGGAAAAGGGAACCACCCATCCCCTGAAGTCAAAAGTCTTTGCATGGATCAGGGAGTTCAGATTAGACCCACCCCCCTAACTAACTCTCCTGAGGAAAAAAAGAGAAAATTAAAGCAGCCCTGGCACCCGGATCAGACCATTTTAATAAGCTTTAAGATTGGTGAATGAATGGAAATGAATGAGAGAAATGCATGGTTTTTCTTTCTGTATCCTATATTTCTCTTAAACTCTGTAATGAAATGCGCCATTTTTCCTCAAAGCGCATTTCATTCCCCTGGGGGGAAGTGTCAAGCAAGCCTCCCACCTACCAAGATTGAGGCACACATTATTTTGCCACATGAACATTGAAACATAAAATTGCAAGTCCCTGACTGGAAGGACATTTGCATAGTAACTAGCGGTGTTGGAACAATGGGGACCCAGTCATTGCTTCCCCAATATGCAGAAGAAGTGGTCAGATCAGTTTTTGTCACATGACTACCTGGCTGTTGCAGAGAATTTGAACTTCCTATAAAGGATTTGAACTCAGAATGCCATGTGCTTCTGGAACTGAAGCAAGAATTAGAATTCCTGTTTGCCTCCCATCTCTTTCCCACAAAACTGAATCTTGTGAAGTCTCCTACATGAACAAAGTTTGAGAATACTGGGCCCTACCTACAAGCAAGTGAGCTCGAAGCACTGTAAACAAGAAACTCTTCTGAAACTGCCTCAAACCCCTCTCTACCATATTTTCCTCTTCTATTTTCTGTCCCTATCTGCATGTGTATAGAACATAGAACATTACAGCGCAGTACAGGCCCTTCAGCCCTCGATGTTGCGCCGACCTGTGAAACCATCTGACCTACACTATTCCATTTATAGAACATAGAACATTACAGTATATCGCATGTATGTCGCGTGTGCATGCTAGTGTGAGCGCGTCGTATATCCGAAAGCATGAACCATATTAGAGTTTAAGTTTAAGGTTTGATACATTTCATTTTTTCTTCCTTAAACCGGAGAAAACCTGATGTGCTCATTTCTTTGCCTTATAATTGGAAAACTGTGAACAAGGATTCACAAAAAGGGGAGCTCAAAACACAGAGTGTTTAAAATTAAACTCTGTTACACTAAGACCAGGTAAAGACAACAAAAGGCCCCTGGACACATTTCTCACCCAGCTGCAACACTCTTCAAAAGAGCCGGTGCAGACTCGATGGGTTGAATTTTTTTTTTTAGTTCTTGGGATGTAAGCGTCACTGGCAAGGCCAGCATTTATTGCCCATCCCTAACTGCCCTTGAGAATGGCCTCCATCTGTGCCGTACTATTTTCTGATAGTAAACCTACAGAAATATTCTCTTGTTAAAAGTGTTTTCCCCAGCCAACTTGCTTTGTACAAGTATAAATAGCCCCACTGGCGGCACAGCACCTTGCAAAATTTACCCTGTGAGAAATCATGGCAATTCTGCATTTTCTCTACATATTCAGTCACAGTGGATTTCAGCTTTTCCACAACTTTCATAGAGTCAAAGAGAGATACAGCACTGAAACAGGCCCCTCAGCCCACTGAGTCTGTGCCAACCACCCATTTATACTAATCCTACATTAATCCCATATTTCCTACCACATCCCCACAATTCTCCTACCTACACTAGGGGTAATTTACAATGGCCAATTTACCTATCAACCTACAAGTCTTTGGCTGTGGGAGGAAACCAGAGCACCCAGTGGAAACCCACGTGGTCACAGGGAGAACTTGCAAACTCCGCACAGGCAGTACCCAGAACTGAACCTAGGTCACTGGAGCTGTGAGGCTGTGGTGCTAACCACTGCACCACCCAGTATAAACACTTTTGTGAGAACTATCTTTTGCTACACAAAATTCAAGCTGGTAACTAGTAAACAATCAGAAATGCAAACCGAATATGCCAACTATAACTTACATTGTTATACTCTACCACAACTGCTGTATTTTTCAGGAGTTTAGTTCTTTTATCAGATGTTTTCTTTTGTCCAAGAAGAATTTTGTTCCGGCTGTTGAGTTAAAACAAAATATTGTTGTGCATTTAGGCAATCAAAGCAAATAACTAATGAATGATTTGATGGACATCTTAACCCCAATATTTACTGGCGTCAGGTTTCGTTGGTCGTGCGGGGGGCGGGAGGTGGTGGAGGAGTTATGGGCCTGAGACCATGGAGTTTTAACCGATTTTGAACAGGCTCCCAGCCAAGGAGCCAGCCTGATTGACAGGCTTGGCTGCCTGTCTCTTTGGGGACGCTCCAGAAAAGCGAGAAAATCAGAAAATGCTGGAAATACTCAGCAGGTCAGGCAGCATCTGTGGAGACAGAAACAGAGTTAATGGCCTGAATATTATGTTGTGGCAGAGGCCCCATCCACAGGCTTAAAGGTCAGGGGCAAGCCTACCTCCGTCGGGTCTGGAAGCCACGCTGTAATTATCCATGGCCCAGGCCCTTTATTGACCTCAAGCAGGACGTCCGTACCTCTGAGGCAGGAGCCTGCAGCTCCTGAGTCCCAGCAGCGCCATCAGGAGTGGTGGCCACTGCTGGGACTGCACCCAGCATGAGGAGCAAGAAGGACGTTGTTCCCAAAAAAGGTAAATGGGGTTTCGGGCCTCGCTGGGGACAATCGGCTGGGCTCCGCCAAGGGGGGTGGGGGTCGATCAGGACGGCAATGGGAGGTTCTCCAGCAGGGCAGCTTGTGCAGCTGGGGGGGGGCCCTTTGTAAGGCACAGGGTGCGTGATCAGGAGGATCCCCCCCCCCCCGGGCCCACAATGAGGTTGCCTAGTATTACTGGGCAGCCTCCTCAGCTGATGAAGTGCCCAGTTGTTGATGGTAATATACCAACGGCAGCAGGAGGAGACCCGTAAGTGGCAATTAATTGGCCACTTAAGGGCCTCAAGTGGCCTGGAGTGGGCTGGCTGCTTGCCACCACCCCTGTCACTGGTAAAATGGTAGCAGGGGCTGGTAGGCAATGGGAACAGCATCCCTCATGTCGCACTCGATTTTTAAGGGTGCAGCTTCGTGCATGCTGCTGGAAGAGATCGTCAGGGTGGGTAGAGAATGATTGAAAGGATCATAGGTGTTCACGGGATGGTGGAAGATTGTGGGGGGGGGGATGAGGAGAGATCAGGTGGGGGGGCATCAAAGAGAGATCAGAGGGCTCGGATATTGGGGACAAAGATGGGGGCTTGGGAGAGACGAATATCGGGTAGGGGGAGCAAGGAGTGATTGGAGAAGCGTTAGAGATTAGGGCCAGAGTAGAGGCAACCTGGGGAAGAGAAAGGGATAAAGGGAGCAGGGAGATATGGGTGCCAGAGATTAGGAAGTAATTGGATGGGGAAGAGTTCGAGATCTGGAGGGTCAGGGAGACATTGGACTGGGGTCGGAAATCAGGGGAAGAGAAGGATGTTCAGGAGTGAATAGGGGAAGGCAAGTAGAGATGATGGGGTGGCATAGCAAGTGGAGATCAAGGAGGTGAGGGCGGTGTTTACAGGGTAAGTTTATTGGGCCTGGAGGAAACATTCCTGCTCCTCCTAGCCCACAAGAAGTGCTGTAAAGTCGCTTACGTCTTGGAACCAGCCCTTCTCACCTCATTTTACCTGCCAGGTTTCCAGAGGCCCGGCAAGCCTAGCTGACTGTGCTTAAAAATAGAAACACTGTTAAATTGGCAGCATACAGCATCTTTAAAAGCTATCAATGACAGTACCTCCTGCTTAGAGCAGATTACTTGCCTGCCCCTCATCCTGTCTTAGTTAAAACTGAGTGGATGGGTTTGTGGTGGCTTGGGTTCCTGTTTCAGATTTTTAGCATTTTTAATTTCCTGTCTGACCTAAACTCACCAGTCTGTGGGGGGTTAAAATTACCTCCCTCATTTTCTTGTACTGTGTTCATTGGTTAAAAAATTAACAATTTCTAACAATAAGTTGTTTATGGCATTTGATAAGCAGTTATATATTAATAATGCAAATAAATATCTTTCATTTTTTTAAATGTTCAATGTTGGTGTACAGCCTTTTTTCACAATGGAATACTGATAATACTGGCCAGACACAAATCAAATTAATTGATTTAGCTTGCCAAAGCAAATTTTCTTTGAGAGCAACAAAAGAACCTTTTGAGCACATTTTCTGATCTGCACATGTTTGTCAACATTAACCAATAGTGTTTGATTTATAGAGGAAGGTGCTTACTTTCTTATAGACCATACAACTTCAGACACCCATTTTGATATAGGTGTGAAATTCTCCTCTCGTACCAGTCTGTGCAGCAGTAGTACAAAATACTCCAGAAATCGATTTTGGTCTCTAAACCTCGTGACTGTAACAGAGGAGATATAAAAATGGCTTTCAACAAAAGAATATTTCTGTAGGTTTACAATCTAATTATATTTCTTACAGGATTATTCTGCCAGATCAACAGACATGTTTCACAGTTATACAGGCAAGAATCTGGCAAATGATTAAGAATAAAACTAGATGGATCATCTGTGATTGACCAAGGCACTGGATTCGGATACAACAAAGACACACCCAGCCCAGTTGACCCTGCAAAGTCTTCCTCATTAACAACTGTGGATTTGTGCTAAAGTTAGGAGAGCTGACCCAAAGATCAGTCATGTGACAGCCTGACATAGTCATATGCGCAGAATTACACCTTTCAGCCAATGTCCCAGACCATTCCTGAGTATGTCTTGTCCCAACAGCACGATAGACCCACCAGAGGTGGTGGCACAATGGTATAAAGTCAGAAATGAGTGGCACTTAACATTGACTCCAGAATCCACGAAGTTTCATGGCATCAGGTCAAACAGGGACAAGGAAACCTCCTGTTGATTACCATCTACTGCCTCCTGAGCTGATGAATCAATACTCCTCCATGTTGAGCATCACTTGGAAGAAGCATTGAGGGTAGTAGGGGCACAGAACGTACTCTGGATGGGTAGGTTTCAATGTCTATCACCAAGAGCGGCTCGGAAACACCATTACTGACAAAGCTGATCGAGTCCTGAAGGACATAGCTCCCAAACTGGGCTTGGGGAAGGTGAGAGAACCAACACGAAGGAAAAACCAACCTGACCTTGTTCTCATCCAATCTACCTGTCACAGATGCCTCTGTCCATGGAGTATGGGTAGGAGCAACAACCGCAGTCCTTGTGGAGAAGAAATCATGTCTTCATACTGAGGACACCCTCCATCGTGTTGTGTGGCACACTGCATTTCCTTCCCTTTTGTTCTTTTTCCACCCTCCCCCCTTTCACTTGCTTAAAATCTATTACATTTCTAACTTTTCCCAGTTCTGATGAAAGGTCATCGACCTGAAACGTTAACTGTTTCTCTCTCCACAGATGCTGCCTGACCTGTTGAGTATTTCCAGCATTTTCAGTTTTTATTTTAAAAGTTTCACAACTTTTAAAAAATATTCTGGTTTTCTATTCTTATTACCAAAATGAATAACCTCACACTTCCCCACAATACTCCACCTGTCACCTTGTTACCCACTCACTTAACCTGTCTATATCTCTTTGTATCGACAGCAAACCTGGATACATTACTTTCAGTCTCTTCATCTAAGTCATTAATATAGTTTGTAAATAGCTGAGGCCCAGCACTGATCTTTGCGGCACTCCACTAGTTACAGCCTGCCAACTTGAAAATGCCCCATTTATCCCAGCTCTCTGTTTCCTGTCTGTGAACTAATCCTCCATCCATGCTAATATATTACCCAAACTCTATAAGCCTTGATCTTGTGTATTAAACTTTCGTGTGGCAGCTTATCGAATACATTTTAGAAATCCAAGTATACTATATCTAATGGCTCTCCTTGATCTACGCTATTAGTTACATCCTCAAAAAACCCTAATACATTTGTCAAACACAATTTCCCTTTCATAAAACCATGTTGATTCTGCGTCATCATACTATTATTTTCTAAGTGCATTGTTAAGACTTCCTTAATAATAGATTCCAGCATTTCCCTGACAATTGATGCCAGGGTAACTAGCCTGTAGCTCCCTGTTATCACTCTCCCTCCATTCTTGAAGAATGCATTTGCTGACTTCCAATCTGCTGGGACCGTTCCAGAATCGAGGGAATTTTATTTTTTTTTGTTTTTTTATTTAGAGATACAGCACTGAAACAGGCCCTTCGGCCCACCGAGTCTGTGCCGACCATCAACCACCCATTTATACTGATCCTACGCTAATTCCATATTCCTATCACATCCCCACCTGTCCCTATATTTTCCTACCACCTACCTATACTAGGGGCAATTTATAATGGCCAATTTACCTATCAACCTGCAAGTCTTTGGCATGTGGGAGGAAACTGGAGCACCCAGAGGAAACCCACGCAGACACAGGGAGAACTTGCAAACTCCACACAGGCAGTACCCAGAATTGAACCCGGGTCGCTGGAGCTGTGAGGCTGCGGTGCTAACCACTGTGCCACCCATTTTGGAAAATGATAACCAGCATAACCACTATCTGTGCAGCTACCTCTTTTAGAACCCTAGGATGTAGGCCATCAGGCCCTGGAGATTCATTGGCTTTTAGTCCCTTAAGTTTCTCACAGAATCATATAATGGTTACAGCACACAAAGAGGCTATTTGGTCCATCGTGTCTGTGCCAACTGTTATAGTCAAGTGAGGAGGAGTCGAAGGGCTTCCCTCTTTTCCCTGTCCTTGTTTGACCACAACATTTAAAGTGGATGCACTGGCCAATTGAGTGGGTGCTAGATTACTTACTTGCTATGATCATGACAAGAACCAATCAGACAGGTTTTCTTGAGTTTAAAAAAGAAAGAGATTATCTTAATTGTACTTAAACCGAACTAAGAAATATAATAAACTACATTCTAGCTTTCACACACACACAAATAGGTTACAGAGTGAGGAAGGGTAGATTAGTTGAGTTAGAGTCCATAGAAAAAAGGGGTATACAGTCTGTGGGGTTTAGTGATTTGGCTGGTTTCTAGCTGAATTCAATGGTCTTGCTTTTAGTTTGAAGAGATACATGATTGATTTGGTGGGTCTCTTAGAGACAGTGATGCAGTTGATTTCCTCCAAAGGGGTTTCTGATTATAGCTGGAGTATGCAGAGCTGGTCAGTCAGCAGGCAGGGTTCGAAGCTTGCAAGCTGGAATGGAGACAGAGAAGGGACCCCCACTTGTGTCTGCACATATCAGAGTCCAGATGCTTCTCCTTTCTGCTGCAGAGAAACACCAGCTTAAAAACACGGAAGTGTCGGGGCGGGGGGGGGGTCTTGTCACGTGACAGTCACCCAGTGATTCAAGCATAGTAGTTAGCAGTGTATTTCTTCTTACTAAAAAGAACATGCAGTTTCCTTAAACTTCCAAGGTCTTAGTTCTTGTTGGGATGAGCAGACATTTTGTCTCCACCTCACAGGCCTTTCAATGCTGAAAATTAGGTGGCCATCTTAAGCTGCTAGCAAAGTCATTTTATATCTGTTCCTTTATAAATTTGTTCAAAAAATATAAATTCAGATCTCCAGCTGGCAGACAGCCATAAAGGCGGGGCTAAAGTGTGGCGAGTCGAAGAGACTTAGTAGTTGACAGGAAAAAAGACAGAGGCGCAAGGGGAGAGCCAACTGTGTAACAGCCCCAAAAATCAAATTTTTCTGCAGCACATGTGGAAGAGCCTGTCACTCTAGAATTGGCCTTTATAGCCACTCCAGGCGCTGCTCCACACACCACTGACCACTTCCAGGTGCTTACCCATTGTCTCTCGAGATAAGAAGGCCAAAGAAAGAAAGATCACCAGTCAGCGGATTAAAGAAAATTATCATTAAACAAAGCAAGTTGGTGTGATGGCTCCCCACCATACAAAATGAAATGTGACGACAGGAGCATTTCATTATGAGGTCACAAATTAAAAAGAAACTGTACACACACATTCATTCTCAAACACTCACTTATCAGTCACAGCCATACTCTGGTTTAGTTTTTTTTCATCCGGGCTTGGCTACGAGCACAACTGTGGAACTCCAACTGCTCTGACTGGTCTCAATCAGCGTGTGCTCCAGCATATACTGAATTTCCTTCCGAACCTCAGTCAGTTTCCTGGGACTGAGGTAATAGGGATTTTGTTTTATGGGAGGGGGTCTCTCCTATATCCACATTGTGTAGGGTTAGGGTTGTGCACCCTGGTTTGTCCCTGCAGATCCCTTTAAAGGCTGTGAGCAGCCTTGTTAGGTCTCCTCTCTGTTCTGTGTTTAAATAGGAGAGTTTTTTTTAATTGTTCAAGGGATGTGGGCGTCGCTGGCTAGGCCAGCATTTATTGCCCATCCCTAACTGCCCTTGCGAAGGTGGTGGTGAGCTGCCTTACTGAACCACTGCAGTCCATGTGGGGTAGGTAGACCCACAGTGCTGTTAGGAAGGGAGTTCCAGGATTTTGACCCAGCGACAGTGAAGAAATGGCGAAATAGTTCCAAGTCAGGATGGTGTGTGACTTGGAGGGGAACTTGTGGTGTTCCCATGCATCTGCAGCTCTTGTCCTTCTAGGTGGTAGAGGTCGTGGGTTTGGGAGGTACTGTCTAAGGAGCCTTGGTGCATTGCTGCAGTGCATCTTGTAGATGGTACACACTGTTGCCACTTTGCGTCGGCGGTGGATAGAGTGAAGGTTTGTGGATGGGGTGCCAATTAAGCGGGCTGCTTTGTCCTGGATGGTGTCAAGCTTCTTGAGTGTTGTTGGAGCTGCACCCATCCAGGCAAGAAGGGGAGTATTCCATCATACTCCTGACTTGTGCCATTTAGATGGTGGACAGGCTTTGGGGAGTCAGGAGGTGAGTTACTTACTGCAGAATTCCTCGCCTCTGACCTGCTCTTGTAGCCATGGTATTTATATGACTACTCCAGTTCAGTTTCTGGTCAATGGTAATTGCCAGGATATTGACAGTGGAGGATTCAGTGATGGTAATGTCATTGAATGTCAAGGGGAGATGGTTAGATTCTCTCTTGTTGGAGATGGTCATTGCCTGGCACTTGTGTGGCGCGAATGTTACTTGCCACTTACCAGCCCAAGCCTGGATATTGTCCAGGTCTTGCTGCATTTCTACACGGACTGCTTCAGTATCTGAGGAGTTGCGAATGGTGCTGAACATTGTGCATTCATCAACAAACATTCCCACTTGTGACGTTATGATGGAGGGAATGTCATTGATTAAGCAGCTGAAGATGGTTGGGCCTAGGACATTAGCCTGAGGAACTACTGCAGTGATGTCCTGGAACTGAGATGATTGACTTCCAACAACCATAACCAACTTCCTTTGCACTAGGTATGACTCCAACCAGCGGAGAGTTTACGGTGTCCAATTTCTCTAACATTTCAATGTTAGCTAACCGGACGGTAGGGGTTTCAATTTGGGAATCCTCCAGGCCTCCCTCCACTCATGCTCACTGTCCCTTTCGCCCTTCTCTTTCCCGACTGTCTGACAGACCTGTGCTTGTTTGTCCCCCTTCCTGGCTGTGATAACGTTTTAACATATTGATGTGGCACAGCCTTTGATATTTCCTACGATCTGGGTTGTCAATTATATAATTCACCTTGCTAATTCGCTTTACTACTCTGTACGGGCCACTGAACCAGGCTTTCAATTTTTCTCCCTGTATTGGTAGTAGCAGTAAAACATAGGCTGAAATGTTCTGGCCTTGGCATCTTTATCCGCCTGTCTTTTCATAGCTATTGGGAGGTTTTGAGGTGTTCCTGAGCCATGGCACAGACTCTCGTAAGTTATTCTCGGAACATGGAAACATGGAGATGTAGTTAACAGGGAAAGATTGTCCCTGTGTACCAAAAAGCTTCCTTGATTAGTTTTAGAGGACCTCTCACTTCATGTCAATAAACTAATTTAAAGGGACTAAAGCCAGTGGACTCATTGAGTTAGTTCCTGGTAGCAAACAGAAGAAATCCCAGCCCTTTGTCCCAGTCATGGGGTACTCAGCAGTATGTCCTTATCATTGTATTAAGGGTCTGGTGGTACTGTTCCACAGCCCCTTCTGATTGTGGGTGGTAGGCTGAGGACTTTAGCTGGGTTATGCCCAGATTACCCTTGACCTTTTGAAAAATACTGGACATAAAATTCGTGCCCTGATCCAACTGGATCTCAGCAGGCAGCTCATATCGGGTGAAGAATTGGGTTAGCCCCTCCACCACTATCTTGGCAGAGATAATTCTTAGAGGGATAGCCTCTGGAAATCGGGTAGCCACATATGAACATACGAATTAGGAGCAAGAGTCAGCCACTCGGCCTCTCAAGCCTACTATGCCATTCTACAATACCATGACTGATCTGATTGTAATCTCAACTCCACATTCCTGCCTACCCCCAATAATCATCACCCCCTTGCTTATCAAGAATCTATCTACCTCGGTCTTAAAAATGTTCGAAGACTCTGCTTCCACTGCCTTTTGAGGAAGAGAATTCCAAAGACTCACAACCTTCTGAGAGAAAAAAAATTCTCCTCAACTCTGTCTTAAATCGGCAACCCCTTATTTTCAAATAGTGACCCCTACTTCTAGATTCTCCGCCCTCAACGCAGCCCAGTCTCTGCCAGTCATGGATGAGCTGGACATACAGCCAACAAAATCGGAACTCAGTGATGCCAGTGATTCTCTCGCCAGCGGAAAAGCCCCTGGGAAGGATGGCATTACCCCTGAAATAATCAAGAGTGCCAAGCCTGCTATACTTTCAGCACTCTACGAACTGCTTTGCCTGTGCTGGGACGAGGGAGCAGTACCACAGGACATGTGCGATGTCAATATCATCACCCTCTATAAGAACAAAGGTGACCGCGGTGACTGCAACCGTGGAATCTCCCTGCTCAGCATAGTGGGGAAAGTCTTCGCTCGCGTCGCTTTAAACAGGCTCCAGAAGCTGGCTGAGCACGTCTACCCTGAGGCACAGTGTGGCTTTCGAGCAGAGAGACCGACCACTGACATGCTGTTCTCCCTTTGTGAACTACAGGAGAAATGCCGCAAACAACAGATGCCCCTCTACATTGCTTTCATTGATCTCACCAAAGCCTTTGACCTCGTCAGCAGACGTGGTCTCCTCAGACTACTAGAAAAGATCGGATGTCCACCAAAGCTACTAAGTATCATCACCTCATTCCATGACAATAAGAAAGGCACAATTCAGCATAGCGGCGCCTCATCAGACCCCTTTCCTATCCTGAGTGGCGTGAAACAGGGCTGTATTCTCGCACCTACACTGCTTGGGATCTTCTTCTCCCTGCTGCTCTCACATGCGTTCAAGTCTTCAGAAGAAGGAATTTTCCTCCACAAAAGATCAGGGGGCAGGTTGTTCAACCTTGCCCGTCTAAGAGCGAAGACCAAAGTACGGAAAGTCCTCATCAGGGAACTCCTCTTTGCTGACGATGCTGCATTAACTTCTCACACTGAAGAGTGGCTGCAGAGACTCATCGACAGGATTGTGGCTGCCTGCAACGAATTTGGCCTAACCATCAGCCTCAAGAAAACGAACATCATGGGACAGGACGTCAGAAATGCCCCATCCATCAATATCGGCGACCACGCTCTGGAAGTGGTTCAAGAGTTCATCTACCTAGGCTCAACTATCACCAGTAACCTGTCTCTCGATGCAGAAATCAACAAGTGCATGGGAAAGGCTTCCACTGCTATGTCCAGACTGGCCAAGAGAGTGTGGGAAAATGGCGCACTGACACGGAACACAAAAGTCCGAGTGTTTCAAGCCTGTGTCCTCAGTACCTTGCTCTACGGCAGCGAGGCCTGGACAACGTATGTCAGCCAAGAGCGACGTCTCAAATCATCCATTGCAATGTAGGATACAGTGTTGCAAATTAGGTAGGTTTCTTAAGCTGCTAGCAAGGTCATCTCTTATCTGTTCCTTTTTAAATTTCTTTAAAAAATATAAATTCTGATCTCCAGTCAGTGGATTAAAGAAAATTATATTCAACAAAGCACGTTGGCGTGACACAGCTCTCTACATGAGCAACTCAGCTTCCCCTCCCCTTTCCCTATAGCCCTGCAATTTTTTTTCTCTTCAGGTGCTTATCCAATTCCTTTTTAAAAGCCAAATTGAATCTGCCTCCACTGCACTCACTATCAGTGTATTTCCAGATCCGAACCAACTGCTGCATAAAAAAGTATTTCTTCATGTCGCTGTTAATTCATTTGCCATTCACCTTAAATTGATGTCTTCTGATTCTCGATCCTTCCACAAATGGGAACATTCTCCTTATCTACTCCGACTAGACCACTCAAGATTTTGTACACCTCTATCAAATCTCCTCCCAACCTTCTCTTCTCAAAAGAAAACAACAACAATTTTTCCAATCTAACCACGTAATCGAAGTCACTCATCCTGGAACCATTCTCGTAAATCTAGTTTGCACCCCCTCTACAGCCTTTGTATCCTTCCGAAAGTGTGGTGCCCAGAACTGGGCACAATACTCCTGGTCAGGACGAACCCGTGTTTTATAAAGGTTCATCATAACTTCTTTGCTTTTGTACATGATGCCTCTATTTATGAAGCCCAGGATCCCATATGCCTTTTTAACCATTTTGTCAAACTGCCCTGCCATCTTCAATGATTTGTGCTCATATAGCAAGTCTCTTTATTCCTGCACCCCTTTAGAATTGTACTCTTTATTTTATGTAGCCTCGTTGTTCCTACCAAAATGTATTACTTCACACTTCTCTGCATTAAATTTCATCTGCCACATGTCCTCCCATTCCACCAGTCTGTCTATGTCCTCTCCTATCACTATCCTCTTCACATATCACAAAACTTCTAAGTTTTGTGCCATTTGCAAATTTTGAAATTATGCTGTGGATACTCAAGTCTAGGTCATTAGTATACATCAAGAAAAGCAGTGGTCCAAATATTGACCCCCGGGGAACTCCACTGTATTCCTTCCTCCAATCCAAAAACAAGCATTCACCACTACTCCCTAGCCAATTTTGTATCCATGCCGCCACTATCCCTTTCAATCCATGGCTCTGATTTTGCTGACAAGCCTATAATGTGGCACTTTATTAAATGCCTTTTGGAAGTCCATGTACACCACATCAAATGCAGTACCCTCATCAATTCTCTCTGCTACCTCAACAAAAAACTCAATCAATTTAGTTAAACACGATTTGCCTTTGAAGAAATCCGTGCTCGCTTTCCTTAATTAATCAACACTTGTCCAAGTGAAGGTTAATTTTCTCCCATATTAACATTTCTGACAGCTTTCCTACCACTGAGGTTAAACTGACTGGCCTGTAGATGCTGGGTTCATCCTTACACCCCTTTTTATTCAAATATAACATTATTACGTTTACAATTCTCCAGTCTTCTGGTACCACCCCTGTATCTAGGGAGGACTGGAGGATTATGTTCCACACTCTCAAAGTAATTAATATCAGCAGAGAAAAAGTTGGTCTCCTCTGTATCCTTTCAATAATTGAAATATCTTTGTTGTACTGTGGCATCCAAAACTGTACACAGTATTCTAAGCGTGGTCACATCAATGACATATAAAATGACAGGATCATCTTGCTATTTTGATTCAATATTGCCCTTTGAACACATCCACATATTGCTCTCATTTCTCACACACCATCTCCCAGTGCGTGGGCAGCCGCCAAGGGCATGGACTGAGCCCCAACCTTGGAAAGCCCCCAGGGTCAGCGATGGAGGTGAGCGATCTTTCATGGGATGTGAGCATCACTGGCAATGTCAGCATCAATAATTGCACTTGAGAAGATGGTGGTGAGCTGCATTTTTGAACTGTTGCAGTCCATGTGGTGTAGGTACACCTATAGTGCTGTTAGGAGGGAGTTCCAGGATTTTGACCCAGTGACAGTGAAAGAATGACGATATACTTCTAAGTCAGGATGGTTGTAGCTTGGAGGGGAACTTTCAGGTAGTGGTGTTCCCATGCATCTGCTGCCCCTGTCCTTCAAGGTGGTACAGGTCATGGGTTTGGAAAGTGGTATTAAAATAGGCTCGGTGAGTTGCCATCTTGTAGATGGTACACACTGCTGCCACTGTGCGGCGGTGGGGAAGGGAGTGAATGTTACAGATGGCGGATGGGGTGAGGTTCAAGCTTTGTCCTGGTTGGCGTTGAGCTTCTTGAGCGTTGTTGGAGCTGCACTCATCTAGCCAAGTAGAGAGTGTTCCTGCCTTGCAGATGGTGGACAGGCTTTGGGGAGTTAGGAAGTGGGCTACTCACTGCAGAATTCCCAGCTTCTGACCTGCTCTTGTAGCCACAGTATTTATATGGCTAGCCCGGTTAAGTTTCTGATCAATGGTAACCCCCAGGATGTTGATGGTGGGGGATTCATAAGCTCAAAAGAAATAGGATTGTGATTTAATCTGATCCAATTGTGGCTTTAACCTCACTTTCATGCCTGCCCCGACCCATAACACTTGATTCTCTTGTAGGTCAAAAATCTATCTTACTCAGCCTTGAACATTTTCAATGATCCAGCCACCACTGCTCTCTGGGTAAGAGAATTCAAATGTTTACCAACCCTCTGAGTGAAAAGAAAGTCCTCCTCATCTCCATCTTAAAAGGGAGACCCCTTATTTTGAAACTGTGCCCCCTAGTTCGAGATTCCCTCACAAGGGGAAACATCCTCTCAGCATCTACTCTGTCAAGCCCGCTCAGAATCTTATGTTTCAATAAGATCACCTCTCAATCTTCTGACCTTCAATAAGTATAGGCACAACCTGCTCAACCTTTCCTCATAAGAAAACCCCTTCATCCGAGGAATCCCAGAGAGGATTTTAGAATATAGCAAAGGAGGACGAAGAAACTGATAAAGAAAGGGAGAATAGAATATGAATGTAAGCTAGCAAAAAATATAAAAACAGACTGTAAAAGCTTCTATAGGTACATAAAAAGGAAACGTTTGGCAAAGACAAATGTGGGTCCATTACAGGCTGATTCAGGAGAATTTATAATGGGGAACAGAGAAATCACAGAGAAGCTAAATGATTACTTCGTGTCTGTCTTCACTGAGGAATCTGAATTAGCGATCCAAGAGATTAGGGGGTATGAGGAATTGAAGGAAATTAGTATTAATAAGAAGGTTGTATTAGAGAAATTAATGGGCTGAAGGTTGATAAGTCTCCAGGACCTAATATTCTACATTCCAGAGTGTTGAAAGAGGTAGCTATGGAGATAGTGGACGCATTGGTGATCATCTGGAGTGGTTCCTGCAGATTGGAAGGTAGCAAATGTCACCCCACTATTTAAGAAGGGAGGAAGAGAGGAAATAGGGAATTACAGACCTGTTAGCCCGACATTAGTCATTGGGAAAAGGCTAGAATCTATTCTAAAGGATGTGATAAATGGACACTTGGATAATAATGATCTGATTGGGCATAGTCAACATGGATTTATGAATGGGAAATCATGTTTGACAAACCTGTTGGGAGTTTTTTGAGGACATTACTAACAGAATTGATAAAGGGGAGTCTTGGATGTAGTATACTTAGATTTTCAAAAGGCCTTTGATAAAGTAACCCACAGGAGATTGGTTAGCAAAATTAAAGCACATGGGATAGGAGGTAATATACTGCAATGGATTAAGGATTGGTTAACACGTAGAAAACAGAGAGTAGGAATAAATGGGTCATTCCCAAGTTGACAGGCTGTGACTAGTGAGGTACCGCAGGGATCAATGCTTGGGCCCCAGCTGTTCACAATATATATCAATGATTTGGATGTGGGGACCAAATGTAGAATTTCCAAGTTCGCAGATGACACAAAACTAGGTGGGAATGTGTGTTGTCAGGAAGATGCGAAGCGGCTTCAAGCAGATTTGGAAACACTGAGTGAGTGGGCAAGAGTATGGCAGATGGAATATAATGTAGAAAAATGTGAGGTTTTCCACTCTGGTATGAGGAATAGATGTGCAGAGTATTTCTTAAATGGTAAGAGATTAGAAAGTGTAGATGTACAAAGGGACCTGGGTGTCCTTGTCAATAAGTCACTGAAAGCTAATATGCAGATGCAGCAAGCAATTAAGAAGCCTTTATTGCAAGACAATTTGAGTAGACGAGGAGTGAAGTCTTGTTTCAATTGTATAGAAGCTTGGTTAGGCTGTACCTGGAGTACTATGTGTAGTTTTGGTCCCCTTACCTTAGGGAGGATATTATTGCCATAGATGGAGTGCAACCAAGGTTCATCAGACTTGTTCCTGGGATGGCGGAACTGTCCTATGAAGAGAGATTGGGGAAACTGGGCCTGTATTCTCTAGAGTTTTGAAGAATGAGAGATGGTCTCATTGAAACCTACAAAATACTTAAAGGGATAGACAGGGAGAAATGTCTTTACTCAGAGGGTTGTTAATAATTTGGAATTCTCTACCCCAGAGGGCTGTGGAAGCATAGCCATAGAGTATGTTTAAAGCAGAGATTGACAGATTTCTAAATACAAACGACATAAAGGGGATATGAGGATAATGTTGGGAAAAGGCATTGAAGTGGATGATCAGCCATGATCATATTGAATGGCAGAGCAGGCTCGATGGGCTGAATGGCCTACTTCTGCTCCTATGAATCAGCCTAGTGAACCTGCTCTAAACTGCCTTCAATGCAAGTATATGCCTTCTTAATTAAGGAGACCAAAACAATATGCAGTACTCTCAGTGCAGTCTCAGCAATGCCCTGTACAGTTGTAGCAAGACTTCCCTGCTTTTATACTCTATCCCCCTTGCAATAAATGCCAACATTCCATTTGCCTTCCTAATTACTTGCAGTACCTGCATGCTAACTTTTTGTGATTTACGTACAAGAATTTTGCAGCCTCTCCATGAAAATAATATTCAGCTTTACTATTCTTCCCACCAAAGTTGGCAACCTCACATTTCCCAATATTCCATCTGTCAAATTTTTGCCCACTCACTTAACCTATCTATATCTCTTTGCAGACACTTTGTCTCCTCCTCACAACTTGCTTTCCTATCTGTCTTATCATCTGGAAATTTGCCTACAATACACTCAGCCACTTTGTCCAAGTCATGACTATAGATCATAAATAGTTAAGGCCCCAGCACTGATCACCTTTGGCACTTCACTAGTCACAGTTTGCCAACCTGAAAATGGCCCATTTATCCTGACACACTGGGACAAATTTTACAGGTGTCCAACGTCGGGGGTCGTGGGGGGAAGCCCACAAAATGGTCCAGGGAGAGGCCTGCCATGGGTCTCGATGCCAGGAAGGACCACCCCATATTGCCGGTGGCGACGAGGCCTCGTGGCAGACCCCAGCTGCTCAGCGATGGGAGCCAAATTCACATTGTCAAAACAATGTTAATCAATTAATGAAATACTTACCCACTCCCGCCGTCCGTTCCGATGTCATATTGGTGGCAGCAGCCGGCACTCCCAAGCCTTCAGAGATCTGATGCTGGCCACTGGTGGGGAGGGGGGAGCAGGTAAGTATTTCAGTGAGGGAGGAGCGCCCAAACTAATGGAGGGGATGGTGGGAAGGGGTAAAATTAAAAGTTTGTGAACTTTGGAGGGGAGAAAGTCAGGTCCACAATGTAGGTATTTTGGGGGGGGAGAGGGCAAGGAATGAATATATGGTTATGGGGGGGGTGGTGGGAAATATGTGTGTAATTTTTTTCAGTACATTTTAATGAAACTTTAAACTTTAAACTGAAATGTGAGGGCTGGAAGCCCTTTAAAAATGGTGTCAGCACCTGCGCAGTGGTGCCTGACACCATTGCCGGGGCACACTGCCCGCCCTCTCCCACTCAAGATCAGCGGTGAGCTTGTAAAATGCAGCCCACTG